>NC_135234.1:513420781-513730589 GCF_051348905.1 Ranitomeya variabilis
AAGTCTATATTATCACACGGTGATTCAAACAGGTGCAGAGAGAAACTCAAGTCCACAACTAGTGTTGAGCATTCCGATACCGCAAGTATCGGGTATCGGCCGATACTTAGCGGTATCGGAATTCCGATACCGAGATCCGATACTTGCCGCGTATCGGATACCGGAATCGGAAGTTCCCAGGATTCAAACTGCACAAATTTGTATGAAATCATCCAATGAGAATGATTCCAAGTGTGGGCACATCCTGTTTAGCATGGAGGGCATGAAACTACTGGCAAGGCTGTGATTGGCTGCTGAAATGATGTCATGATGCAGTTTAAAAGTCGCTGGCACCATTTTGCGCTCACTCTGCTGTGAATTCAGTTAGTGACAGGACGCTGTTTGCTGACTGAGGGCCAGTTTTGAGATAGCGATTTGCTTTATTGTTCTTTTCCAAGTCTAATTTAGCAACCGCTGTGTTCACCTGCTAATCACCTTGCTTTTGCCTTGTAGCGCTGTTTTCACAGCGATCTGCAAGGTCTCTGTGTGTGTGTGTGTGAGTGCAGCCCACTCTCTAGTCTGAGTGCAGCCATACGCCATCCATAGCTGGTTGTATTCAGTTCAGGGAGGGTGGTTCATTGCCTCATACTGTTCTTTGTTTTTTTTTTGTTTTTGTTTTTTGAAGTAGTGCAGGCTGCTGCACATTTTTTCAAATAATTCCTATTAGTGACTTTCCACCCGTCTCCAGCTAACTTGTGGAAAAACACTACATAGGATAACGTAGAGGAGGGTTTTTGGGCTTTGCAGCGCCGTTTACGGCTGTCTGCACGGTCTCCGTGTGACTGCAGCTCGCCCTGTAGTCTGTGAGCAGCCATAGCCTGGTTGTCTCCAGCTCAGGGTTCTTCACTGCGTCATACCATAAAATCAATTTTCCTTTTGTTTTAAGTAGTGCAGGCTGCTGCACATTTTTTCAAAAAATTCCTATTAGTGTCTTTCCACCCGTCTCCAGCTAACTTGTGGAAAAACACTACATAGGATAACGTAGAGGAGGGTTTTTGGGCTTTGCAGCGCCGTTTACGGCTGTCTGCACGGTCTCCGTGTGACTGCAGCTCGCCCTGTAGTCTTTGAGCAGCCATAGCCTGGTTGTCTCCAGCTCAGGGTTCTTCACTGCGTCATACCGTAAAATCAATTTTCCTTTTGTTTTAAGTAGTGCAGGCTGCTGCACATTTTTTAAAAAAATTCCTATTAGTGTCTTTCCACCCGTCTCCAGCTAACTTGTGGAAAAACACTACATAGGATAACGTAGAGGAGGGTTTTTGGGCCTTGCAGCGCCGTTTACGGCTGTCTGCACGGTCTCCGTGTGACTGCAGCTCTCTCTGTTGTCAGTTCAGCCCCCAAAAAATAAATAAATAATAAAGTTCACCAAACACACCAGTGACACCACTTTACATTTGTGTAGGCCACATTAGCCCATATTAAAGTCTAGTCCACACTTTAGAAAATTAGTGTTTCTTATACCTGTTAGGAGCTCTTCAGGAATAAGCACACAAAGCCGTTACTACTTTTCTGCTTATCTTTATCAGTCAACCAAGATGAAGAAGGCAGTGAGTAAGGCACGTGGGCGTGGGCGCGGAGCAGGGAGAGGACGTGGGGATTCTGTGCCTGCTGCGGGCACCGGTTACTCATCAGCACCCACTTTCACCAGGGAACAGTCGTTCATGCGCAGCTTTGTCACAGAGCACCATACACCGCTGCTGCGTGAAGACCAAATTGAATCCGTTGTCGGATGGATGGCAGCTAATGCATCGACTTCAATTAGTGCCACATCCTCTCAGACACAGAGCACTGGAGAGCAGCCATCTGTCTCTTCACCACCTGCCAAATTGCCCAGGCAGACAGAGATCCCAGGACAGGAGCTGTCTCTACTTCTGTTCTCTGAATCATCTCTTGGCTTGGAAACAGGGGGCCAGCCAAGCAGCATTGGAGAAATGGAAGAAGAGGCAGGGTGCAGTGATGCCCAACCACTCTTTCTCTCTTCCTCTGAAGAGGCGGGTGGGCCAGTGCCTCCGGTCACCACATCGCAGGCCGCATCCGCTGATGACACTCAGGTGCCACTTTCTGGTGCGTGCTCTGCTGCTGAGACTACCCAGGAGGAGCAGTTGGGGGCAGAGGGTAGTGTAGATGATGAGGTCCTTGACCCATCTTGGTGTGAGGGACAGGAAGGTGGTGGGAGCAGCTCTGAGGAAGAGATTCCCCGCACGGCCCAAAGAGGGAGAGGGAGGGGGAAGACTGCGGATCCTGCAGCCTCCGCTTTGGCACCCGTTAGGAGCATGTCTCTTCCAGAAGCCAAAAAGGGCGCTCCCAAGACTTGCAGTGCCTAGTCCTTTTTTGACACAGTTGCAGATGACATTTGCTATGTCAAATGCAAGGTGTGTCATCACAAAGTCAAAAGAGGTCGAAATGTCAGCAACCTCAATACCTCCAACATGTGGAAACATGTGCGCACCAGGCACGCGGAAGAGTTAGAAAAACACACCGAAGAGCTAGGCCAACCAACAGCGGCAGCTACCACCTCTTCAGCTCGTGTTGCCTCTTCCTCCAGCTCACACGCAGCTGGTTCGGCTTCCTCCCAGGATCGCCGTGGAAGAACCTCTGGCCCTGTTGTCCAGAGACCCGCTGTAATTCCACCCGCAGCACCACTTTCCCAGTCATCCACACACTCCCAGCCCAGTCTACAGCCATCGGTAGTACAGGCATGGGAGAAAAGGCGGCCTTTCTCGTCAAACCACCCACGAGCACAGGCTCTGACTGCAGGCATTGCCAAACTTCTGTCACTGGAAATGCTGTCATTCAGGCTGGTGGAGACTGACAGCTTCCGTGACTTGATGTCATTGGCAGTCCCACAGTACAATGTGCCCAGCCGCTTTTACTTCAGCAGGCAAGCCGTCCCTGCCCTGCACAAGCATGTGGAGGGACACATAAAACATGCGCTACTGAACGCCGTTAGTAGCAAGGTCCACCTCACCACCGATGCATGGACCAGTCAACATGGACAGGGGCGATACCTTTCCCTCACTGCCCATTGGGTTAATGTCGTTGAGCCGGGTACAGATCGTGCAGGATTGCAGGAATCCATTCTGTACGCATTGACTCCTCCTCTTACACCAGTTCCTCAGAATCATCGCTGCAGGAGCCATCACAGTCCACCTCCACATGGACCCGTGATGAACGTTTACCTGTTACGACCGACATGAGCACAGCCGTGGCCAAACGTCAACAGGCCGTCTTGAAATTAATTTCTTTGGGGAATCGAAGCCACACAGCGCAGGAGCTCTGGAATGCCATCAAGCAGGAGAGCGATGTGTGGTTTGTGCCAGCGAATCTCCAACCAGGCATGGTAGTGTGTGATAATGGCCGAAATCTGGTGGCAGCTCTGGGCCTCGGCAACCTCACTCACATCCCATGTCTGGCACATGTGCTCAATTTGGTCATGCAGAGTTTTTTGAGGGACTATCTGGATCTTGATGCGCTGCTGCACAAGGTCCGCCTAGAGTGTGCTCACTTGCGGCGTTCCAGCACGGCAAAAGCGTGCATTGCGGCTCTGCAGCGCCGACACCACCTGCCGGAACATCGCATCATATGTGACCTACCTACCAGGTGGAATTCCACGTTACGTATGTTGGAGCGGTTGTGTGAGCAGCAGCAAGCTGTAATGGAGTACCAGCTATATCAGGCGCAAAGAAGTTGCACTCCGCGCCGTACAGACTTCACAACCACAGAGTGGGCCACTATGAATGACGTCTGCCAGGTTTGCATCCCTTTGATTATTCCACGCGGATGGCGAGTGCAGATGATGCACTAGTCAGCATGACTGTCCCCCTTATCTGCCTGCTTGAAAAATCACTGCAAGCGCTAAGGGATGATGTTGTGGAAGAGGTGGAGGATGAGGATTCATCATTTCCATCATCTTCTGGACAGTCAGCGCCACGTGGTTCCTCACAAACGCGTAGGCAGGGGACAGTTTGTGAGGAGGATGAGGAGGAGTCAATGGAGGAGGAAGACATCCGTCCAGAGGAGGGAGTTACACAATTGTCCAGTACTCAGTGTGTACAGCGAGGGTGGGGTGATGACGAGCGGGCAGAGATCACGCCTCCAGCAGGGGACAGCGTTTCTTGGGCAGTTGGCAGTCTGCAGCACATGGTGGATTACATGCTGCAGTGCCTGAGAAATGACAGCCGCATCGCCCACATTCTCAACATGTCTGATTATTGGGTGTTCACCCTCCTCGATCCTCGCTACCGGGACAACGTAGAAAGCCTCATCACACCATTGAACCGGGAGCGAAAAATGCGGGAGTACCGAGACACACTGGTGAATTCCATCATCTTCTCCATTCCAACTGAGAGAAGTGCTGCTAGTGCATTACAAAGCAGCTCAGTGCGTCCAGGCAGTGGTGGAGGCTCTGCACAAAGAGGGATCAGAAGCAGTGCCTCTGCCCAAGGCAAGACCAGTATGGCCCAACTGTGGCACAGTTTTCTGTGCCCGCCACAAAAGTCTACACCATCACAGACGGCTCCAGTCAGCAGGAGGCAACGGTTCCGTCAGATGGTGACAGACTACATGTCTTGCCCTCTTGCTGTACTCCCAGACGGCTCTTCACCTTTCAAGTTTTGGGTCTCAAAGCTGGATACATGGCCAGAGCTAAGCCAGTATGCATTGGAGGTGCTGGCTTGCCCTGCGGCTAGTGTATTATCGGAACGCGTCTTTAGTGCTGCAGGTGGTGTACTAACTGACCGTCGCATGCGACTATCCTCCGATAACGTTGACCGGCTTACTTTCCTGAAAATGAACAAGGCCTGGATCTCGAAGGAATTTGCCACTCCTCTTCCTGATTAAATAATTAGGTGACTGTCTACGTTATCCAGGTCTCCTGTTGTGTTCATCTTTCTACCACCTGAACTTAAATTCCTGGGCTCCAACACCGCCAGTTGAGGCTCAGAAGTGCCGTCTGCACAGTCAAAACATACGACCCAGTGTTATTGGGTTTCAGTAACGTCAGCTGATCCCCAGCTGTGTAGCCGGCAATGTGTCCTGCGACCGCCACGCTGACACAACAACTGAAATGTAAGGGAGCCTGTCCCCCCCCAAGGCGTTTGTTACTGAAAGAGCCACCTTGTGCAGCAGTAATGCTGCACAAGGAAAAGGTAGCTATTTTCATTATGCTCCTTGCACATGCAGAACTTAACACTTATAAAATGTGTCCCCTGAAACCGTAAAACCGTCCCGGAGGTGGGACTTTCCTTCGTAATATGACGCAGCACAGCTGTCATTCCTACCCCCTCGGCGCCGTGCCCCGGCTCCTCAGCGTTGTTTGATTCCGTCCCGGAGCCTGCACTGTTATGTTATCCCTTGGCCAGGCACACTTAGCGCTGCCCATCTTCTGACATCATTTGGTGTCAGGCTGGCTGCGCCTGTGCGGCCGCGCTGGCCGAGAGCCCGCCTCGCAGTGTCTTCTGATTTAATCCCACTGCGGGCCTGAGATCCATGGATATGCGCAGTGCATATCTCAACCTCCGCCTCTCACTCATCTCCCTATGCCTTCCTCAGACTGTGCGCCGTCAGCTGATCCCTAATAGCATGCCACGGCCGTGACGCCGCACAGTCTGAAGATGCTGTAGGGAGGGGAGTGAGAGGCGAGGATATGCACTGCGCATGGCCACGGATCCCAGGCCCGCGGTGGGATTACATTAGACGACACTGCGAGGCGGGCTCTCGGCCAGTGCAGCCGCACAGGCGCAGCCAGCCTGACACCAAATGATGTCAGAAGATGGGCAGCGCTAAGTGTGCCTGGCCAAGGGATAACATAACAGCGCAGGCTCCGGGATGGAATCAAACAACGCTGAGGAGCCGGGGCACGGCACCAAGGGGGTAGGAATGACAGCTGTGCTGCGTCATATTACGAAGGAAAGTCCCACCTCCGGGACGGTCTCACGGTTTCAGGGGACACATTTTATAAGTGTTTAGTTCTGTGTTTGCAAGGAGCATAATGAAAAGAGCCACCTTTTCCTTTTGCATCTTTTGTGCTGCACAAGCTGGCTCTTTCAGCTGCAAACGCCTTGGGGTGGGGGTTAAAGGTTCCCTTTCGACTTTCTCCAATCAGGCTTCGGCCTACATTGTGTTCCTCTGCTTCTCCTCCTGTCCCTGGGCTCCAACACCGCTAGTTGCTGTCCAGAAGTGCTGAATGCACAGAGCCAAACACCTCGCCAATGTGTTAGTGGGGTTCAGTAACACCTGCTGCTCCCCAGCTGTGTGTGTGGCAATCCCTCCTATCTCCTCCACCTCCTCCTCCTCCTGTCCCTGGGCTCCAACACCGCTAGTTGTTGCCTGGTAGTGCTGTACGCACAGTCCCAACACTCGCTCCTCTGATATTGGGGTTCAGTAACGTCAGCTGTTCCCCAGCTGTGTGTGTGGCAATCCCTCCTATCTCCTCCACCTCCTCCTCCTCCTGTCCCTGGGCTCCAACACCGCTAGTTGTTGCCTGGTAGTGCTGTAAGCACAGTCCCAACACTCGCTCCTCTGTTATTGGGGTTCAGTAACGTCAGCTGTTCCCCAGCTGTGTGTGTGGCAATCCCTCCTATCTCCTCCACGTCCTCCTCCTCCTGTCCCTGGGCTCCAACACCGCTAGTTGCTGTCCAGAAGTGCTGTACGCACAGAGCCAAACACCTCGCCAATGTGTTAGTGGGGTTCAGTAACGCCTGCTGCTCCCCAGCTGTGTGTGTGGCAATCCCTCCTATCTCCTCCACCTCCTCCTCCTCCTGTCCCTGGGCTCCAACACCGCTAGTTGTTGCCTGGTAGTGCTGTACGCACAGTCCCAACACTCGCTCCTCTGTTATTGGGGTTCAGTAACGTCAGCTGTTCCCCAGCTGTGTGTGTGGCAATCCCTCCTATCTCCTCCACCTCCTCCTCCTCCTGTCCCTGGGCTCCAACACCGCTAGTTGCTGTCCAGAAGTGCTGTACGCACAGAGCCAAACACCTCGCCAATGTGTTAGTGGGGTTCAGTAATGCCTGCTGCTCCCCAGCTGTGTGTGTGGCAATCCCTCCTATCTCCTCCACCTCCTTCTCCTCCAGTCCCTGGGCTCCAACACCGCTAGTTGTTGCCTGGTAGTGCTGTACGAACAGTCCCAACACTCGCTCCTCTGTTATTGGGGTTCAGTAACGTCAGCTGTTCCCCAGCTGTGTGTGTGGCAATCCCTCCTATCTCCTCCACCTCCTCCTCTGTTGTGAATTTGGATTCTGGGCTCCCCCGGTGGCTACTGGTGGAATTGAACTTGTGACATCATCTTCCCTGTTCACCTGTTCTGATTAGATCTGGGTGTCGCTATATAACCTGGCTTCTCTGTTAGATGCTTGCCGGTCAACAATGTTATCAGAAGCCTCTCTGTGCTTGTTCCTGCTCCCAGACATCTACTAGATAAGTTGGACATTCGTCCATGTTTTGTTTTTGTATTTTGGTTCCAGTTCACAGCTGCAGTTTCGTTACTGTGTCTGGAAAGCTCTTGTTGATCAGGAATTGCCACTCTGGTATTATGAGTTAATGCCAGAGTCCTAAAGTAATTTCTGGATGTGTTTTGTTAGGGTTTTCTACTGACCATGAAAGTATGCTTTCTGTCTTCTGCTATCTAGAAAGCGGACCTCAAATTTGCTAAAACTATTTTCCTGCTGCGTTTGTTGTTTCATCTCATATCACCGCCAATATATGTGGGGGGCTTCTGTCTCCTTTTTGGGCATTTCTCTAGAGGTGAGTCAGGTCTTATATTTCCCTCTGCTAGCATTATTTAGTTCTCCGGCCGGCGCTGGGCATATAGGGATAAAAAGTAGGACATGCTACCTGGCTACTTCTAGATGATGCGGTAGGTTTAGTTCATGGTCAGTACAGTTACATCTTCCAAGAGCTTGTTCCTATTGAGGCTTATGCTAGTTCTCTGGCCATGGAGATCATGACAGTTTGACCGGCCCACTAAAGGGTTAAAATCCTTGGCTGAGAAAGGAGAGAAATAAGAAGTCTGCTGAAAATTTTTTTTTTTTTTTTTTTTTCTCTCTAGTAGTTAGTGTGCTCTTAATTGGATCACTTGCCAGTCTGTCTATGCTGCAGTCTTTCTTTTTTTTCTCTCTCCTTCTAATCTTTGAATGGCTCTATGTTCACCTGTCTATAATGGATCTACAGAGTGTAACTGCAGGTTTGAATAATCTCGCCACAAAAGTACAAAGTTTGCAAGATTTTGTTGTTCATGCTCCGGTATCAGAGCCGAGAATTCCTTTGCCGGAATTCTTCTCAGGGAATAGATCTAGCTTTCAGAATTTTAGAAATAATTGTAAGTTATTTTTGTCCCTGAAATCTCGTTCTGCTGGAGACCCTGCACAGCAGGTTGGGATTGTGATTTCCTTGCTCCGCGGCGACCCTCAAGATTGGGCTTTTGCATTGGCACCAGGGGATCCTGCGTTGCGCAATGTGGATGCGTTTTTTCTGGCCTTGGGCTTGCTTTATGAGGAACCTCATTTGGAACTTCAGGCAGAAAAAACTTTGATGTCCCTATCGCAGGGGCAAGATGAAGCTGAAATTTACTGCCAAAGATTCCGTAAATGGTCTGTGCTTACTCAGTGGAATGAGTGTGCCTTGGCGGCTACTTTCAGAGAGGGTCTTTCTGATGCCATTAAGGATGTTATGGTGGGGTTCCCTGTGCCTGCAAGTCTGAATGAGTCCATGACAATGGCCATTCAGATCGATAGGCGTCTGCGGGAGCGCAAACCAGTGCACCATCTGGCGGTGTCCACTGAGAAGACGCCAGAAAACATGCAGTGTGATAGAATTCTGTCCAGAAGCGAGCGGCAGAATTTTAGACGGAAAAATGGGTTGTGTTTCTATTGTGGGGATTCTACTCATGTTATATCAGCATGCTCTAAGCGTACTAAAAAGCTTGATAAATCCGTTCCCATTGGCACTTTACAGTCTAAATTTATTTTGTCTGTGACCCTGATTTGCTCTTTGTCATCTATTACTACGGACGCCTATATCGACTCTGGCGCCGCTTTGAGTCTTATGGATTGGTCCTTTGCCAATCGTTGTGGGTATGATTTAGAGCCTTTGGAGACTCTTATTCCTCTGAAGGGGATTGACTCCACCCCATTGGCTAATAATAAACCACAATACTGGACACAAGTGACTATGTGTATTAATCCGGATCACCAGGAGACTATTCGTTTTCTGGTGCTGTATAATCTACATGATGATTTGGTGCTAGGATTGCCATGGCTGCAGTCTCACAACCCAGTCCTTGACTGGAGAGCTATGTCTGTGTTGAGCTGGGGATGTAAGGGGACTCATGGGGACGTACCTTTGGTGTCCATTTCATCATCTATTCCCTCTGAAATTCCTGAGTTCCTGTCTGATTATCGTGACGTCTTTGAAGAACCCAAGCTGGGTTCGCTACCTCCGCACCGTGAGTGCGATTGTGCTATAGATTTAATTCCGGGTAGTAAATACCCAAAGGGTCGTTTATTTAATCTGTCTGTGCCTGAACATACTGCTATGCGAGAATATATAAAGGAGTCCTTGGAAAAGGGACATATTCGTCCATCGTCATCTCCCTTAGGAGCCGGTTTTTTCTTTGTGTCAAAAAAAGACGGCTCTTTGAGACCATGTATTGATTATCGGCTTTTGAATAAAATCACGGTTAAATATCAATACCCATTGCCGTTGCTGACTGATTTGTTTGCTCGCATAAAGGGGGCCAAGTGGTTCTCTAAGATTGATCTCCGTGGGGCGTATAATTTGGTGCGGATCAGGCAGGGGGATGAGTGGAAAACCGCATTTAATACGCCCGAGGGCCACTTTGAGTATTTGGTGATGCCTTTTGGTCTTTCTAATGCCCCTTCAGTCTTCCAGTCCTTTATGCATGATATTTTCCGCGATTTTTTGGATAAATTTATGATAGTGTATCTGGATGATATTCTGATTTTTTCGGATGATTGGGACTCTCATGTCCGGCAAGTTAAGAGGGTTTTTCAGGTTTTGCGGTCTAATTCTCTGTGTGTCAAGGGTTCTAAGTGCGTTTTTGGGGTTCAGAGAATTTCCTTTTTGGGATATATTTTTTCTCCCTCTTCCATTGCGATGGATCCTGTCAAGGTTCAAGCTATTTGTGATTGGACGCAGCCCTCTTCTCTTAAAAGTCTTCAGAAATTTTTGGGCTTTGCCAACTTTTATCGTCGATTTATTTCTGGTTTTTCGGATGTCGTTAAGCCATTGACCGATTTGACTAGACAGGGTGCTGATGTTGCTAATTGGTCCCCTGATGCTGTGGAGGCCTTTCAGGAGCTTAAGCGCCGTTTTTCTTCTGCCCCTGTGTTGCGTCAGCCTGATGTGACTCTTCCTTTTCAGGTTGAGGTCGACGCTTCTGAGATCGGGGCTGGGGCAGTGTTGTCGCAGAAAAGTTCTGACTGCGCCGTGATGAGGCCTTGTGCCTTCTTTTCCCGTAAATTTTCGCCCGCTGAGCGGAATTATGATGTTGGGAATCGGGAGCTTTTGGCCATGAAGTGGGCGTTTGAGGAGTGGCGCCATTGGCTCGAGGGGGCCAGACATCAGGTGGTGGTATTGACTGACCACAAAAATTTGATCTATCTTGAGACCGCCAGGCGCCTGAATCCTAGACAGGCGCGCTGGTCATTATTTTTCTCTCGGTTTAATTTTGTGGTATCGTACCTACCGGGTTCTAAGAATGTTAAGGCGGATGCCCTTTCTAGGAGTTTTGAGCCTGATTCACCCGGCAACTCTGACCCCACAGGTATTCTTAAGGAGGGAGTTATCTTGTCAGCCGTTTCTCCAGACCTGCGGCGGGCCTTGCAGGAGTTTCAGGCGGATAGACCGGATCGTTGTCCGCCTGATAGGTTGTTTGTTCCTGATGATTGGACCAGTAGAGTCATCTCTGAGGTACATTCTTCTGCATTGGCAGGTCATCCTGGAATTTTTGGTACCAGGGATTTGGTGGCAAGATCCTTCTGGTGGCCTTCCCTGTCACGAGATGTGCGAGGCTTTGTGCAGTCTTGTGACGTTTGTGCTCGGGCCAAGCCTTGTTGTTCTCGGGCTAGTGGATTATTGTTGCCCTTGCCTATTCCTAAGAGGCCTTGGACACACATCTCGATGGATTTTATTTCAGATCTGCCTGTTTCTCAGAAGATGTCTGTCATCTGGGTGGTGTGTGACCGTTTTTCTAAGATGGTCCATTTGGTTCCCCTGCCCAAATTGCCTTCTTCTTCCGAGTTGGTGCCCCTGTTTTTTCAAAATGTTGTTCGTTTGCATGGTATTCCTGAGAATATCGTTTCTGACAGAGGAACCCAATTTGTGTCTAGATTTTGGCGGGCATTCTGTGCTAGGATGGGCATAGATTTGTCTTTTTCGTCTGCTTTTCACCCTCAGACTAATGGCCAGACCGAGCGGACTAATCAGACCCTGGAGACATATCTGAGGTGTTTTGTGTCTGCTGACCAGGATGATTGGGTTGCTTTTTTGCCATTGGCGGAGTTCGCCCTCAATAATCGGGCCAGCTCTGCCACTTTGGTGTCCCCGTTTTTCTGTAATTCGGGGTTCCACCCTCGATTTTCCTCCGGTCAGATGGAATCCTCGGATTGTCCTGGAGTGGATGCGGTGGTGGAGAGATTGCATCATATCTGGGGGCAGGTGATGGACAATTTAAAGTTGTCCCAGGAGAAGACTCAGCTTTTTGCCAACCGTCACCGTCGTGTTGGTCCTCGGCTTTGTGTTGGAGATTTGGTGTGGTTGTCTTCTCGTTTTGTCCCTATGAGGGTCTCATCTCCTAAGTTTAAGCCTCGGTTCATCGGTCCGTATAAAATATTGGAGATTCTTAACCCTGTTTCCTTCCGTTTGGACCTCCCTGCATCCTTTTCTATTCATAACGTTTTTCATCGGTCGTTATTGCGCAGGTATGAGGCACCGGTTGTGCCTTCCGTTGAGCCTCCTGCTCCGGTGTTGGTTGAGGGTGAGTTGGAGTACGTTGTGGAAAAAATCCTAGACTCCCGTGTTTCCAGACGGAGACTCCAGTATCTGGTCAAGTGGAAGGGATACGGCCAGGAGGATAATTCTTGGGTCACTGCATCTGATGTTCATGCCTCTGATCTGGTTCGTGCCTTTCATAGGGCCCATCCTGATCGCCCTGGTGGTTCTGGTGAGGGTTCGGTGCCCCCTCCTTGAGGGGGGGGTACTGTTGTGAATTTGGATTCTGGGCTCCCCCGGTGGCTACTGGTGGAATTGAACTTGTGACATCATCTTCCCTGTTCACCTGTTCTGATTAGATCTGGGTGTCGCTATATAACCTGGCTTCTCTGTTAGATGCTTGCCGGTCAACAATGTTATCAGAAGCCTCTCTGTGCTTGTTCCTGCTCCCAGACATCTACTAGATAAGTTGGACATTCGTCCATGTTTTGTTTTTGTATTTTGGTTCCAGTTCACAGCTGCAGTTTCGTTACTGTGTCTGGAAAGCTCTTGTTGATCAGGAATTGCCACTCTGGTATTATGAGTTAATGCCAGAGTCCTAAAGTAATTTCTGGATGTGTTTTGTTAGGGTTTTCTACTGACCATGAAAGTATGCTTTCTGTCTTCTGCTATCTAGAAAGCGGACCTCAAATTTGCTAAAACTATTTTCCTGCTGCGTTTGTTGTTTCATCTCATATCACCGCCAATATATGTGGGGGGCTTCTGTCTCCTTTTTGGGCATTTCTCTAGAGGTGAGTCAGGTCTTATATTTCCCTCTGCTAGCATTATTTAGTTCTCCGGCCGGCGCTGGGCATATAGGGATAAAAAGTAGGACATGCTACCTGGCTACTTCTAGATGATGCGGTAGGTTTAGTTCATGGTCAGTACAGTTACATCTTCCAAGAGCTTGTTCCTATTGAGGCTTATGCTAGTTCTCTGGCCATGGAGATCATGACACTCCTCCTCCTGTCCCTGGGCTCCAACACCGCTAGTTGCTGTCCAGAAGTGCTGTACGCACAGAGCCAAACACCTCGCCAATGTGTTAGTGGGGTTCAGTAACGCCTGCTGCTCCCCAGCTGTGTGTGTGGCAATCCCTCCTATCTCCTCCACCTCCTCCTCCTCCTGTCCCTGGGCTCCAACACCGCTAGTTGTTGCCTGGTAGTGCTGTACGCACAGTCCCAACACTCGCTCCTCTGTTATTGGGGTTCAGTAACGTCAGCTGTTCCCCAGCTGTGTGTGTGGCAATCCCTCCTATCTCCTCCACCTCCTCCTCCTCCTGTCCCTGGGCTCCAACACCGCTAGTTGCTGTCCAGAAGTGCTGTACGCACAGAGCCAAACACCTCGCCAATGTGTTAGTGGGGTTCAGTAACGCCTGCTGCTCCCCAGCTGTGTGTGTGGCAATCCCTCCTATCTCCTCCACCTCCTCCTCCTCCTGTCCCAGGGGCTCCAACACCGCTAGTTGTTGCCTGGTAGTGCTGTACGCACAGTCCCAACACTCGCTCCTCTGTTATTGGGGTTCAGTAACGTCAGCTGTTCCCCAGCTGTGTGTGTGGCAATCCCTCCTATCTCCTCCACCTCCTCCTCCTCCTGTCCCTGGGCTCCAACACCGCTAGTTGCTGTCCAGAAGTGCTGTACGCACAGAGCCAAACACCTCGCCAATGTGTTAGTGGGGTTCAGTAATGCCTGCTGTTCCTCTGCTGTGTATACGGCAACGTGTACTGCGACCGCCACGCAGGCACAACAAGTTAAATTTAAGGGAACCTGTCCCCCCCCAGGCGTTTGTTACTGAAGGAGCCACCTTGTGCAGCAGTAATGATGCAAAGGGAAAAAGTGCCTCTTTTCGTGGTGCTCCTTGCACATGCTGAACCTAACACTTATGAAATGTGTCCCCTCACACCGTTAAACCGTCCGGTAGGTGGAACTTTCCTTTGTCATGTGACGCAGTACAGCCATCATACTTACCCCCTTGGCGCCGTGCGCCGCCTCCTCAGCGTTGTTTGAATCTGTCCCGGAGCCTGCGCTGTTAGGTTACCCCTTGGCCATGCACACATTTTGCGCTGCCCGTCTTCTGACATCATTTGGTGTCAGGCTGGCTGCACCTGTGCGGCCGCGCTGGCCGAGAGCCCGCCTCACGGTGTCTTCTGATTTAATCCCACTGGGGGCCTGAGATCCATGGACATGCGCAGTGCATATCTGAACCTCCGCCTCTCACTCATCTCCCTATGGCTTCTTCAGACTGTGCGGTGTCAGCTGATCCCTAATAGCATGCCACGGCCATGACACCGAACAGTCTGAAGAAGCCGTAGGGAGGGGAGTGAGAGGCGAGGATATGCACTGCGCATGGCCACGGATCCCAGGCCCGCGGTGGGATTACATTAGACGACACTGCGAGGCGGGCTCTCGGCCAGTGCGGCCGCACAGGCGCAGCCAGCCTGACACCAAATGATGTCAGAAGACGGGCAGCGCAAAATGTGTGCATGGCCAAGGGCTAACCTAACAGCGCAGGCTCCGGGACAGATTCAAACAACGCTGAGGAGGCGGCGCACGGCGCCAAGGGGGTAAGAATGACGGCTGTGCTGCGTCACATGACAAAGGAAAGTTCCACCTACCGGACGGTTTAACGGTGTGAGGGGACACATTTCATAAGTGTTAGGTTCAGCATGTGCAAGGACCATAATTAAAAGAGCTAAGTTTACCTTTTCCAGCATTAGTGCTGTACACGATGGCTCTTTCAGCTACAAACGCCTGGGGGGGGGGTTAAAGGTTCCCTTTCAACTTGCTCCAGTGCAGGATTCGGCCTACACTCCCCTCCCCCTGCTCCTCCTGCTGACCCTGGGCTCTAACACCGCCAGTTGGGGCCCAGATGTGCTAGCTGCACAGAGAAAAACACCAGCCAATGTGTCAGTGGGGTCCAGCACCGCCAGCTGTTCCCCTGCTGTGTAGCCGGCAACGTGTCCTGCGACAGCCACGCAGACACAAGAACTGAAATTGAAGGGAACCTGTCCCCCCTCCCTCAGGTGTTTCTATGTTTTACAGCCACCTTGTACAGCAGTAATGCTGCATGTGTGCAAGGTGGCTCAGAAACTTATTCTCCTTGCCCATGGGGAACTGAACACGTCTAAAATGTGTCCTCTGTGACCATTTAACCATCCCGGAGGTGTGACTTTCCTTTGTAATGACACGCTGCAACCCCCTTGGTAGCGCTGCCCGTCTTCTGGCATCATTGTTTGGCTGGCTGCGCCTCTGCGGCCGCCCTGCCCCACACAACGCCCCTCGGTGTCTTATTTATTTGGACTGCGAGGGTGTGATTGATGGGCATGAGCAGTGCCTATGTTCGCCTGTCCCTCATCTCCTTCCGCCTTCTTCAGACTGTGCGGCCTCATGGCCGTGGCATGCGATAAGGGATCAGCTGACGCCGCACAGTCTGAAGCGGGTGTAAGGACCCGAGTGTGAGAGGCGAACATATGTACTGCGCCAGGCCATGAATCCCAGCCCCGCAGTGTTTTAACTATGTAAAGACACTGCGGGGCTGGGATTCATGGTCATCGCAAAGCGCAATGGCCGACATTAAATGATGTCAGAAGATGGGCAGCGCTAACAGCGCAAGGCCAAGGGATAACACGACAGCGCAGACTCCTGTACAGCAAATAACAACGCTCAGGAGGCTGCGCTCAGCACCAAGGTGGGATTCTTGACATCTGTGCTGCGTCTCATTACAAAGGGAACTCTCGCCTCCAACACAGTTTGACTGTATAAAGGGCTAAATGTTATACGTGTTTCATTCAGCGTGTGCAAGGAGAAAAATTAAAAGAGCAACCTTTGACTTGTGCAGCACTACTGCTGCATAAGCTGTGGCTCTTCTAGTTTGTAACCCCTGAGGGGGGGTTAAAGGTTACTTTTAAAATCGGTTCAATTAGGCTTCGGCCTACACTCTGCTCCACCTGCAGAGCCTGGGCTCCAACACCGCTAGTTGCTGTCCGGAAGTGCTGGCTGCACAGAGCCAAACACCTCGCCAATGTGTCAGTGGGGTTCAGCACCGCCAGCTGTTCCCCTGCTGTGTAGCCGGCAACGAGTCCTGCGACCGCCACGCAGACACAACAGACCCAAAGCTGCCGCCAGTGCAGGCTTCGGCCTACACTCCCCTCCCTCTCCTCCTTCTGCTGACCCTGGGCTCTAACACCGCCAGTTGGGGCTCTAGGAAGACAAGCTTGAATAGGTCCCCGTCCTGGTTCCAGTACCGTCAGCTGGTTCCGGGCATAGCCTTTGGCTTAAGTGCCTCCCTCTGGGTATCCGAGTTCCACCAACGTCAGGTGGTCCTTGGTAGTGCTTTCAGGCACGGGTACCTCCTGCTTAGTAACCGGGTTCCAGTAACGTCAGCTGGTCCTCGGTAGTTCCATTGGCTCTTGGACCTTCGGCTACTCATCCGGGTTCCAGTACCGTCAGCTGGTTCTCGGCAGTGTCTTTTGCTCTTGTACCTTCTGCTCCCCATCCTGGTTCCAGTACCGTCAGCTGGTTCCGGGCAGAGCCTTTGGCTTAGGTGCCTCCCTCTGGGTATCCGAGTTCCACCAACGTCAGGTGGTCCTTGGTAGTGCTTTCAGGCACGGGTACCTCCTGCTTAGTAACCGGGTTCCAGTAACGTCAGCTGGTCCACGGTAGTTCCATTGGCTCTTGGACCTTCGGGTAGCCATCCGAGTTCCAGTTCCATCAGCTGTTTCTCTGCATTTTCTCAGCCTTCTTGTACCTTCTGCTACATTTCCAAGTTCAAGACCCTAAAGACGATGACCCGGAAGACCACCCCTAAGATGACGACGACACCTGAGATGACAACCACCGAGATGACGACGACCCTGGAGACGATGACCCTGAAGACCACCCCGATGACGACGACCCCGGAGACGACGACGACCTGGAAGACCGAGAAGCAGAAGAACAAGAGGCTGCAGAACAAAGAGCAGAAGAACATTAAGCATAAGACTAAATATCAGAGCAAAAGATATTATCTAAATTATAAGCAGAAGAAGACTAAGCAGTGTATGGGGGTGAGTCCGTTCCTCCTCGTGGTGCCCCTGGATAAAGCCTGATGCTGCAGGCCAAACTGAACGCGGACAAATGTAACTCTTTTGTGACAGGCAGAACGGAAGGTGTAATCTTCAAACTTTTATAGATAACAACTCCGGGAATGCCTGTCACAAATAAGAATATGATGAAGAAGTTGAATATGAAGAAGATAATAGTTAAATAAAAAGAATATGAACAATGTAACAAAAAAAAAAAATAGGTAGAAGAAGAAGATGAATAAGGTGAAGAAGTTGATGTCAAAGAAGCTGATGATGAGGATAATGAAGAAGAAAGTGTCGGAGAAGTAAAAAAGAAGGTGAAGGTCGTGGAAGTAGTGAAACATCAATATCTGACAAAATAAGTAAAAAATTAACATAGTCAAAATCTTTCTAACGCCGAACGTCATAAAAAAAAAAAAAATCCTGCTATTCTATTTGATTGGGCTAAACCTCTGTGCCTTTAATGTCTCCGCCACCTCCCCCAATACATCCTACATTATTCTTAGTTGTTTTCCTTCATGTAGAATTAACCTACAAGGAAATAAAGGGTTTAGTTTAATTCCGATATTTTCGTCCCATTGACTTGCATTGGGATCGGGTATCGGTATCGGATTAGATCCGATACTTTGACGGTATCGGCCGATACTTTCCGATACCGATACTTTCCGATATCGGAAGGTATCGCTCAACACTATCCACAACACTTGGTGCAAATATCAAATGCAGCTCAGCAGTCTATAGGAAACTTCAGAGGAAAATGCAATCACGCAGAAAGTCTATGAATTACTCTTGAGGATACTTGACATGAATAAGTCCTTGCTTAGTCCAAAACACAGATAGATATGCTTATAAGGCAGTTCAAAAAATATCTTAGCTCAACCAGGGAGGTCTGGGCAATAGTCTCAGGTTCTTGCAGAGCAGAAACAGCTTACATGTCCAGCAAATGCAGATGGAAGCAAATACGAGCAGCAGATGAAGGAGGATTACTGGAACCGGTGTATGCAGCAGGAACTCAGAGCAGAGTAGCAGGATAACCCCACAGGTTCACAGGAGCAGGTATATAGCCAGGGAGTCACCAGAGGTCAGGAGCTGGATGCAAGGCAGAATAATCTAGCACAGACTGAAGGCTGGGGTGGAGTTTTATAGCAGGAAGACACAGTGCACATGAGACTCACAAGGGTTCTGAGGATCTCATCTGGATACCTAATGGCAGTCAGGCTACCTCTGGTGAGCACATGGAGGGCTTTGCGGTCTCCAAAGAAATGCCACCCCACACCATTACTGACCCACTGCCAAACTGGTCATGCTGAAGGATGTTGCAGGCAGCAGATTGCTTTCCATGGCGTCTCCAGACTCTGTCATGTCTGTCACATGTGCTCAGTGTGAACCTGCTTTCATCTGTAAAGAGCACAGGGCACCAGTGATGAATTTGCCAATCCTGGTGTTCTGTGGCAAATACCAAGCATCATGCCCGGTGTTGGGCTGTGAGCAGAACCCCCATCTGTGGACATCAAGCACTCAGACCATCCTAATGGAGTCTGTTTCTGAGCATCTGTGCAGACACATGCACATTTGTGGCCTGCTGGATGTCATTTTGCAGGGCTCTGGCAGTGCTCCTCCTGTTCCTCTTTGCACAAAGGCTGAGGTAGCGGTCCTGATTCTGGGTTGTTACCCTCCTACGGGCCCCTCCACATCTCCTGGTGTGCTGGCCTATGTCCTGGTAGCGCGTCCAGCCTCTTGACACTACGCTGACAGACACAGCAAACCTTCTTGCCACAGCTAACATTGATGTGCCATCCTGGATGAGCTGCACTATCTGAGCCACTTGTGTGGGTTGTAGAGTCCGTCTCATGCTACTACAAGTGTGAAAGCAGAACCAACATTCAAAAGTGACCAAAACATCAGCCAGAAAGCATTGGTACTGAGATGTGGTCTGTGGTCCCCACCTGCATTATTGAGTGTGTCTTGATGATTGCCAATAATTTCCATCTGTTGTGTTGTCTATTCCATTTGCACAACAGCATGAATAGCTGATAATTCAATTGTCAATATTGTAAATATCTTTCAGCATGTGTGGAGTTATGACATTTAAAATAACTCAATTAGACTATATTTTCCTTTATAGGAAGTTCATAGATAGACGTCTTACCAAGATGCAATGTGCAACATGATGATATGCTAAATTGCCTATGGACATGAACAATGATACAGTAGGTTTTTTTTGGTCATGAATACATTTGATTTAAACTCTCTGCTTCCTTTTCACCCAGATACCTTGAAATGAAGATTCATAAGCATTTCACCATCAGATCTGATCAGCTGTGTTAAAGCCAGTACAAAAATAATAATTTTTTATGGCCCAGCAAATGAAAAAAAAAGTATTTTGCACTTTTCGATTCGTGCCTCTCCTCCTACCTAATGTTTCACAGAGTTACCACGACAGAGCAGTACCAGAAGACCGCAGCGTCTGATGGGTCCTGCCTCGCCTCTGAGAAGAAGTACTTCTCCAGCGTATGAAAGGTGTTTGTTTTCTTTCAGCAGGACAGGGGTTAATAGGCCATATGGAAATCCCTGCTTTCTGCTGTGCTCAGTTAGCCACTCCTCTGTCCTATAAAAGCTAGGCCTTCTGGCCAGATCCTTGTCTGAGATAGCACTTGCTAGATAGACCTGGAGTAGTGAGGAGCTGGTGTTTGGAGAGCTGGAGGAGTTTATTGTGCGACAGTTGTTTGGTTTGTATGCTTGGAAATTCTTCATCCTTACCTGCCTTATTTTCTTCCCCCGTCCTTCACACCCTAGTGAATACCTCTGTTATTTGTGAGAGTATATTTTGTGTGAGTGGAGTTTTCTTTTACTATTGTCTTGGTTCCCCTGTTTCTCGGGTTTGGGTACTACGGTACACGGTAGCTCCTCTCTACCCCGGTGGGGAAGGAGACAGACGCAGGGCAACGGCAGAGGCCCCGACATCCTCGCCATCTGAGGTATCTCGGGGAACAGGGTGAGTTAGGGCGCCCCCTAGTTCTAGGGCCAGGAAAGGTGCCCCTGGTGCCAGTTTACTCACCAGTCCAGTCATGACATAATGTTTATTTTTGGAAAAAAAAGTCTGTCATTTATTTTGATTGTGAGTCAACCAACAAACCAACCAAGACGTGGTATGAAGTGTCTAAAGATGTGCCAAATTTGATCCCCAAAGTGAGCCGCCATTACAAATTTGACAAATTTTCATGCTGTCTAGTCTAAGGTTATATTAAGCATATATTAAACAGGATTAGTAAATTTTCCTTGATATTACTCTTGATGCAGTGGCCAGACACGTGACCAAATACTGATAAAGATATATCAATAGCAACAGATATGTTAGTAATTACTTCTGTTTAGCCATTAGCCTTTAGAATAATACATCTTGGAAATATTAATTAGGACCAAAACATAATTCTCTATCCTTTGTTGCTAGTCTCCTTAATCCACAAAATCTACAAGCCAAAATTCCTTATTTGAAAATGAAAGTATATTCATTTATTCTACTAATCTGATTTTGTTGGAATTATAAATATGCAATATGTTTTCCAGAACCTGTTATATGGTAATTAACAAAGCATTGCTTACAAAATATTACTTAATATCTTATCACACATCTCTACCGATTTATGTGTACAGTTACATTTTTGCCATTTTTTCTCAGCATAAAAATACTTTGGTGAGAACAAAATACCATATATACTCGAGTATAAGCCGACCCGAGCATAAGCCGAGACCTCTAATTTTGCCACAAAAAACTGGGAAAACTTAATGACTCGAGTATAAGCTTAGGGTGGAAAATGCAGCAGCTACTGGTAAATTTCAAAAATAAAAATAGATACCAATAAAAGTAAAATTAATTGATACATCAGTAGGTTAAGTGTTTTTGAATATCCATATTGAATCAGGAGCCCCATATAATGCTCCATACAGTTCATGATGGCCCCATAAGATGCTCCATACAAAATACACCCCATATAATGCTCCATACAGTTTATGATGGGCCCCATAAGATGCTCCATATTAAAATATGCCCCATATAATGCTGCACAAATGTTGATTATGGCCCCATAAGATGCTCCATACAGACATTTGGCCCATATAATGCTCCACAAATGCTGATTATGGCCCCATAAGATGCTCCATACAGATATTTGCCTCATATAATGCTGCACATGGCCCCATAAGATGCTCCATACATATATTTGCCCTATATAATGCTGCACATGGCTCCATACAGATATTTGCCCCATATAATGCTGCACATGGCCCCATACAGATATTTGCCCCATATAATGCTGCATATGGCCCCATAGGATGCTCCGTACACATATTTGCCCCATATAATGCTGCACATACCCCATGCATATATTTGCGCCATATAATGCTGCCCATGGCCCCATACAGATATTTGCCCCATATAATGCTGCGCATGGCCCCATAAGATGCTCCATACAGATATTTGCCCCATATAATGCTGCACATGGCCCCATACAGATTTTTGCCCCATATAATGCTGCACATGGCCTCATAAGATGCTTCATACAGATATTTGCCCCATATAATGCTGCACATGGCCCCATACAGATATTTGCCCCATATAATGCTGCACATGGCCTCATACAGATATTTGCCCCATATAATGCTGCACATGGCCCCATACAGATATTTGCACCATATAATGCTGCACATGGCCCCATACAGATATTTGCCCCATATAATGCTGCACATGGCCCCATAAGATGCTCCATACAAAATACACCCCATATAATGCTCCATACAGTTTATGATGGGCCCCATAAGATGCTCCATATTAAAATATGCCCCATATAATGCTGCACAAATGTTGATTATGGCCCCATAAGATGCTCCATACAGACATTTGGCCCATATAATGCTCCACAAATGCTGATTATGGCCCCATAAGATGCTCCATACAGATATTTGCCTCATATAATGCTGCACATGGCCCCATAAGATGCTCCATACATATATTTGCCCTATATAATGCTGCACATGGCTCCATACAGATATTTGCCCCATATAATGCTGCACATGGCCCCATACAGATATTTGCCCCATATAATGCTGCATATGGCCCCATAGGATGCTCCGTACACATATTTGCCCCATATAATGCTGCACATACCCCATGCATATATTTGCGCCATATAATGCTGCCCATGGCCCCATACAGATATTTGCCCCATATAATGCTGCGCATGGCCCCATAAGATGCTCCATACAGATATTTGCCCCATATAATGCTGCACATGGCCCCATACAGATTTTTGCCCCATATAATGCTGCACATGGCCTCATAAGATGCTTCATACAGATATTTGCCCCATATAATGCTGCACATGGCCCCATACAGATATTTGCCCCATATAATGCTGCACATGGCCTCATACAGATATTTGCCCCATATAATGCTGCACATGGCCCCATACAGATATTTGCACCATATAATGCTGCACATGGCCCCATACAGATATTTGCCCCATATAATGCTGCACATGGCCCCATAAGATGCTCCATACAGACATTTGCCCCATATACTGTTGCTGCGATTAAAAAAAAATCAAAATAAATAACATTCTCACCTCTCAGGCCCCCGACACATGCTATATTCACCTGCTCCGCGTTCCACCGACGGCCGCCACTGTGTCTTCCCCATGGGTATGACTCGAGTATAAGCCGAGAGGGGCAATTTCAGCCTAAAAAAATGGGCTGAAATTCTCGGCTTATACTCGAGTATATACGGTACATATTTTACAACATGTACTGAACACTCATTACTTCATTTCTTTGGACAATTAGAATATCTTTTGGACTAACAGAAATGATTATAATTCATCTATTACATATAAGTTATTTTGCTATTTATCAATTCTATTTCATGAAATTTACATTTTCTCCAATTGAAGCTGATCATGTACAGACAAACATACCTTTTGCTTGTACAATGACTAATAAATAAATATCCAACATACAATTAAACATTGCATTGATGCAGAAAATCAGGTAGGAAAACTTTTCACACCTATCACAATAATCTTTACAAGCAGAGGCATCGCACACCAGTCAGTGAGCTGGAAGTTCCAAACGTTGCAGCTGCAGCACTGCCAGAGCAGTGGCAGCTGTAGCCAACTTGCGGAAATATGCACACATGGGGCACACTTTCACAAATAGCTATGGTAAATCTGGGTAGGTTTTGAGAAACCACTGAACCACTAAGTTGAGAATGTGGGCTTGGCATGGCACATCTTTGTGGTTACCAAGTTTCAGAGCTGCCACTAGGTTACGACCATTGTCACACACAATGAAGCCTGATTCTAAGTTTTGGGGTGAAAGCCACAGATCAGTCTCATCTGTTAAACCTTTCAACAACTCCACAGCATTGTGCGGTTTGTCACCTAAGCAGAATATATTCAACATAGCTTGCAGTGCTGCAGTGCTTCCAGCTTGCGACTGATGATGACCTTTGTGAGATGGAGGGGGAGGAGGAGGTGAAGGAACTGCTGTAGAAGGTGGGGTAACCCTGATTAAACTAGGGCCTGCAATCCTCGGTGTCAGTTGCATGTGTTCCGTCCCAGGGTCCGAATGAGTCCCATCTTCCTCAATGTTCACCCAGTCTACAGTCAGGGAAATGTAGTGTTCCTGGCCACAAGCACTTGCCCAGGTGTTAGTGGTTAAGTGGACCTTCCTAGTCACATTATTGGTCAGGGCATGGCTGAAACTATGGGACACGTGCTTGTGTAAGGTGGGGATGGCACACCAGGAGAAATAGTGGCGGCTGGGGACTGAGTACTGAGGGATGGCCGCCAGCATGAGGATGCAGAAAGGTTCCGTCTTCACCTAAACAGCTACATTTCCAGGTCAGGCAGTCTGGAAATTTGGTATTTAGCATCTTCACCTACCTCATGGACAGAGGATTGGCATGGCTGTAGAACAGGATAGGAGGTAGTGGTATCACCTGCAGACACTGTTTATAGACCCTGGCATTCAGCCCAAGTTGTCAGGTGCTTTGCTTGCATGTGGCTGAGCATGCTGGTGGTGGGCAGACTAGTAGTTGTGCTGCCCCTGCTGATGCTGGCATTGAAAATGTTGGAAATGGCTTTTTTTGCTTAAAAAAGCACCAGACTCATGATCACCTAAACCTTGGCTTGGCAACTTCACCCATGTTGGTGCTCTGGGGATCACATGCCCACCTTGTGTCTCTAACCACCCCACTGCCTCTTCCTGCCTGCTGTGGTGCTGTGGATCCCTCCGCATGTGTGCTGCTGTCCTCGCTGTGCATGTCACCTTCCCAGGTTTGGTCCACCACCTTGTCTTCCACTTCCGCACACTGATCCTCCTCCTGACTTGCTGACTTAACAATACCACTTGCTGGCAATTGTGTCATATCATCATCCAGTTCTTGTGACAATAATTGCGCTTTCCCACAGTCACCTTCTTGTGAGTATGGCTGCTCAAATATTTGAGAATTGCTACATGCGATCTCCTTGTGAATTGGTTGGTACAGGCAGGGAGAGAGACCAGAATTTATAAATGGAAATGTGAGCAACTCTTCGGAGTGTCCAAATGTGGGATCACTTGTATCCGGACACTCAGCATGGTGGGAGGATGGAGTATCAGAGTGAAGATTATGTGGTCCAGAATCATGGCTACTGATACTGGACTGTGTGGTAGACAGGGTGGTGCTGGCCAAGTAACTGGAAGCATTTTCTGCTGTCCATCCAACAACCTCACACTGGTCTGACTTCAAGAGTGGTTTTCCGCACCCCCCTACAAAGTGGGACAGGAAGCTAAATCGACGTGATGTGTGTGCTTGTTGTGTTCCCGTGGCAGACTCATTTTCACCCTGCCCACGTCCTCAGCCTCTGCACTCACCATCAGCATCATATCCACATCCCCATCCCTTACCATGCACCTTGCCCATTTTAAATTCCGTATGATATATCCTTGTTGAGAAAACGTTGAAGACAATGTTACAATGCTAGCAAAATTTGCCCACTACAGATGGACATATATAAGACTGTGGTATTACTATAGCATGCTATTTGAAACCACATTTTTTTGTGTGTTTTGAGCCTCAACTCTTTTATGATAAATGCCATATAAAATGTAATTGCTGAAAAAATTGCAGTATTACTCTAGCACAATAAATGCAGTATAAAATGTCAGAGCTAAAAAAAGGCTGTATTACAATGGCAGCCAAATTTGCGCATCAGAGACAGATGTATTAGACTGCAGAATAAATATAGCAATGTGCTTTTTTTAACAATTTCTTTTTGGGGGGATTTTGATGCCCAACTGTAGCACACCAAATGACATATAAAATTTCACAGTTCAAAAAAACAGCACTATCAAGATAGAAATGCTATTGAGATCCAACCAAGATTGGCTGTATGCTTTGACTTTCATCTGCTGCAGTAAAAATGGTGTGCAATATTTCCCTGTTCAGAACAGTTTGCAGTATTAGGAACAAAAAGAATATTATTAACCTTGAAATGAGGTTTTGGTGTCAGTTGCAGGCTGCAGCATAAAGGACATACAATTTACCCTATCCTGTCCTAAATGATCCCTATCCTGTCCTAAATGATCCCTTCAGCACAATCTCTCTCTAAATTCTCTTGACAGCAGTATTAATATGTATTATAATTAGCCCTAACAAGCACTGTTGTTGTTCTCCATAGAAATATAAATGTGGTTGAATCCCTGGCTAATATGCAGCTACAATTCTGTCCCTCTTTCATCAGCACATCTCCCTATGCTGCTTGTGTCTGGGGTACAGTATGCCCAGCATGGCGTAGACCAGATGACGCTATACGGCCAGCCATTCACAGTAATATCACAACAAGGATGGCTACGGCATTACAGTGACAGTCAGGCAATCCCCACATGTTTATTGGCTGTCTAAAAAGCGCCAAACATGAGGGGTGGGGACTCCCAAGCACACTGTTGCTCAAGCGAGTTATGAGTAGTGATAAGCATGCTCACTCATCACTAATTATGAATAATAGTAAGACTTGCCAGAAAGGGAGGTTTTTTGTTAAGTGAGAACATTTAGACATGCTTATCACTTTCAAAATCATATGCCCCTACAAGGGACAAACCAAAGTAATCAAATTACATTTTTTTGCATTAGAATGTTACAATGAATTATTATTATTTTAAACCACTATGAATTTCAGGTTGATGTATTTCCAAGAACTGGATTTACAATACATTTAACTGTTTTAAAAACACTTAACTTAAATTGCAGAGTAAAAAAAACAGTTAAGTGAGTGACCACGTGGGACTGTTACAGTGGAAGAGAGGACCCTTGCTGCAGGGGATTTCAGTTAGTGACCTTTCACACAGCATTTTGTCTATGTTCGTTAGTCTCATCGGAGTTTGAGTCCGAATCTCCCCTCACAAACCAGGTTTCGGATGTATGCACCCACAGGTGTTCTCTGACGTGCATCATTTTCGGGTGTATATGCTTACTGAAGGTGGCAGTCTCCTACGTCTGGGTCCACCTCCAGTATTCATCGGTGCCTACGCAGAAGATCCCTGAATGCAATGCCCAAAGAAGGGAGAAAAAGGTACAGATTGTGGAGGGAGTGCAGGGCGCAGGCACGGGATCCCGCGCCACAACTGATATGCATGGGAGGGAGGTAGTATTATAATGAAGACAGGAGGCAGGGATTTCTTCCAGGCACCATACGCCTTGGAGCCTGGAAGAAATCATTAGCATAAGAAAAGAATATAACATTTCTCAACAACAAGACCACTAATGTGAGGCATACAGGTAGAGCTAGTTTACCATTTCTATCACTTGTATGGCCATATTAATAGGTCATACACGTCCCAGGAGTTGACAGATTCCCTTTAAAGAAAGAGTGAATGTGAGCAATGTTTTTGAGTCAAAGGGGGCAGAAAGTGGTAAGTGCTTGGATGTGCAGTTTGAAGAATTAAGGGGAAGTCACAGATTACCCTGAGACATAAGACTCCAAAGACTGGTGAAAGTGTGGAGCTGATATCAGTGATTGATGGTCTGTGCGTTAATTTGTATCATGTTCCAGCTTCTATTGTATTAATAAAAATTTCCCCTGATAGTGAGCAGCTTTATCCCTGTGGCCTTTACATGCATGCAAGCAAGTTAAAATGAATATCTTTTTTATTAAAAAACATGAAATCCACATATTCAAAAAGGAGAAAAAGACTATACATATATTTATTTAATAATGAAATAGTACTAATATATCATTATGTGCAATAATTATGTGAAAACATACCTGAATTACTGTAGTGGGGAAAATAATAGCTACATCATTGAGGTGGAAACACAAGCATGGTGTATACAAGGTGCCAGTAGAGATCCCTTTTAGAATAGTATTAGGCTAAGACAGACCTTGGTCAGACTCTTTAATTATCTAACAGCTATATCTTGATACTTCAAAGTAATTCACAACTGGAGTAATTTTGCATATCTCTTGTGGCCATGTCTATGAATGGAAGACATTCCTAAGGGGTGAAAAGCGAATGTGTGCTTCATTAGTGTGCCTCCTTGTGAATGAACAGCAGAATTTAAAAATATGTACTTCAAGCTGGCCCATTCCCAAAAGGTCTGGTGATCTACCCACGTCTGCAGAACATGCATTCTACAGTACCAGGTTATTTATGTTCAAGGTGAAGGAATTAAAATAAAATATTCTGTCTTCTCACATGATTGACCTTGATGAGTATTTAGAAAATGGAAATGAAAAATCTTGACTGGGCAAGTCCCAGAGGCATTTGCCAGTAAATCTCCAAAGTAATTATTATGTATTGTCGGTGATAAATACTGTATGCTTGTAAACAGACTCTGTAAATTGTTAGTATAGTGTCAGTGAACTCATTATAGAATAAAGAAGGGTTCTCAGTGAGGACTAATGTCTAAAAAAAGAAACACAAACTGTGTTTGTTTTACAAAGTGTAGCATAAAACACCTGAAAATATCTAAAGTAATATTTGTTTTTTTCACCAATGTCATGTAACCCATGAGACTCGGGATAATGTGGTTAATATATACATATTCAGAATTTTTATTGAATTATTTCTTCGCACTAACCTGTGTTCTAAATTGTGGCCGCTATAAATAGTGTTCTATATATACTTTTTTTCCTAAGATAATGGTGTTACATATTTTGATTTATATGTTTTCAAAATGATGTCTATTGTACTATTCAAATTCAAATAATTTAGCATTTATTCCATAAAAAGTCAGATTTATGAGGTTTTTTGTTATTTTTTTTTCTAATATACTATTCCCTTGAGTAAATGGCTAGCAGGTGGGTCATAATATACATAAATAACTGAGCCATCTGTCTTCCTTTCAGAAGATAGATTTGTCACCAGCAATCTTTTGTGTGCACAATAAGAACTATTTTATACAGGTTATGCATCCATTCTAAAAATATGTTATTCCCCTCTCCCTTAAAACAGACTAGAACTAGAAACTTTGAATTAGAAACACAATTTTTCCTCTTTTTTTCTGCACTGGCCTGTCTAACCTTTGGTAACCCTGACATTCTTTTCAGTAAAGTGTCTGATATTAAAGCAGATTGCTTTCATGCCTACATAAGTAATATCATATGCTTCACATCAGCCTATGCTCAAGATAGCTAAATTCCCACTGTATTATTGCCTGTGAGTTAACACACAATGCATACTAATAATCTAAGTGAAACAGGCTGCCTTTCAACAATTCCAAATAGTAATATTACAGTGAAGTGAAGAGCCAAGATAGGGAATAATGATTACAATCATGGGTATAATCATCCATGTTTCATGCAACGTTACTCCAAATATGTTTCAAGCTTTATATTGTGTATATTAAGTGTATTTCTTGCTTGCTTGGCAAAAAAGGAACATAACATAGAGGAGTTTAGTATTCTTCTTATTTATATTGTGCTTTAGACTTTCAATACTACCCTTGAAACTTCTACAAGGATTATGAGCAAATCATTATTTTATATACAGTGGATAATTGCAATTGTTATTCTTCTGAATCCCTAAAATATAAAAAAAATATTAACACATTTGACAAGTTGTTTTTAATTAATTTATGTCTGAACCATTTGTGTTACTTAAAAAGTTGACAAAGGGGAAAAGGAGTTGCACACTGAGCAAGATGTGTTCTATACTATATGCACAATTCTTACACAACTGAGTATTTTGACTATATCATCAGGAGTGAAATGATCGGGGTCGCAGAGAGTGTGACCATGACTGGGCCCATGTGGGAAGGGGACCCTTCGATGCCAGCAGCTGGTTGTGCATCTGAGGAAATTCAGCTGGAATATACTGCGTCGCAGAGACCCGCCGGGTCCCTGCACTGCAATAAACACTGCTGGCCAATCAGAGGCCAGCAACTAAAGTCGACAGGTGGCGCATGACATTGATTTCAGCTTCCGGCCTATGTGCCTGATACAAATGAGGATGATGTGACAGAAGAGGAAGGTAATTAGAATGTTGGGCTTTCTTATGCATTAGTGAACAGACAGAATGGGGACATAAATACCAGGAAGGAATAAAGATTGGGGACATATATAAAAGGAAGGAGCCCATGATGGTGGATATATATATACCAAAAAGGGGGGCATATTAACCAGGAGGGTGCCCAGAATTGGAGCTTATATACCAGGATGAGGGCATATTTATTCCTGGAAGGGGCCCAAGATGGGGGACATATACACCTGGAAGGCGTCCTGGATAGAGGCATATATGCCAGAATGAGGGGCATAAAGTTGTATGAAAAAGTGTTTGCCCCTTCCTGATTTCCTATTTTTTTGCATGTTTGTCACACTTACATGTTTCAGATCACCAAACAAATTTAAATATGAGATAAAGATAACACAAGTAAGCACAAAATGAAGTTTTTGAACAAAGGTCTTTATTATTAAGGGAAAAAGAATTTCAAACCTACACGTCCCTGTGTGAAAAAGTGATTACCCTCTAAAGCTAATAACTGGTAGGGCCACCCTTAGCAGCATCAAACATTTGCACCATAGAAGTGGCATCAATTTCACAAGAGTAGAAATAGTATAATAGGGACCGGCAGGTCTTCCACTACAGTTACTCCAACAGATGGACACCCAACCAGGAGTGTTCACATTTAAGCAAATGAGGGCCTTACATCACAGAAGTGGCATTAATTTCACCACAGCAAAAAAAGTATATAGACCAACATGTCTTTCACTACACCCAATCCAGCAGATGCACACCCATCCAGGAGTGTTCACATTTTAAAAAATGTGGGCCTGACACCACCAAAGTGGAATAATTGTCATGAGATTAGAAATAGTATAATTGGGACCGAGACGTCTTCCACTACAGTTAACCCAGCAAATGTAGACCACCAATGACTGTTCACATTTCTTCAAATTTGTGTTAACATCAGCAGCAGCAGCCACAGCATTCACAGAGGCCACACTAAAGATATCAGAGAGTGAAGTCAAGTGACATTAATGCACCACACTAAAAAATGCAATATCATTCCATGACATGTTCATCTTGATGAAAGTTAGGCGATCTACACTTTCAGGGGACAGCTGGCTGCGCTTATCTGTCAGGACACCACCAGCAGCGCTGAAGACATGTTCTGAGAGAACTCTGGCAGCCGGGCATGATAAAATCTCCAAGGTGTGTGAGGCGAGCTCAGGCCACTCATTCTTTTTGGAAGACCAAATGTGAATGGTCCAAACCCTCTCTGATGGTATTCATATTGAGTTCTAGATACTCCCTCACCATCCTCTCCATTCGTTCACCACGTGTAAGACTTGGACTCTGTTGTGCTGCTGCACAAGTTGATCTAAAAAAAAGTGTCAAAGGACTCACAGAAATTGCTTCTTCCACTTCCACCACTGCTGCTGCTGCTAATGTTTTGGCATTGATGAATTGACGTGCTGGAGGTTGGAAGTCTACAGCTGCAATACGAACTGTGTGCTTCACTGCTGTCTTGGGGAAAAACTCTCTTAAGATTGTGTAAAAGCATGTTTCGATACTCCGGCATTAGCGGGTCCCTTTCTAGGGTGGGAATCATCTGGCAAAATTTGGTTTTATAATGTGGATCTAAGAGAGTGGCAACCCAGTAGTGAGCATTATTCCTAATCATAACTATACTGGGATCATGGTGCAGATAGTGCAGCAAGAAGGCACTCATATATCGGGCTCTACCATGAGGTCCAAGAGCATTCTGTGTTGGTAGTTGGGTAACAATGAGGCTTGTTTCCCCCATCCCTTCACGCCAACCATGAACAACAGAGAGCGGAGGATTATCCTTTTCATCCGACAGTTGCTTGCTCATCACCTCTTCCACCTCCATTTGTTATTCGGATCTTGCACCTTCGATAACAGTTTGTCTGTTATCACCAACCCCCCCAAGATCACTGTAATCCACCCTCCCTTGCACTCGCCTGTGTACCGACAGTCTTGAACTTAGAGACAATGTTATCCCTTCTGTATCCTCCTCTGCTTCCTCCTCTTCTTCTAAAACCACCATCTCCTCCCGCAGGCTATTCAAAGTTTGCTCCAGCATATAGATGACCTGAATAGTGTTGCTGATGATGGTGTTGTCAGTGCTAACCATCTTACTAGCCATTTTGAAATTGTGGGGAAGGGTGCAGATGTCCTTAATCTGTGCCCACTCTGTAAACGTGATATGCACCACGTCCATACTTCTTTGGCCCAGGCTATATGACATGACATACTGTGTCAGGGCTCCTTTCTACTGCCACAGTCACTGCAACATGTGCAGAGTGGAATTCCACTGTGTCGGCACATCGCATATCAACCTATTAACTGGCATGGACAAAGACCTCTGTATCGATGCAAGTCGATGACCAGAGGGGTGCAAATGGCAGAAATGAGCAAACAGCTTAAGTGATTTCTGGGGTAGCTCACCCAGACCAGGATAGTAGCTGAGAAAATGCTGTACCACCAAGTTGAGGATGTGAGCCATGCAAGGCACGTGTGTGAGCTTGCCTCGTCGTAGGATCACCACCAGGTTTGCACCTGGATGCAGGTTCAGAGGAGACAGCCATTGATCAAATTCAGCCTGGAGAGCTGTCCGCAACTCTTTAGCTGTATGACTGTGATCTCTGTTATGATCCCAATGGCTTAGGATCACAAATCTAACCAGCTAAGTCAGAGATAATAGGACAAGCTCTGGGGATGTGGTAACTGGACTGACCGCAAACCTGATCCTAACCAAACACACTAAAGGCAGCCGTGGAACGTTTCCTGAAATCCTAGACGTCTCTTCACGGCCTGAGAAACTGACTACCCCTAGAGATAAAGTAAGACCTCACTTGCCTCAGAGAAATAACCCCAAAGATATAGAACAGCCCCCCACAAATAATAACGGTGAGTTAAGAGGAAAAGACAAATGCAGAGATGAAACAGGTTAAGCAAATGAGGCCCGCTAACACTAGATAGCAGAAAATAGCAAGGGATCTGTGCGGTCAGTAAAAAACCCTATACAAAAATATCCACGCAGAGAATGCGAGAACCCCCACACCAACTAACGATGTGGGGGGAGCAACTCAGCCCCCCAGAGCTACCAACAAGCAGAGAAATCACATATTAGCAAGCTGGACAAAACTCATAATATTCTAGGAAACATATTGAACATAGATGAGCAAGAATAAGCAAACAGAACTTAGCTTCTCATGGAGAGACTGATAACGGATGTAGACAGGAGCAATCAGAATAGCACTGAATACAACGACAGCAGGCATAGACTGAGAGTCCAAGTGAGCTTAAATAGAAAACCAGCCCACAGATAACGAGACAGCTGATGCCAGTCACAAACCTGCAGAAAGACAGCACTCACACAGTACCACTTGTGACCACAAGAGGGAGCCCAGAAATAGAGTTCACAACAGATCTCCAAGGCATATTAATTTTAATATTGCCTGATTGCAGTCAGCCCAGGCTGCACAGTATGGAGGTGGTGGTGATTCACTCTGCACTGTTGGAATACATGTTTCGTTAAGGCTAGGTTCACATTGCATTAGTGGGTGATCGCTAACGGACAGCGTTGCACGGCAAAAATGTCGCAATTAACGCCGTGCAACGGGTCCGTTAGCGCACCCATTGACAGCAATGTAAATTTCGCCTGTAGCGCATCGCTAGCGCGTGCCTTTTTCGGCTTGCGCTAGCGATGTACCGTTCTTTTGTAGCGCGCCTCGGACGCTGCTTGCAGCATCTGCGGCACGCCCGAGGTCCATTCCCCGCTCTCGCAGATCGGGGATCTGCGAGAGCGGGGACATTAGCGCGACCCCTAAACGCGGCCCCTACAAAAACATTGCGTTAGCGCAATCCGCTAGCGCTAGCGCTAAACGGATTGCCCTAACGCAATGTGAACCTAGCCTTAGGCAGAGGTTCAGGGTGCAGGTGGAGGCCCTAGAGGATATAGAGGAGGCAGAAGCAGTGGAGGAAGTGTTAAATGTAGATGTTTGTCCTGCAAGCCTTGGGGATTCCAAGACTTGTGGAGTTGCACCTGTCCCCACAGCCACCGGCGTCACCCAGTGCCCAGTCAGCGAGATGTTACACCCTTGACCATGCTTACTCATCCAAGTGTCTGTAGTGAATTGCACCCAGGCAGACAGAGATTTAGTTAAGGAACGGGTGATGTTGTCTGCGACATGCTGGCGTAGCACAGGCACAGCTTTCTTAGAAAAGTAATGGCTACTGAGCAATTGGTACTGGGGGACTATGATGGCCATAAACTTTCGAAATCCGTATGTATTCACCTGGCAGAAAGACAGAATTTCCGTGGCCAACAGATTGGACATGGTCCAGTTCAACCGAACGTTCGACGAACACCGTCGAACCCCATTAAAACCAATGGCAGGCAAACGCAAACACATAAAAACACATAGAAAACACATAGAAAACACCTTAAAAGGTGTCCAAAAGCTGTCAAACTGCTCAGAAGACTCAACAAATACATGGAAAAGTCACAAGTACATATAGTCATGCGAAAAGAAAAGAGGTGGAGGAGTAAAAGGAGGAGGAGACAGATATAGACATGTCATGCCCTTCTAAAATCAAGAAAGGCTGGAGTAAATATCTAAAATCAGCCTACCAACACCCAGACGTCGTGACAAAAAATTTAAAAAAGAAATATCTTTAGGTAGAATAGAGGGTCCATTCAGAACACTTTCCTTAGAAGACGTGGTGGTAACCCCGTTGGGAGTTGTGCCAAAAAAGGAACCCAATATATTCAGACTAATCCACTATTTGTCATATCCAAGGGGCAGATCAGTAAACGACAACATCGACGCGGAACCAAGTACAGTACTATATACTGTAACTCCTTTGACGAGGCAATCAGGCTGGTCAAGAAGTTGAGAAGGGGCACCCTAATGGCCAAAGCAGACATTGAAGGGGCGTTCCGGTTACTACCTGTGCCTCCGAATAGTGTCCGCCTATAGGGCTGCTTCTGTGAAGGAGCATACTACATAGATCGCTGTTTGCCCATGGGGTGCTCCATATCCTGCTCATTATTTGATGCGTTTAGTTGCTTCCTCGAATGGGTCGTCATGGATGTTTCTAAGGGGGCACATATAATCCATTACCTCAATGACTTCTTATGCCTGGGCCCAAAAGATTCGCCACAGTGTGAATACATGTGGTAGTCCACCTATGAGAAGGAGAGAGCTGGAGGGAGAGCGGACACCACAGAGCCAAGGGGTTAGATTGAGAAAGGAAGAAGCCGGTGTAGCTTGCTTCATGGGTGGGGTACTCTGCTGAGTAGCAGAAACTGCCACTAGGCCCAAAAGGATTTCCTGGGCTAGATGCAGTTAAAAATTAGTAATTAGATAAACAGGTGGTGTAGCTTGCTTCATGGGTGGTGTACTCTGCTGAGTAGCAGAAACTACTACTAGGCCCAAAGTATTGCCTGGGCTAGATGCAGTTAAACATTAGTACTTAGATAAACAGGCGGTGTAGCTTGCTTCATGGGTAGGCTACTCTGCTGAGTAGCAGAAACTGCTACTAGGCCTGTCATGATTCTCAATGGCGAGAGAACATAGCCCAGCATATATGAGAACTAGCTCTTGGAAGATGGAAACTATACTGACCATGAACTAAACCTGCCGCACAACTAGAAGTGGCCGGGTAGCATGCCTACGTTTTTTTATCCCTAGATGCCCAGCGCCAGCCGGAGAACTACCTAATCCTAGCAGAGGAAAAGACAGTCCTGGCTCACCTCTAGAGAAATTTTCCCAAAAGGCAGACAGAGGCCCCCACATATATTGGCGGTGATTTTAGATGAAATGACAAACGTAGTATGAAAATAGGTTTAGCAAAATCGAGGTCCACTTTCTAGATAGCAGGAAGACAGAAAGGACACTTTCATGGTCAGCAGAAAACCCTATCAAAACACCATCCAGAAATTCCTTTAAGACTCTAGCATTAACTCATAACACCAGAGTGGCAATTTCCGATCACAAGAGCTTTCCAGACACAGTAACGAAACAGCAGCTGTGAACAGGAACAAAATGCAAAAACACACAAGGACAAAAGTCCAACTTAGCTGGGAGTTGTCTAGTAGCAGGAACAAGCACAGAAGGCTTCTGATTACATTGTTGACCGGCAAGAAACTGACAGAGGAGCAAGGTTATATAGCGACTCCCACATCCTGATAGGAGCAGGTGAACAGAGGGGATGATGCACACAAGTTCAATTCCACAAGTGGCCACCGGGGGAGCCCAGAATCCAATTTCACAACAGTACCCCCCCCTCAAGGAGGGGGCACCGAACCCTCACCAGAACCACCAGGGCGATCAGGATGAGCCCTATGAAAGGCACGGACAAGATCGGAGGCATGAACATCAGAGGCAGTGACCCAAGAATTATCCTCCTGACCGTATCCCTTCCATTTGACCAGATACTGGAGTCTCCGTCTGGAAACACGAGAGTCTAAGATCTTTTCCACAACGTACTCCAACTCACCCTCAACCAACACCGGAGCAGGAGGCTCAACGGAAGGCACAACCGGTACCTCATACCTGCGCAACAATGACCGATGAAAAACATTATGAATCGAAAAGGATGCAGGGAGGTCCAAACGGAAGGACACAGGGTTAAGAATCTCCAATATCTTGTACGGGCCGATGAACCGAGGCTTAAACTTAGGAGAAGAAACCCTCATAGGGACAAAACGAGAAGACAACCACACCAAGTCCCCAACACAAAGCCGAGGACCAACACGATGACGGCGGTTGGCAAAAAGCTGAGTCTTCTCCTGGGACAACTTCAAATTGTCCACCACCTGCCCCCAAATCTGATGCAACCTCTCAACCACAGCATCCACTCCAGGACAATCCGAAGATTCCACTTGACCGGAGGAAAATCGTGGATGAAACCCCAAATTACAGAAAAACGGGGACACCAAGGTGGCAGAGCTGGCCCGATTATTGAGGGCGAACTCCGCCAAAGGCAAAAAAGCAACCCAATCATCCTGATCCGCAGACACAAAACACCTCAAATATGTCTCCAAGGTCTGATTAGTCCGCTCGGTCTGGCCATTAGTCTGAGGATGGAAAGCAGACGAAAAAGAGAAATCTATGCCCATCCTAGCACAGAATGCCCGCCAAAATCTAGACACGAATTGGGTCCCTCTGTCAGAAACGATATTCTCAGGAATACCATGCAAACGAACAACATTTTGAAAAAACAGAGGAACCAACTCGGAAGAAGAAGGCAACTTAGGCAAGGGAACCAGATGGACCATCTTAGAGAAACGGTCACACACCACCCAGATGACAGACATCTTCTGAGAAACAGGCAGATCCGAAATAAAATCCATCGAGATGTGCGTCCAAGGCCTCTTCGGGATAGGCAAGGGCAACAACAATCCACTAGCCCGAGAACAACAAGGCTTGGCCCGAGCACAAACGTCACAAGACTGCACAAAGCCTCGCACATCTCGTGACAGGGAAGGCCACCAGAAGGACCTTGCCACCAAATCCCTGGTACCAAAGATTCCAGGATGACCTGCCAACGCAGAAGAATGAACCTCAGAGATGACTCTACTGGTCCAATCATCAGGAACAAACAGTCTACCAGGTGGGCAACGATCAGGTCTATCCGCCTGAAACTCCTGCAAGGCCCGCCGCAGGTCTGGAGAAACGGCAGACAATATCACTCCATCTTTAAGGATACCTGTGGGCTCAGAATTACCAGGGGAGTCAGGCTCAAAACTCCTAGAAAGGGCATCCGCCTTAACATTCTTAGAACCCGGTAGGTACGACACCACAAAATTAAACCGAGAGAAAAACAACGACCAGCGCGCCTGTCTAGGATTCAGGCGCCTGGCAGACTCAAGGTAAATTAAATTTTTGTGGTCAGTCAATACCACCACCTGATGTCTGGCCCCCTCAAGCCAGTGACGCCACTCCTCAAAAGCCCACTTCATGGCCAAAAGCTCCCGATTCCCAATATCATAATTCCGCTCGGCGGGCGAAAATTTACGGGAAAAAAAAGCACAAGGTCTCATCACGGAGCAATCGGAACTTCTCTGCGACAACACCGCCCCAGCTCCGATTTCAGAAGCGTCGACCTCAACCTGAAAAGGAAGAGCAACATCAGGCTGACGCAACACTGGGGCGGAAGAAAAGCGGCGCTTGAGCTCCCGAAAGGCCTCCACAGCATCAGGGGACCAATCAGCAACATCAGCACCCTTCTTAGTCAAATCAGTCAATGGTTTTACAACATCAGAAAAACCAGCAATAAATCGACGATAAAAGTTAGCAAAGCCCAAAAATTTCTGAAGACTCTTAAGAGAAGAGGGTTGCGTCCAATCACCAATAGCCTGAACCTTGACAGGATCCATCTCGATGGAAGAGGGGGAAAAAATGTATCCCAAGAAAGAAATCTTTTGAACCCCAAAAACACACTTAGAACCCTTCACACACAAGGAATTAGACCGCAAAACCTGAAAAACCCTCCTGACCTGCTGGACATGAGAGTCCCAGTCATCCGAAAAAATCAGAATATCATCCAGATACACAATCATAAATTTATCCAAATAATCGCGGAAAATGTCATGCATAAAGGACTGGAAGACTGAAGGGGCATTTGAAAGACCAAAAGGCATCACCAAATACTCAAAATGGCCCTCGGGCGTATTAAATGCGGTTTTCCACTCATCCCCCTGCTTGATTCGCACCAAATTATACGCCCCACGGAGATCAATCTTAGAGAACCACTTGGCCCCCTTTATACGAGCAAACAAATCAGTAAGCAGTGGTAACGGATATTGATATTTAACCGTGATTTTATTCAAAAGTCGATAATCAATACACGGCCTCAAAGAGCCGTCTTTCTTAGACACAAAGAAAAAACCGGCTCCTAAGGGAGATGACGAAGGACGAATATGTCCCTTTTCCAAGGACTCCTTTATATATTCTCGCATAGCAGCGTGTTCAGGCACAGACAGATTAAATAAACGACCCTTAGGGTATTTACTACCCGGAATCAAGTCTATGGCACAATCGCACTCCCGGTGCGGAGGTAGTGAACCAACCTTGGGTTCTTCAAAAACGTCACGAAAGTCAGACAAGAATTCAGGAATCTCAGAGGGAATAGATGATGAAATGGAAACCAAAGGTACGTCCCCATGAGTTCCTTTACATCCCCAGCTTAACACAGACATAGCTCTCCAGTCGAGGACTGGGTTATGAGATTGCAGCCATGGCAATCCCAGCACCAAAACATCATGTAGATTATACAGCACCAGAAAGCGAATAACCTCCTGGTGATCCGGATTAACACGCATAGTCACTTGTGTCCAGTATTGTGGTTTATTACTAGCCAATGGGGTGGAGTCAATCCCTTTCAGAGGTATCGGAGCCTCCAGTGGCTCCAAATCATACCCACAGCGTTTGGCAAAGGACCAATCCATAAGACTCAAAGCAGCGCCAGAGTCGACATAGGCGTCCGCGGTAATAGATGACAAAGAACAAATCAGGGTCACAGATAGAATAAACTTAGACTGTAAAGTGCTAATTGAAACAGACTTGTCAGGCTTCTTAGTACGCTTAAAGCATGCTGATATAACATGAGTTGAATCACCACAATAGAAGCACAACCCATTTTTTCGTCTAAAATTCTGCCGCTCGCTTCTGGACAGAATTCTATCACATTGCATATTTTCTGGCGTTTTCTCAGTAGACACCGCCAAATGGTGCACAGGTTTGCGCTCCCGCAGACGCCTATCGATCTGAATAGCCATCGTCATGGACTCATTCAGACTCGCAGGCACAGGGAACCCCACCATAACATCCTTAATGACATCAGAGAGACCTTCTCTGAAAATCGCCGCCAGGGCGCACTCATTCCACTGAGTAAGCACAGACCATTTGCGGAATTTTTGGCAGTATATTTCAGCTTCATCTTGCCCCTGAGACAAGGACATCAAGGCCTTTTCCGCCTGAAGCTCTAAATGAGGTTCCTCATAAAGCAACCCCAAGGCCAGAAAAAACGCATCCACATTGAGCAACGCAGGATCCCCTGGTGCCAATGCAAAAGCCCAGTCTTGAGGGTCGCCCCGGAGCAAGGAAATTACAATCCTGACCTGCTGTGCAGGGTCTCCGGCAGAGCGAGACTTCAGGGACAAAAACAATTTGCAATTATCTTTAAAATTTTGAAAGTGAGATCTATTCCCCGAGAAGAATTCAGGCAAAGGAATTCTAGGCTCAGACATAGGTGCATGAACAACAAAATCTTGCAAATTTTGTACCTTTGTGGCGAGATTATTCAAACCTGTAGCTACACTCTGAAGATCCATTTGAAACAGGTGAACACAGAGCCATTCAAGGATTAGAAGGAGAGGAAGAGAGGAAGGCTGCAGTATAGGCAGACTAGCAAGTGATTCAATTAAGAGCACACTCAGAACTAGAGGGGAAAAAAAAAAAAATTGTAGCAGACTTCTTTTTTCTCTCCTTTCTCAGCCAGTAATTTAACCCTTTTTTGGGCCGGTCAAACTGTCATGATTCTCAATGGCGAGAGAACATAGCCCAGCATATATGAGAACTAGCTCTTGGAAGATGGAAACTATACTGACCATGAACTAAACCTGCCGCACAACTAGAAGTGGCCGGGTAGCATGCCTACGTTTTTTTATCCCTAGATGCCCAGCGCCAGCCGGAGAACTACCTAATCCTAGCAGAGGAAAAGACAGTCCTGGCTCACCTCTAGAGAAATTTTCCCAAAAGGCAGACAGAGGCCCCCACATATATTGGCGGTGATTTTAGATGAAATGACAAACGTAGTATGAAAATAGGTTTAGCAAAATCGAGGTCCACTTTCTAGATAGCAGGAAGACAGAAAGGACACTTTCATGGTCAGCAGAAAACCCTATCAAAACACCATCCAGAAATTCCTTTAAGACTCTAGCATTAACTCATAACACCAGAGTGGCAATTTCCGATCACAAGAGCTTTCCAGACACAGTAACGAAACAGCAGCTGTGAACAGGAACAAAATGCAAAAACACACAAGGACAAAAGTCCAACTTAGCTGGGAGTTGTCTAGTAGCAGGAACAAGCACAGAAGGCTTCTGATTACATTGTTGACCGGCAAGAAACTGACAGAGGAGCAAGGTTATATAGCGACTCCCACATCCTGATAGGAGCAGGTGAACAGAGGGGATGATGCACACAAGTTCAATTCCACAAGTGGCCACCGGGGGAGCCCAGAATCCAATTTCACAACATAGGCCCAAAGTATTGCCTGGGCTAGATGCAGTTAAAAATTTGTACTTAGATAAACAGGGGGTGTAGCTTGCTTCATAGGTGGGGTACTCTGCTGACTACCAGACACTAAGAGGAAGAATAAAACGTCAGTTATAAGTAGCACATAAATGGCGACTCTTCATACAGATAAGAGTATAAAGGAGAATTGAGAGTCAAAACTGGCCAATATAGGGTTACAATTAGTTAAATTTTATTTCAAAAAGATCAAATGCATAAAAATACCATCAAGTAATAAATAATTATATAACAACTAGCAACTACATCCTAAGTACATCAAAACAGCTTTCCAGGAAATGACAGGACACAGGTAAATGCAAAAAACACTACTTCCCAATCATGTGCATATCAGTAAATACTATTCCACATATGGGACCTGCTATCAGTGGCAAGCGGTGATTAAACCAAGTAGTCTGCTATAAAGTGCGTTGTCTGCAGAAATCCCCACACATCATGAAGCCGTCATTATTAGTATGAGGAACAAACATGATTAAATGGATTTACCCATGTGTGTGCAGGCGTCCTGTGTAGATCCTGGATCGCGAACCCCAACGCGCGTTTCGCGTGCAAGTCTCGTCGCTTCCTCAGGGGGCGTGGCTTAGTGTGGATCTCACTGTGGTTTAAATAAGGCTTCCTTCCGATCATGTGATTGTGCGATTGTAAACATTGTGCGCATGCGTGAAGCGCTGACGCCTGCCCCGCACTGCGCACCAAGCCTCAATCCCCTGCAGGTCTCGGTCACGTGAGCGGGCAGGCGCCACACCCACATCACGCGACCCGGGACACTGAAGGAGAGAGAAGGCGACGCGCAGCCGGCTACAAGCATCAGCGTACTATACATTAAGGTGACAGTGCCTATAAAGTGCAATAGTGAAAGCAATTTGCCATATAGCTATATGGTTATATAATCATATTTGGGGAATAATCTATATATTATTACCGCATAAACTGAATATTTTAATAAAAGTGAAATTAATATATAATGAAACAAACAAGTACCAAATGTGCTAAATGTGTATTATGATGATTCATAATATATAATATGCCATAAATCATACCTCATAAATGATACCTAAAATAGCATGTATGATGATCATCAAATAAATATATACCCCCCAGATTTAGACAAATTTGCATAAAGCAGGCACATAATATAACAAATAATACATAGACATGACACAATTAAAATATACAAACAGCATAGGCAGCAGACAGACATTGGGAACTTATGGGAAGTGTATACTATAAACATATCATTTTACACTCATATAATATCCCATACAGTACGCACCCATCAAACATATAAAGAATATCAAACTGTTATAGCGTATAGGCATATACATAGTGCGTGTCATGTTGTCACATATGTCCATTTTTATTTAATTATGTTCTTTCGTTATAGCAATCGGGAACTACACCTCCTCCTCCATCCCGCAGACAGCTCCTTCCCAATGTCAAGATGTCACACCGACATGGATGTAAGTATAAATGCACTAAAAAATATATTAAAAATAAATTAAAAGAAATACCACATTAAAAGTAATGGTGTAAGGTAAAAAGAACAAGCATATTGTGATCCACCTAGATATTTATTTCATAGGAAAGAAGAGAATCCGTGGGTTTCATTGAGGCCAATGGGTGTCATGGTACCCAGTGTACTAATCCATCGGCATTCTCTCTGAGCTAGAATCCGCTTCACATCACCTCCCCTGATCCCGCATTGTATATGGTCGATCCCCCGTGCCATAAAGGACTTGGGATTACAGCCATGATGCTGTTTATAATGACGTGGTATAGTTTTAAGTCTCATCATGTCCTCTTCTTCCCTCGCAGCCACTATATCACGCACATGCTCACGTATGCGTGTGCCCAAACGACGGGATGTCAGTCCTATATATATTTTTGGACAGTCGCATATAGCATAATAAATCACCTGTGTTGTGTTACACGTTATATGGTGATTTATACGGAAGGTTCTCCTCCCATCAGCTGTGTCAAAAGTGGCCATACGAGAGATGTTTGGGCATGAGATGCAACCACCACAAGGGAAGCATCCTCTAGGTGGTCCACCTGATCCAAAGTTGTACTTATTCACCCTGGGAACGTAGTGGCTTGAAACTAATAGGTCTTTTAGATTTTTGCTTCTCCTAGCCGTCAAGGAGGGATAGTCTTTAAGGCATTTTGAGAGCGCTGGGTCACTCTGAAGAATGCCCCAATGTTTTTGGAGACATTTCCTCATTGTGGCCCATTCTCCATTGTAAGTAGAGATAAACCGTACAGTATCATGTTGTTTGGATATCTCCTTACTTCTCCGGTTATTGATTTTATTGCTGGAGCATAGTAGTTCTTCCCGTGTGGAATATTTAGCTCTCAAGTAGCCTTTTTTAATGTTCCTGTTGCTATATCCTCTTGCTTGAAATCTGGCCTTTAGGTCCATCGCTTGGGCCTCAAACTTAGTGGTGGAGGAGCAGATCCGCCTCATCCTAAGATGCTGACCAACCGGGATGGCTTTTATTGTGCTATAGGGATGCCCAGAGTCTGCATGTAGGAGTGCATTGACGGACGTGGACTTTCTGAAGACATCCGTTTGCAAAAATCGGTCTCCATCAGCCTCAATTTTGATGTCCAGAAAGTCCACCTCCGTCTTGCTTACCTGATATGTTAATTTGATGTTATATGAATTGTCATTAAGTTGTTTCATAAACTCATGCAGAACATCCTCAGGCCCCTGCCATATGATGAACAGGTCATCTATATAACGCAGCCAGCACTGCACATGGTCCGCGGCCCGCGGCCCCCCCCCACCAAAGATCTCCCGCTCCCAATACCCCAGGAAGAGATTGGCGAAGGAAGGCGCACAGGCCGCGCCCATGGCAGTGCCGCGCTGCTGCAAATAAAATACATCCTAAAACACAAAAAAATTTCTTGTTAGAATGAATGTTAATAGTTCCATGACCAGATCACAGATGGCGCCATCCCAGCTGCTAGCATCCAGGAAGAAGCGGACCGCTTTGAGACCTATTTCATGCCCAATGCAGGTATACAGAGATTGTACATCTGCAGTTACAAGACACATATTGTCTTCCAATTGGATCCCATTGATCCGACACAGGACGTCGGACGTGTCCCTGGCATAGGAGGGGAGAGACTCCACTAAAGATTTTAAATAGTAGTCCACAAATTTACATATGGGGTCACTCAACCCCCCAATGCCAGAGACTATCGGACGGCCCGGTGGGTCAATGGGATTTTTGTGAATCTTCGGAACAAAGTAGAGTGTAGGAACCCTAGGGGATTTAGTGAGGAGCCCATCTAACACTTGTTTAGGAATGATACCTCTTTCATGTGCCTCAATCAAGATTCCCTCCAATTCACATTGGAAGTTATCCATTGGGTTATGATCTAACCTCCTATATGTGTCCCTGTCTTTAAGATGTTTAACCGCCTCTCTCTCATAGAGCATACTGGGCCAAATTACCACATTTCCCCCCTTGTCTGCTGGTTTAATTACAACGTCATCGTATTTCCCAAGTTGTTCAAGTGCTAATCTTTGTTTTGATGTTAAATTATCATATTTACGTTTAGTAGAAATATTTTGAAACTCCTGTATTACCAGCTTAGTGAAAATCTCCACTGCTGGACAAAAAGACAAGGAGGGAAATGTGGTAGACCTGGGTTTACAGTCACGTGGGAAGGTACTCACTGTCTCAGATGTCTGTTCGTCCAGGAGATCCTCCAGCGCCATCAACGCCTCCCCCTCAACATCATCATTGGTCAACTCCTGGTCACCTCTCTCAAACATTTTTTTAAAAATTAATTTCCTTGAGAAGAGGTGCAAGTCCTTAATTGCTGTGAAGAGATCAAATTTATTAGTAGGGGAGAAGGTAAGACCCCTCTGTAAGACATCCAATTGGTCATTAGTGAGAACATGGTGGGAAAGGTTAATTACCTCCAGACCCTTTTTATCCTTTTTGTTAGGTTGATTGTGTATTGGATTGTTCTGGAGGTTTTTGCGTTTCCCAGCATTTCTCTCTCTGTTAAATCCAGAATTTCTCAAATCATAAAACCTAGGTTGTGTCTTGTTTGGCTCTTCACTAGATGATATTGATATAGATGAGGCAGATCTGGCACGGAAGGATCCCCTCGACCGATTCCTCCTCCTATTCCATCTATACACGGTATCAGATTGTTGATCACCCAGGTCACGTTGGAATTTCCTAGATTTATTTTCACAGATATTTTTCTCCCATTTGCTAAATTCATTATCAATTTCTGCATTGAACTGAGCCAAAGCATCACCTGATAGATCTTGTTTAAATTTGATCTGGAGATCTTCAATATTTTTATCCAGGGTCTCTAGATTGGCTTGATTGTTCTGTACTAAAAGTTCCATAAACCCTCTAGAGCATCCTGTAGCCAATTCCTCCCATTTTTGTTTGAACGTGGCGTCATCTATTTCAAAAGAGGGGAAAACCTGGATCCTGAGTCCCCTTGGTATAAGGCCCCTTTCCAGGTATTTATTAAGAAATGCCCGGTTCCACCAGATTCTTAAACGTTTGTTGAGGAGATCTTTCAATTGCCTAAACATTTCCTGCTTATCCCTACCATTACCCATCACAGATGTACCAGGATTGTTACAAAATACATCGTTAAGTTGTGTCAGCCACGTCTGTTCACGGGCTTTGAAATCCATGTTGGAACTGACTTTTGTTGCTGTAAAAATATACAGAAATAAACAGATAGGAAGAATAAAACGTCAGTTATAAGTAGCACATAAATGGCGACTCTTCATACAGATAAGAGTATAAAGGAGAATTGAGAGTCAAAACTGGCCTATATAGGGTTACAATTAGTTAAATTTTATTTCAAAAAGATCAAATGCATAAAAATACCATCAAGTAATAAATAATTATATAACAACTAGCAACTACATCCTAAGTACATCAAAACAGCTTTCCAGGAAATGACAGGACACAGGTAAATGCAAAAAACACTACTTCCCAATCATGTGCATATCAGTAAATACTATTCCACATATGGGACCTGCTATCAGTGGCAAGCGGTGATTAAACCAAGTAGTCTGCTATAAAGTGCGTTGTCTGCAGAAATCCCCACACATCATGAAGCCGTCATTATTAGTATGAGGAACAAACATGATTAAATGGATTTACCCATGTGTGTGCAGGCGTCCTGTGTAGATCCTGGATCGCGAACCCCAACGCGCGTTTCGCGTGCAAGTCTCGTCGCTTCCTCAGGGGGCGTGGCTTAGTGTGGATCTCACTGTGGTTTAAATAAGGCTTCCTTCCGATCATGTGATTGTGCGATTGTAAACATTGTGCGCATGCGTGAAGCGCTGACGCCTGCCCCGCACTGCGCACCAAGCCTCAATCCCCTGCAGGTCTCGGTCACGTGAGCGGGCAGGCGCCACACCCACATCACGCGACCCGGGACACTGAAGGAGAGAGAAGGCGACGCGCAGCCGGCTACAAGCATCAGCGTACTATACATTAAGGTGACAGTGCCTATAAAGTGCAATAGTGAAAGCAATTTGCCATATAGCTATATGGTTATATAATCATATTTGGGGAATAATCTATATATTATTACCGCATAAACTGAATATTTTAATAAAAGTGAAATTAATATATAATGAAACAAACAAGTACCAAATGTGCTAAATGTGTATTATGATGATTCATAATATATAATATGCCATAAATCATACCTCATAAATGATACCTAAAATAGCATGTATGATGATCATCAAATAAATATATACCCCCCAGATTTAGACAAATTTGCATAAAGCAGGCACATAATATAACAAATAATACATAGACATGACACAATTAAAATATACAAACAGCATAGGCAGCAGACAGACATTGGGAACTTATGGGAAGTGTATACTATAAACATATCATTTTACACTCATATAATATCCCATACAGTACGCACCCATCAAACATATAAAGAATATCAAACTGTTATAGCGTATAGGCATATACATAGTGCGTGTCATGTTGTCACATATGTCCATTTTTATTTAATTATGTTCTTTCGTTATAGCAATCGGGAACTACACCTCCTCCTCCATCCCGCAGACAGCTCCTTCCCAATGTCAAGATGTCACACCGACATGGATGTAAGTATAAATGCACTAAAAAATATATTAAAAATAAATTAAAAGAAATACCACATTAAAAGTAATGGTGTAAGGTAAAAAGAACAAGCATATTGTGATCCACCTAGATATTTATTTCATAGGAAAGAAGAGAATCCGTGGGTTTCATTGAGGCCAATGGGTGTCATGGTACCCAGTGTACTAATCCATCGGCATTCTCTCTGAGCTAGAATCCGCTTCACATCACCTCCCCTGATCCCGCATTGTATATGGTCGATCCCCTGTGCCATAAAGGACTTGGGATTACAGCCATGATGCTGTTTATAATGACGTGGTATAGTTTTAAGTCTCATCATGTCCTCTTCTTCCCTCGCAGCCACTATATCACGCACATGCTCAAGTATGCGTGTGCCCAAACGACGGGATGTCAGTCCTATATATATTTTTGGACAGTCGCATATAGCATAATAAATCACCTGTGTTGTGTTACACGTTATATGGTGATTTATACGGAAGGTTCTCCTCCCATCAGCTGTGTCAAAACTGTGACTACCAGACACTGAAGCTTTGGAGCAGACCTCTGAATCCCAGGCCATAGTATAAGTAAACAGCTCTGCAGACTCAACCATCTGTGTTACCCCAAGCCATAGTGTATGTAGTTTCTAAAGGTTAAAAGGGGGGGAGTGACCCCACCCACCTGGAATTGACAATGCCAACATCATGTAAAACACAGCATGGGGACTCCAAAAAGAGCCTCCATTTTTTTTCCAAAAATTGGGCCACAGAAACCACTTAAGTGGCATCAGTTTAGCCAGAGTTTCTTAAAATGGTTGGTGAGATGATTTTCAAAAATCATCAAGCTTTTAGTCTCCCCAGGATGACACAGGGGTAGAAAGTCCTTGCGGATCCAGGATTTGATCATCTTGATGAACGTTATTCTGTCTACATTGTCACTGGACAGCCGCGTGCGCTTATCTGTCAGCACACCACCAGCAGCACTGAACACACGTTCAGAGAGAACGCTGTTTTCAGGGTATGACAAGATCTCCAAGGCATGAGTGGCGAACTCAGGCCATTTTTCCTAAATGGAAGCCCAAAATGAGCAAGGGTCCAGTTCCACAGTCATGGCATCGATGTTAAGTTGGAAATACTCCTGTACCATTCTCTCTAGGCGTTGGCTATGCGTCAGACTTTTTGTCTCCTGTGGCCTTGCAAAGGATGGTCTAAAAAATTCTTGAAACGATTGTAAAAAATTGCTGTTACCACCAGATATGATGTTACTGTTACGGTCTGAGTGATGACTCGACAGTCCCACGGTTGGCAAGTTAGAACTCAGAGATTCACTACGTGCACCACTGGTGTTTTGTGGAAAAGCAGATGTAAGATTCTGTAACAGTCTCTGCTGATACTCCTGCATGCGTGAATCCCTTTCAATGGAAGGAATTATTTCACCAAATTTACTTTTGTACCGGTGATCTAAGAGTGTGGCAACCCAGTAGTCGGCATTACTTCGGATTCTGACAATCCGAGGGACATGTTGCAGGTAGTGCAGCAAGAAGGCACTCATGTATCTTGCGCATCCAGGAGGACCAGGTCCTTGTTGTCTTGGTGGCGGCGAGGTGAGAATCATGCTTCCTTCCTCTGCCCTCTCCCCCCAACCTTGCACAACAGAAATTTGATCAAGGTCTCCCTTATCTGATGAGTCTTCCATGCCCAGTGCTAGTTCGTCCTCCACTTCTTCCTCGGCTACTGCACCTTCCTCAACAGTTTGGCTGCTACCATGCGCCCTCAGTAATCTCTCTCCCCCACCCTCCAATGCCAGCTGCCTTGGTGCTGCCGACCGTCTGGACCTTGGAGATATTATCCCTTCCGCATACGACTACTCCTGTTCCTCCTCCTCCTCCTCTTGTCTCACCACCTGACTCTGAATACTGTTTAAGGTGTGCTCCAGCATGTAAATTACCGGAATAGTCATGCTGATAATGGCATCATCAGCACTAAACATCTTCGTCGCTATTTCAAAACTGTGCAGAAGGGTGCATAGGTCCTTGATATGAGACCACTCCTGCAGCATGATTTGCCCCACCTCTGGATCTCGTTGGCCCAGGCTTTACGTCATAACGTATTGCACCAGGGCTCATCGGTGCTGCCACAGTCGCTGCAATATGTGCAGAGTTGAATTCCACCGTGTGGGCACATAGCATTTCAGCAGGTGAACTGGCAGGCCTAATGACTTCTGTAGAGATGTAAGTCTTTGAGCTGCGGGATGCGAACAGCGGAAGTGAACACACAGTGACCATGCCCTCTGCAGAAGCCCATCTAGTCCGAGATAGTGGGATAAAAATTGCTGGACAACCAGGTTCAAAACATGAGCCGCACCCAGGTTTTCAGCATTGTCGCACACTGCCTTCCCTGGCTGCAGGTTCAGTGGAGACAACCATTGATGGAATTCGGTCTCCAGAGCTGACCACTAGTAGTGTTGAGCGATACCTTCCGATATCGGAAAGTATCGGTATCGGAAAGTATCGGCCGATACTGGCAAAATATCGGATCTCGCCGATACCGATACCCGATACCAATGCAAGTCAATGGGACGAAAATATTGGAATTAAAATAAACGCTTTCTTTCCTTGTAGGTTCATTCTACATGAAGGAAAACAACTAAGAATAATGTAGGATGTATTGGGGAGGTGGCGGAGACATTAAAGGCATAGAGGTTTAGCCCAATCAAATAGAATAGAAGGAATTTGAAATTTTTTTTAAGACGTTCGTAGTTACAAAGATATTGACTATGTTAAGATTTTTTTTATTTTGTCAGATATTGATGTTTCACTACTTCCACGCCCTTCACCCTCTTTTTTACTTCTCCCACACTTTCTTCTTCATCATCATCAGCATCTTTGACATCAAGTTCTCCTTCACCTTATTCATCTTCTTCTTCATCTTCTACCTATTATTTTTTTTTGTTACATTGTTCATATTCTTTTTATTTAACTATTATTCTTCTTCATATTCAACTTCTTCATCATATTCTTATTTGTGACAGGCATTCCCGTAGTTGTTATTTATAAAAGTTTGAAGATTACACCATCCATTCTGCCTGTCACAAAAGAGTTACGTTTGTCGACGTTCAGTTTGGCCTGCAGCATCCGGCTTTATCCAGGGGCACCACGAGGAGGAACGGACTCACCCCCATACCCAGAAGGAGGCACCTAAGCCAAAGGCTCTACCCGGAACCAGCTGACGGTACTGGAACCAGGATGGGGACCTATTCAAGCTTGTCTTCCTAAAGCCCCAACTAGTGGTGTTGGAGCAAAGGGTCAGCAGGGGGAGCAGAGTGTAGGCCGAAGCCTGCACTGGAGGCATTTGGAGGACTGTTGTGTCTGCGTGGTGTTTGCAGGACACGATGCCGGCTACACAGCAGGGGAACAGCTGGCGTTGCTAAACCCCACTGACACATTGGCGGGTGTTTTTCTCTGTGCAGCCAGCACTTCCGAGCACCAACTGGCAGTGTTAGAGCCCAGGGTCAGCAGGAGGAGCAGAGTGTAGGCCGAAGCCTGCACTGGAGGCAGCTTTGTGTCTGCGTGGCGTTTGCAGGACACGTTGCCGGCTACACAGCAGGGGAACAGCTGGTGTTACTGAACCCCACTGACACATTGACGGGTGTTTTTCTCTGTGCAGCCAGCACTTCCGAGCACCAACTGGCGGTGTTAGAGCCCAGAGTCAGCAGGAGGAGCAGAGGGAGCAGAGTGTAGGCCGAAGCTTAATTGAACCAATTTTAAAGGTAACCTTTAACCCCCCCTCAGGTGTTACAAACTAGAAGAGCCACACCTTGGGCAGCAGTAGTGCTGCACAAGTCAAAGGTTGCTCTTTTAATTTTGTTCCTTGCACACGCTGAATGAAACACGTATAACATTTAGCCCCTTATACAGTCAAACTGTGTTGGAGGCGTGACTTTCCTTCGTAATGAGATGCAGCACAGCTGTCAAAAATCCCACCTTGGTGCTGGGCGCAGCCTCCTGAGCGTCGTTATTTGCTGTACAGGAGTCTGCGCTGTCGTGTTATCCCTTGGCCATGCGCTGTTAGCGCTGCCCGTCTTCTGACATCATTTCATGTCGGTCGGTGCAGTTCGCGATGCCCATGAATCCCAGCCACGCAGTGTCTTTTCATTAATTCACACTGCGGGGCTGGGATTCATGGCCTTGCGCAGTCAATATGTTCGCCTCTCACTCGTGTCCTTACACCTGCTTCAGACTGTGCGACGTCAGCTGATCCCTTATCGCATGCCACAGCCATGAAGCCATATAGTCTGAAGAAGGCGGAAGGAGATGAGTGACAGGCGAAGATATGCACTGCTCATGCCCATCAATCACACCCTCGCAGTCAAAATAAATAAGACACCGAGGGGCGTTGTGTCAGCCAGGGTGGCCACAGAGGCGCAGCCAGCCAACCAATGATGTCAGAAGATGGGCAGCGCTACCAAGGGGGTTGCAGCGTGTCATTACAAAGGAAAATCACACCTCAGGGACGGTTTAATGGTCTCAGGGGATTAATTTAATACGAGTTGAGTTCGACGTGTGCAAGGACAATAACTGAATGAGCCACCTTGTACAAATGCAGCATTACTGCTGTACAAGGTGGCTGTTATACATACAAACGCCTGGGGGGACAGGTTCCCTTCAATTTCAGTTCTTGTGTCTGCGTGGCGTTTGCAGGACACGATGCCAGCTACACAGCAGGGGAACAGCTGGCGTTAATGAACCCCACTGACACATTGGCTGGTGTTTTTCTCTGTGCAGCTAGCACTTCTGAGCACCAACTGGCGGTGTTAGAGCCCAGGGTCAGCAGGAGGAGCAGAGTGTAGGCCGAAGCCTGCACTGGAGGTAGCTTTGTGTCTGCGTGGCGTTTGCAGGACACGTTGCCGGCTACACAGCAGGGGAACAGCTGGCGTTACTGAACCCCACTGACACATTGACAGGTGTTTTCCTCTGTGCAGCCAGCACTTCTGAGCACCAACTCGCGGTGTTAGAGCCCAGGGTCAGCAGGAGGAGCAGAGGAGCAGAGTGTAGGCCGAAGCCTGCACTGGAGGCAGCTTTGTGTCTGCATGGTGTTTGCAGGACACGTTGCCGGCTACACAGCAGAGGAACAGCTGGCGCTACTGAACCCCACTGACACATTGACAGGTGTTTTTCTCTGTGCAGCCAGCACTTCCGAGCACCAACTGGCGGTGTTAGAGCCCAGGGTCAGCAGGAGGAGCAGAGGGAGCAGAGTGTAGGCCGAAGTCTAATTGAACCAATTTTAAAGGTAACCTTTAACCCCCCCTCAGGTGTTACAAACTAGAAGAGCCACACCTTGGGCAGCAGTAGTGCTGCACAAGTCAAAGGTTGCTCTTTTAATTTTGTTCCTTGCACACGCTGAATGAAACACGTATAACATTTAGCCCCTTATACAGTCAAACTGTGTTGGAGGCGTGACTTTCCTTCGTAATGAGATGCAGCACAGCTGTCAAAAATCCCACCTTGGTGCTGGGCGCAGCCTCCTGAGCATCGTTATTTGCTGTACAGGAGTCTGCGCTACAAATGCAGCATTACTGCTGTACAAGGTGGCTGTTATGCATAAAAACGCCTGGGGGGACAGGTTCCCTTCAATTTCAGTTGTTTTGTCTGCGTGGCGTTTGCAGGACACGATGCCGGCTACACAGCAGGGGAACAGCTGGCGTTGCTGAACCCCACTGACACATTGGCGGGTGTTTTTCTCTGTGCAGCTAGCACTTCCGGGCACCAACTGGCGATGTTAGAGCCCGGGGTCAGCAGGAGGAGCAGAGGGAGCAGAGTGTAGGCCGAAGCCTGCACTGGAGGCAGCTTTGTGTCTGCGTGGCGTTTGCAGGACACGTTGCCGGCTACACAGCAGGGGAACAGCTGGCGTTACTGAACCCCACTGACACATTGACGGGTGTTTTTCTCTGTGCAGCCAGCACTTCCGAGCACCAACTGGTGGTGTTATAGCCCAGGGTCAGTAGGAGCAGAGGGAGCAGAGTGTAGGCCGAAGCCTGCACTGGAGGCAGTTTTAGTTCTGTTGTGTCTGCGTGGCGTTTGCAGGACACGTTGCCGGCTTCACAGCAGGGGAACAGCTGGCGTTGCTGAACCCCACTGACACATTGGCGGGTGTTTTTCTCTGTGCAGCTAGCACTTCCGGGCACCAACTGGTGGTGTTAGAGCCCAGGGTCAGCAGGAGGAGCAGAGTGTAGGCCGAAGCCTGCACTGGAGCAAGTTGAAAGGGAACCTTTAACCCCCCAGGCATTTGTTGCTGAAAGAGCCATCTTGTACAGCACTAATGCTGCAAAAGGAAAAGCTGGCTCTTTTAATTATGCTCCTTGCAAACGCTGAACTAGACACTTTTGAAATGTGTCCCCTCACACCGTTAAACCGTACCGGAGGTGGGACTTTCCTTTGTAATGGGACGCAGCACAGTCGTCATTCCTACCCCCTTGGCGCCGCGCGCCGCCCCCTCAGCGTTGTTTGATTCTGTCCCGGAGCCTGCGCTGTTATGTTATCCCTTGGCCAGGCGCACTTAGCGCTGCCCGTCTTCTGACATCATTTTGTGTCAGGCTGGCTGCGCCTGTGCAGCCGCGCTGCCCGAGATCCCACCTCGCAGTGTCGTCTAATGTAATCCCACTGCGGGCCTGGGATCCATGGGCATGCGCAGTGCATATCCTCGCTTCTCACTCCCCTCCCTCCGGCTTCTTCAGACTGTGCGGCATCACGGCCGTGGCATGCTATTAGGGATCAGCTGATGGCACACAGTCTGAAGAAGGCAGAGGGAGAAGAGTGAGAGGCGGAGGTGAAGATACGCACAGCGCATGCCCATGGATCCCAGGCCCGCAGTGTGATTAAATCAGAAGACACTGCGAGGCGGGATCTCGGCCAGCACGGCCGCACAGGCTCAGTCAGCCTGACACCAAATGATGTCAGAAGACGGGCAGCGCTAAGTGCGCCTGGCCAAGGGATAACATAACAGCGCAAGCTCCGGGACAGAATCAAACAACGCTGAGGAGGCAGCGCACTGCACCAAGGGGGGAGGAATGACGGTGTGCTGCGTCACATTACAAAGGAAAGTCCCACCTCCGGGACGGTTTAATGGTGTGAGGAGACACATTTCATAAGTGTTAGGTTCAGCGTGTGCAAGGAGCACAACGAAAATAGGCACCTTTTGATTGTGCAGCATTACTGCTGCACAAAGTGGCTCTTTCAGTAACAAACGTCTGGGGGGGCAGGTTCCCTTAAATTTTAGTTGTGCCAGCGTGGCGGTCGCATGACAAGTTGCCGGATACACAGCAGGGGAGCAGCAGGCGTTACTGAACCCCACTAACACATTGGCGAGGTGTTTGGCTCTGTGCAAACAGCACTTCCGGTCAGCAACCAGCAGTGTTGGAGCCCAGGGAGAGCTGTTGTGAATTCTGCTCTTGGGCTCCCTCTGGTGGTTGTTGGTGGTAGTGCAGCTGTCTTGGGGTTGTAATCCAGGGCAGGTGTTTCTGCTGATTGCAGATCTACTAGGTATTTAGGTGTGCAGGATCCATGAGTCCTTGCCAGTTGCCCATTGTTTCTTGGAGGGATTGCATCTCTCTCTGGTTCCTCATGCCCTGCTGCCGATTCAGCTAAGATAAGTGTCTGTTTTTTTGTCTCTGTGCACACATGCAGTGTGCTTTGCTATTCAGTGCAATTCATTGTGTTTTTGTCCAGCTTAGACTTTGTTTGGATTTTTCAGTCATGCTGGATTCTCAGGAGAAGCAGATATACTTTCTATGTCTTTAGTTAGATGTAGAATATTTGTATTATCTGCTGTGGATATTTTTAGGATTTTAATACTGACCGCTTAGAATTCTGTCCTATCCTTTTCTATTTAGCTAGAAGTGCCTATTTTGCTAAATCCTGTTTTTCTGCCTGCGTGTGTCTTTCCTCTTATACTCACAGTCAATATTTGTGGGGGGCTGCCTATCCTTTCGGGTTTTGCTCTGAGGCAAGATAGAATTCCCATTTCCATCTATAGGGGTATTTAGTCCTCCGGCTGTGTCGAGGTGTCTAAGAAGTGTTAGGTACACCCCACGGCTACTTCTAGTTGCGGTGTCAGTTTAGGGTTTGCGGTCAGTATAGGTACCACCTACTCCTGAGAAAGTCTCTCATGCGGCTCCAAGGTCACCGGATCATAACAGTACAACTGGCCCACAATGAGTTAAATGCATCTCAGAAGAATGGAAGAAAGAGCCATTTTTTTTCTGTAGCCTGCTTTGTCTTTTCTTCCGTCTTTTCCTCTGGGTGACTGAGGAGTCTTGTGCTAGCATGGATGTTCAGGGATTGGTTTCTCGTGTAGACCAGCTTGCTGCTAGGGTACAGGGTCTTTCTGATTATATTGTTCAGACTCCAGTTTTAGAGCCTAAGATTCCTACTCCTGATTTGTTTTTTGGGGACAGGTCCAAATTTTTGAGTTTTAAAAACAACTGTAAACTGTTTTTTGCTCTGAAACCTCGTTCCTCTGGTGATCCCATTCAGCAGGTTAAAATTGTCATCTCCCTGCTGCGTGGCGACCCTCAGGATTGGGCATTTTCCCTGGAATCTGGGAATCCGGCCTTGTTTAATGTAGACGCCTTTTTTCAGGCTCTAGGATTATTATATGATGAACCAAATTCTGTGGATCAAGCGGAGAAGAACTTGTTGGCCCTGTCTCAGGGTCAAGAAGCGGCAGAATCGTATTGTCAGAAATTTAGAAAATGGTCTGTGCTGACTAAATGGAATGAGGATGCTTTGGCGGCAATTTTCAGAAAAGGTCTTTCTGAATCTGTTAAAGATGTTATGGTGGGGTTTCCCACGCCTGTTGGTCTGAGTGATTCTATGTCTCTGGCCATTCAGATTGATCGGCGCTTGCGGGAGCGCAGAACTGTGCGCGCTGTGGCGTTGTCCTCAGAGCAGATGCCTGAGCCTATGCAGTGTGATAGGATTCTGTCTAGAACGGAACAACAAGGATTCAGATGTCAGAATAGGTTGTTTTTATTGTGGCGATGCCTCTCATGTCATTTCAGTCTGCCCAAAGCGTACAAAGAGAATCGCTAGTTCAGTTACCATCAGACCTGTACAACCTAAATTTCTGTTATCTGTGACCTTGATCTGCTCATTGTCGTCATTTTCTGTCATGGCGTTTGTGGATTCAGGCGCCGCTTTGAACTTAATGGACTTTGAATTTGCCAGGCGTTGTGGTTTCCCCTTGCAGTCTTTGCAGAACCCTATTCCTTTAAGGGGCATTGATACTACACCTTTGGCTAAAAATAAACCCCAGTTGTGGACACAGGTGACCATGTGTATGGCGCCAGCCCATCAGGAAGATTGTCGTTTTCTGGTGTTGCATAATTTGCATGATGCTATTGTGCTGGGTTTTCCATGGTTGCAGATACATAATCCTGTGTTGGATTGGAAGTCTATGTCTGTGACTAGTTGGGGTTGTCAGGGGGTTCATAATGACGTTCCTGTGATGTCAATCTCCTCTTCCTCCTCTTCTGAAGTTCCAGAGTTTTTGTCTGATTTTCAGGATGTATTCGATGAGCCCAAGTCCAGTTCCCTTCCACCGCATAGGGACTGTGATTGTGCTATTGACTTGATTCCAGGCTGTAAGTTTCCTAAGGGCCGACTTTTCAACCTGTCTGTGCCGGAACATACCGCCATGCGGAGTTATGTTAAGGAGTCTTTGGAGAAAGGGCATATTCGGCCATCTTCTTCACCGTTGGGAGCAGGATTTTTTTTTTTTGCTAAGAAGGATGGCTCCTTGAGACCCTGTATTGATTATCGCCTCTTGAATAAGATCACGGTCAAGTTTCAATACCCTTTACCTTTGCTTTCCGATTTGTTTGCTAGGATTAAGGGGGCTAGTTGGTTTACTAAAATTGACCTTCGGGGGGCATATAATCTTGTTCGTATTAAGCAGGGTGATGAATGGAAAACTGCGTTTAATACGCCCAAAGGCCATTTTGAATACCTTGTGATGCCATTCGGGCTCTCTAATGCTCCATCTGTTTTTCCGTCCTTCATGCATGATATCTTCCGGAATTATCTTGACAAATTCATGATTGTATATTTGGAGGACATCTTAATTTTTTCCGATGATTGGGAGTCTCATGTGAAACAGGTCAGGATGGTATTTCAGATCCTTCGTGATAATGCTTTGTTTGTGAAGGGGTCTAAGTGTCTCTTTGGAGTGCAGAAGGTTTCTTTTTTGGGCTTCATTTTTTCTCCCTCATCTATAGAGATGGATCCGGTTAAGGTTCAGGCCATTCATGATTGGATTCAGCCCACATCCGTGAAGAGCCTTCAGAAATTTTTGGGCTTTGCTAATTTTTATTGCCGTTTCATTGCTAACTTCTCCAGTGTGGTTAAACCCCTGACCGATTTGACGAAGAAAGGCGCTGATGTAACGAATTGGTCCTCTGTGGCTGTCTCTGCCTTTCAGGAGCTTAAACGCCGATTTACTTCTGCCCCGGTGTAGCCAGATGTTTCTCTTCCATTTCAGGTTGAGGTTGACGCTTCTGAGATTGGGGCAGGGGCCATTTTGTCTCAGAGGAATTCTGATGGTTCCTTGATGAAACCGTGTGCCTTCTTTTCCCGTAAGTTTTCGCCTGCTGAACGCAATTATGATTTCGGCAATCGGGAGTTGTTGGCTATGAAGTGGGCGTTTGAGGAATGGCGACATTGGCTTTAGGGAGCCAAGCACCGTATTGTGGTCTTGACCAATCATAAAAATCTGATTTACCTCGAAGCTGCCAAACGGCTGAATCCTAGACAGGCTCGATGGTCCCTGTTTTTCTCCCGTTTTGATTTTGTGGTCTCGTATCTTCCGGGTTCTAAGAATATTAAGGCTGATGTCCTCTCTAGGAGTTTTTTGCCTGACTCTCCTGGGGTACTTGAGCTGGTCGGCATTCTGAAGGAAGGGGTGGTCCTTTCTGCCATTTCCCCTTATTTGCGACGGGTTCTGCAGGAATTTCAGGCTGACAAACCTGACCGCTGTCCAGTGGGGAAACTGTTTGTTCTTGATAGATGGACTAGTAGAGTGATTTCTGAGGTTCATTGTTCTGTGTTGGCTGGCCATCCTGGTATTTTTGTTACCAGAGATTTGGTTGGTAGGTCCTTTTGGTGGCCTTCTTTGTCGCGTGATGTGCGTTCTTTTGTGCAGTCCTGTGGGACTTGTGCGCGGGCCAAGCCTTGTTGTTCCCGTGCTAGTGGGTTGCTTTTGCCTTTGCCGGTCCCTGAGAGGCCCTGGATGCATATTTCTATGGATTTTATTTTGGATCTTCCGGTTTCCCAGAGGATGTCGGTTATCTGGGTGGTTTGTGACCGGTTTTCTAAGATGGTTCATTTGGTGCCTTTGCCTAAATTGCCTTCCTCTTCTGATTTGGTTCTGTTTTTTTTTCAGCATGTGGTTTGTTTGCATGGTATTCCGGAGAATATTGTGTCCGACAGAGGTTCCCAGTTTGTTTCTAGGTTTTGGCGGGCCTTTTGTGCTAGGCTGGGCATTGATTTGTCTTTTTCTTCCGCATTTCATCCTCAGACAAATGGCCAGACCGAGCGAACTAATCAGACTTTGGAAACTTATTTGAGATGCTTTGTGTCTGCTGATCAGGATGATTGGGTGGCTTTCTTGCCATTGGCCGAGTTTGCCCTTAATAATCGGGCTAGTTCGGCTACCTTGATTTCGCCCTTCTTTTGTAATTTTGGTTTTCATCCTCGTTTTTCTTCGGGGCAAGTTGAACCTTCTGATTATCCTGGTGTGGATTCTGTGGTCGACAGGTTGCAGCAGATTTGGGCTCATGTGGTGGACAATTTGGTGTTGTCTCAGGAGGAGGCTCAGCATTTTGCTAACCGTCGTCGGTGTGTTGGTTCCCGGCTTCGGGTTGGGGATTTGGTCTGGTTGTCTTCCCGTCATGTTCCTATGAAGGTTTCTTCCCCTAAGTTTAAGCCTCGGTTTATTGGTCCTTATAGGATTTCTGAGATTATCAATCAGGTGTCTTTTCGTTTGGCCCTTCCGGCCTCTTTTGCCATCCATAATGTTTTCCATAGATCTTTATTGTGGAAATATGTGGTGTCCGTTGTTCCCTCTGTTGATCCTCCTGCTCCTGTGTTGGTTGATGGGGAGTTGGAGTATGTGGTTGAGAAGATTTTGGATTCTTGCTTTTCGAGGCGGAGGCTTCAGTACCTTGTCAAATGGAAGGGTTATGGCCAGGAGGATAATTTTTGGGTTTTTGCCTCTGATGTCCATGCTGCTGATTTGGTCCGTGCCTTTCATCTGGCTCGTCCTGATCGGCCTGGGGGCTCTGGTGAGGGTTCATTGACCCCTCTTCAAGGGGGGGTACTGTTGTGAATTCTGCTCTTGGGCTCCCTCCGGTCGTTGTTGGTGGTAGTGCAGTTTTCTTGGGGTTGTAATCCAGGGCAGGTGTTTCTGCTGATTGCAGCTCTACTAGGTATTTAGGTGTGCAGGATCCATGAGTCCTTGCCAGTTGCCCATTGTTTCTTGGAGGGATTGCATCTCTCTCTGGTTCCTCATGCCCTGCTGCCAAATCAGCTAAGATAAGTGTCTGTTTTTTTGTCTCTGTGCACACATGCAGTGTGCTTTGCTATTCAGTGCAATTCATTGTGTTTTTGTCCAGCTTAGACTTTGTTTGGATTTTCCAGCAGTGTTGGAGCCCAAGGACAGCAGGAGGAGCAGAGTGTAGGCCGAAGCCTGCACTGGAGGCATGTAAATGTCTGTTAGTGTGCCAGCGTGGCGGTCGCATGACACGTTGCCGGCTACACAGCAGGGGAGCAGCTGACGTTACTGAACCTCAATAACAGAGGAGCGACTGTTGACTGTGCGGACAGCACTTCCAGGCACCAACTAGCGGTGTTAGAGCCCAGGGACAGCAGGAGGAGCAGATTGGAGGTTTTCCCGCACACACAGCTGGGGAACAGCTGACATTACTGAACCCCAATAACAGAGGAGCAACTGTTGACTGTGCGGACAGCACTTCCAGGCACCAACTAGCGGTGTTAGAGCCCAGGGACAGCAGGAGGAGCAGAGTGTAGGCCGAAGCCTGCACCGGAGACATGTAAATGTCTGTTAGTGTGCCAGCGTGGCGGTCGCATGACACGTTGCCGGATACACAGCAGGGGAGCAGCAGGCGTTAATGAACCCCACTAACACATTGGCGAGGTGTTTGGCTCTGTGCAAACAGCACTTTCGGGCAGCAACCAGCAGTGTTGGAGCCCAGGGACAGCAGAAGGAGCAGAGTGTAGGCCGAAGCCTGCACTGGAGGCATGTAAATGTCTGTTAGTGTGCCAGCGTGGTGGTCGCATGACACGTTGCCGGATACACAGCAGGGGAGCAGCAGGCATTACTGAACCCCACTAACACATTGGCGAGGTGTTTGGCTCTGTGCAAACAGCACTTCCAGGCACCAACCAGCAGTGTTGGAGCCCAGGGACAGCAGGAGGAGCAGAGTGTAGGCCGAAGCCTGCATTGGAGGCATGTAAATGTCTGTTAGTGTGCCAGTGTGGCGGTCGCATGACACGTTGCCGGATACACAGCAGGGGAGCAGCAGGCGTTAATGAACCCCACTAACACATTGGCGAGGTGTTTGGCTCTGTGCAAACAGCACTTTCGGGCAGCAACCAGCAGTGTTGGAGCCCAGGGACAGCAGAAGGAGCAGAGTGTAGGCCGAAGCCTGCACTGGAGGCATGTAAATGTCTGTTAGTGTGCCAGCGTGGTGGTCGCATGACACGTTGCCGGATACACAGCAGGGGAGCAGCAGGCATTACTGAACCCCACTAACACATTGGCGAGGTGTTTGGCTCTGTGCAAACAGCACTTCCAGGCACCAACCAGCAGTGTTGGAGCCCAGGGACAGCAGGAGGAGCAGAGTGTAGGCCGAAGCCTGCATTGGAGGCATGTAAATGTCTGTTAGTGTGCCAGTGTGGCAGTCGCATGACACGTTGCCGGCTACACAGCAGGGGAGCAGCAGGCGTTACTGAACCCCACTAACACATTGGCGAGGTGTTTGGCTCTGTGCAAACAGCACTTTCGGGCAGCAACCAGCAGTGTTGGAGCCCAGGGACAGCAGGAGGAGCAGAGTGTAGGCCGAAGCCTGCACTGGAGGTATGTAAATGTCTGTTAGTGTGCCAGCGTGGTGGTCGCATGACACGTTGCCGGATACACAGCAGGGGAGCAGCAGGCGTTACTGAACCCCACTAACACATTGGCGAGGTGTTTGTCTCTGTGCAAACAGCACTTCCAGGCACCAACCAGCAGTGTTGGAGCCCAGGGACAGCAGGAGGAGCAGAGTGTAGGCCGAAGCCTGCATTGGAGGCATGTAAATGTCTGTTAGTGTGCCAGTGTGGTGGTCGCATGACACGTTGCCGGATACACAGCAGGGGAGCAGCAGGCGTTACTGAACCCCACTAACACATTGGCGAGGTGTTTGGCTCTGTGCAAACAGCACTTTCGGGCAGCAACCAGCAGTGTTGGAGCCCAGGGACAGCAGGAGGAGCAGCGTGTAGGCCGAAGCCTGCACTGGAGGCATGTAAATGTCTGTTAGTGTGCCAGCGTGGCGGTTGCATGACACGTTGCCGGCTACACAGCAGGGGAGCAGCTGACGTTACTGAACCCCAATAACAGAGGAGCGACTGTTGACTGTGCGGACAGCACTTCCAGGCACCAACTAGCGGTGTTAGAGCCCAGGGACAGCAGGAGGAGCAGAGTGTAGGCCAAAGCCTGCACTGGAGGCATGTAAATGTCTGTTAGTGTGCCAGCGTGGCGGTCGCATAACACGTTGCCGGATACACAGCAGGGGAGCAGCAGGCGTTACTGAACCCCACTAACACATTGGCGAGGTGTTTGGCTCTGTGCAAACAGCACTTCCAGGCACCAACCAGCAGTGTTGGAGCCCAAGGACAGCAGGAGGAGCAGAGTGTAGGCCGAAGCCTGCACTGGAGGCATGTAAATGTCTGTTAGTGTGCCAGCGTGGCGGTCGCATGACACGTTGCCGGCTACACAGCAGGGGAGCAGCTGACGTTACTGAACCTCAATAACAGAGGAGCGACTGTTGACTGTGCGGACAGCACTTCCAGGCACCAACTAGCGGTGTTAGAGCCCAGGGACAGCAGGAGGAGCAGATTGGAGGTTTTACCGCACACACAGCTGGGGAACAGCTGACATTACTGAACCCCAATAACAGAGGAGTGACTGTTGACTGTGCGGACAGCACTTCCAGGCATCAACTGGCGGTGTTGGAGCCCAGGGACAGCAGGAGGAGCAGATTTGTTTTGCCAGATACACAGCTGGGAATCAGCTGATGGTACTAAAACCCAATAACACGGCAGCAAGTGTTAACTGTGCAGCCAGCACTTCCAGGCACCAACTATCGGTGTTGAGCCCAGGGACAGCAGGAGGAGCAGAGGAACACAGTGTAGGCCGAAGCCTGATTGGAGCAAGTCGAAAGGGAACCTTTAACCCCCCCCAAGGCGTTTGTAGCTGAAAGAGCCAGCTTGTGCAGCACAAAGGACGCAAAAGGAAAAGGTGGCTCTTTTCATTATGCTCCTTGCAAACACAGAACTAAACACTTATAAAATGTGTCCCCTGATACCGTGAGACCGTCCCTGAGGTGGGACTTTCCTTCATAATGGGACGCAGCACAGCCGTCATTCCTACCCCCTTGGTGCCGTGCGCCGCCTCCTCAGCGTTGTTTGATTCTGTCCCGGAGCCTGCGCTGTTATGTTATCCCTTGGCCAGGCGCACTTGGCGCTGCCAGTCTTTTGACATCATTTGGTGTCAGGCTGGCTGTGCCAGTGCGGCAGCGCTGCCCGAGATCCCGCCTCGCAGTGTCGTCTAATGTTATCCCACTGCGGGCCTGGGATCCATGGGCATGCGCAGTGCATATCCTCGCCTCTCACTCCCCTCCCTCCGGCTTCTTCAGACTGTTTGGTGTCACAGCCGTGGCATGCTATTAGGGATCAGCTGACGGCGCACAGTCTGAAGAAGGCGAAGGGAGATGAGTGAGAGGCGGAGGTGAAGATATGCACTGCGCATGCCCATGGATCCCAGGCCCGCAGTGTGATTAAATCAGAAGACACTGAGAGGCGGAATCTCGGCCAGCGCGGCCGCACACGTGCAGTCAGCCTGACACCAAATGATGTCAGAAGACGGGCAGCGCTAAGTGTGCCTGGCCAAGGGATAACATAACAGCGCAGGCTCCGGGACAGAATCAAACAACGCTGAGGAGCCGGCGCACGGCGCCAAGGGGGTAGGGATGACGGCTGTGCTGCGTCACATTACGATGGAAAGTCCCACCTCCGGGACGGTTTTACGGTATCAGTGGACACATTTTATAAGTCTTAAGTTCTGTGTGTGCAAGGAGCTAAACAAAAATAGCTACCTTTTCCTTGTGCAGCATTACTGCTGCACAAGGTGGCTCTTTCAGTAACAAACGCCTGGGGGGGGGACAGGTTCCCTTCAATTTCAGTTGTTGTGTCAGCGTGGCAGTCGCAGGACACATTGCCGGCTACACAGCTGGGGATCAGCTGACGTTACTGACACCCAATAACACTGGTTCGTATGTTTTGACTGTGCAGACGGCACTTCTGAGCGTCAACTGGCGGTGTTGGAGCCCAGGAATTACAGTTCAGGTGGTAGAAAGATGAACACAACAGGAGACCTGGATACTGTAGACAGTCACCCAATTATTTAATCAGGAAGAGGAGTGGCAAATTCCTGCGAGATCCAGGCCTGGTTCATTTTCAGGAAAGTAAGCCGGTCAATGTTATCGGAGGATAGTCGCATGCGACGGTCTGTTAGTAACCACCTGCAGCACTAAAGACGCGTTCCGATAATACACTAGCCGCAGGGCAAGCCAGCACCTCCAATGCCTACTGGCTTAGCTCTGGCCATGTATCCAGCTTAGAGACCCAAAACTTGAAAGGGGAAGAGCCGTCTGGGAGTACAGTAAGAGGGCAAGACATGTAGTCTGTCACCATCTGACGGAACCGTTGCCTCCTGCTGACTGGAGCCACCTGTGATGGTGTAGACATTTGTGGCGGGCACACAAAACTGTGCCACAGTTGGGCCATACTGGTCTTGCCTTGGGCAGAGGCACTGCTTCTGCTCCCTCTTTGTGCAGAGCCTCCTCCACTGCCTGGACGCACTGAGCTGCTTTGTAAAGCACTAGCAGCACTTCTCTCAGTTGGACTGGAGAAGATGATGGAATTCACCAGTGTGTCTTGGTACTCCCGCATTTTACGATCCCGGTTCAACGGTGTGATAAGGCTTTGTACGTTGTCCCGATAGCGAGGATCGAGGAGGGTGTACACCCAATAATCAGCCATGTTGAGAATGTGGGCGATGCGCCGGTCGTTTCTCAGGCACTGCAGCATGTAATCAACCATGTGCTGCAGACTGCCAACTGGCCAAGAAACGCTGTCCCCTGCTTGAGGCGTGAGCTCTGCCCGCTCTTCATCACCCCACCCTCGCTGTACACACTGACTACTGGACAATTGTGTAACTCCCTCCTCTGGATGGATGTCTTCCTCCTCCATTGACTCCTCCTCATCCTCCTCACAAAGTGTCCCCTGCCTACGCGTTTGTGAGGAACCACGTGGTGCTGACTGTCCAGAAGCTGATGGAAATGGTGACTCCTCATCCTCCACCTCTTCCACAACATCATCCCTTAGCGCTTGCAGTGTTTGTTGAAGCAGGCAGATAAGGGGGACAGTCATGCTGACTAGTGCATCATCTGCACTCGCCATCCATGTGGAATAATCGAAGGGACACAAAACCTGGCAGACGTCCTTCATAGTGGCCCACTCTGTGGTTGTGAAGTCTGAACGGCGCGGAGTGCGACTTCTTTGCGCCTGATGCAGCTGGTACTCCATTACTGCTTGCTGCTGCTCACACAACCGCTCCAACATATGTAACGTGGAATTCCACCTGGTAGGTAGGTCACATATGATGCGATGTTCCGGAAGGCAGAATCGGCGCTGCAGAGCTGCAATGCGCGATCTTGCCGTGCTGGAACGCCGCAAGTGAGCACACTCTAGGCGGACCTTGTGCAGCAGTGCATCAAGTTCCGGATAGTCCCTCAAAAAGCTCTGCACGACCAAGTTGAGCACATGTGCCAGACATGGGATGTGAGTGAGGTTGCGGATGCCCAGAGCTGCCACCAGATTTCGGCCATTGTCACACACTACCATGCCTGGCTGGAGATTCGCTGCCACAAACCACACATCGCTCTCCTGCTTGATGGCATTCCAGATCTCCTGCGCTGTGTGGCTTCGATTCCCCAAAGAAATTAATTTCAAGATGGCCTGTTGACGTTTGGCCACGGCTGTGCTCATGTCGGTCGTAACAGGTAAACGTTCACGGGTCCATGTGGAGGTGGACTGTGACGGCTCCTGCAGCGATGATTCTGAGGAACTTGTGTATGAGGAGGAGTCAATGCGTACAGACTAGATTCCTGCAATCCTTGGAGTGGGCAGGACACGTCCTGCGCCACTCACACGATCTGTACCCGGCTCAACAACATTAACCCAATGGGCAGTGAGGGAAAGGTATCGCCCCTGTCCATGGTGACTGGTCCACACATCAGTGGTGAGGTGGACCTTGCTACTGACAGCGTTCAGTAGCGCGTGTTTTATGTGTCCCTCCACATGCTTGTGCAGGGCAGGGATGGCTTGCCTGCTGAAATAAAAGCGGCTGGGCACATTGTACTGTGGGACTGCCAATGACATCAAGTCACGGAAGCTGCCAGTCTCCACCAGCCTGAATGACAGCATTTCCAGTGACAGACGTTTGGCAATGCCTGCAGTCAGAGCCTGTGCTCGTGGGTGGTTTGACGAGAAAGGCCGCCTTTTCTCCCATGCCTGTACTACCGATGGCTGTAGACTGGGCTGGGAGTGTGAGGATGACTGTGAACGTGGTGCTGCGGGTGGAATTACAGTGGGTCTCTGGACAACATTGCCAGAGGTTCTTCCATGGCGATCCTGGGAGGAAGCCGAACCAGCTGTGTGTGAGCTGGAGGAAGAGGCAACACGAGCTGAAGAGGTGGTAGCTGCCGCTCTTGGTTGGCCTAGCTCTTCAGTGTGTTTTTGTAACTCCGCCGTGTGCCTCGTCCGCACATGTTTCCACATATTTGAGGTATTGAGGCTGCTGACATTTCTCCCTCTTTTGATTTTCTGATGACACACCTTGCATTTGACAAAGCAAATGTCATCTGCAACTGTGTCAAAAAAGGACCAGGCACTGCAAGTCTTGGGAGTGCCCTTTTTGGCTGTTGGAAGAGGCATGCTTCTAACGGGTGCCGAAGTGGAGGCTACAGGCTCCGCAGTCTTCCCCCTCCCTCTCCCTTTTTGGCCCGTTCGGGGAATCTCTTCCTCAGAGCTGCTCCCACCACCTTCCTGTCCCTCACACCACAATGGGTCAAGGACCTTATCATCTACACTACCCTCTGCCACCAACTGCTCCTCCTGGGTAGTCTCAGCAGCACAGCACGCACCAGAAAGTGGCACCTGAGTGTCATCAGCGGATGCGTACTGCGGTGTGGTGACCGGAGGCACTGGCCCACCCGCCTCTTCAGACTCAGAGAGAAAAAGCTGTTGGGCATCACTGCACACTGCCTCTTCTTCCATTTCTCCAATGCTGCTTTGCTGGACCCCTGTTTCCAAGCCAAGAGATTCAGAGAACAGAAGTAGAGACGGCTCCTGTCCTGGGCTCTCTGACTGCCTGGGCAATTTGGCAGGTGGTGAAGAGACAGATGGGTGCTCTCCAGTGCTCTGTGCCTGAGAGGATGTGGCACTAATTGAGGTCGATGCGTTAGCTGCCATCCATCCGACAACGGCTTCAATTTGGTCTTCACGCAGCAGCGGTGTATGGCGATCTCCTACAAAGCTGCACATGAAGGACTGTTCCCTACTGAAACTGGGTGATGATGAGTCATTGGTGCCCGCAGCAGGCACAGAATCCCCACGTCCTCTCCCTGCTCCGCGCCCACGCCCACGTGCCTTACTCCCTGCCTTCTTCATCTTGGTTGACTGATAAAGATAAGCAGAAAAGTACTAACGGCTTAGTGTGCTTATTCCTGAACAGCTCCTAACAGGTATAAGAAACACTAATTTTCTAAAGTGTGGACTAGACTTTAATATGACCTAATGTGGCCTACACAACTGTAAAGTGGTGTGTTTGGTGAACTTTATTATTTTTTTTGTTTTTTGGGGGCTGAAATGACTTCAGGGCGAGCTGCACTCACACGGAGACTGTGCAGACAGCCGTAAACGGCGCTGCAAGGCCCAAAAAAACTCCTCTACGTTATCCTATGTAGTGTTTTTCCACAATGTAGCTGGATACGGGTGGAAAGCCACTAATAGGAATTATTAGAAAAAATGTGCAGTGGGCTGCACTATTTGCAAAAAAGGACAATGTATTTTACGGTATGAGGCAGTGACGCACCCTGAGCTGGATACAACCGGCTGTGGCTGCACACAGACTACAGGGCGAGCTGCACTCACACGGAGACCGTGCAGACAGCCGTAAACGGTGCTGCAAGGCCCCAAAAACCTCCTCTACGTTATCCTATGTAGTGTTTTTCCACAATGTAGCTGGATACGGGTGGAAAGCCACTAATAGGAATTATTTGAAAAAATGTGCAGCGGGCTGCACTATTTGCAAAAAAGGACAATGGAATGGATAGAACAGTATGAGACAGTGAACCACCCTGAGCTGAATACAACCGGCTATGGCTGCACACAGACTAGAGAGTGGGCTGCACTCACACACACACACACAGAGACCTTGCAGATCGCTGTGAAAACAGCGCTGCAAGGCAAAAGCAAGGTGAACACACAGCGGTTGCTAAATTAGCCTGGGGAAAGCACAAAGAAGCAAATCGCTATCTCAACTGGCCCTCAGTCAGAACACAGCGTCCTATGTCTAACTGAATTCACAGCAGAGTGAGCCAGAAAGGGCGGCAGCGTGTTTTATAGTGCATCATGACATCATTTCAGCAGCCAATCACAGCCTTGCCAGTAGTTACATGCCCACCATGCTGAACAGGATGTGCCCACACTTGGAATCATTCCTCATTCACTGAATTCGTGCTGTTTGAATTCTGGGAACTTCCGATTCCGGTATCCGATATGCGGTAAGTATCAGATCTCGGTATCGGAATTCCGATACCGCAAGTATCGGCCGATACCCGATACTTGCGGTATCGGAATGCTCAACACTACTGACCACAACTCCTCAGCTGTGTGACTCACATTTCCCAGACATTTCAAGGTAAACATCGCCTGATGTCATTGAGCCCTGGTGACAACATAGTAAGGAGGTGTGCAGAATTCCTTCGGCGCAGTTAGAATGTGGGTGGCATTACCAGACAGGCTTTGGGTGCAGGTGGAGGACCGAGTGGAGGTTGAGGAGGCAGAAGCAGTGGAGGAACTTAAAGATACAGAGGATCGATGCACAACTTGTGGGGATGGCAAGACTTGGACAGCAGCCCTTCTCCTGATGTCACCATAGTTACCCAGTGCCCAGCCACCGACATGTAATGCCCCTGTCCATGTCTACTCGTCCAAGTGTCTGTGGTGACATGCACCCTGTCACACACAGCGTTTCTCAAGGAAGCGGTGATGTTGTGTGCGACATGCTGGTGTAGCGCAGGCACAGCTTTCGTTGAGAAGTAGTGGCAACTGGCAATCTGGTACTGGGGCACTGCGACAGACATAAGGTCTCAAAAACCTCTGTCCACCTGGCGGAAGGGCAGCATTTCTGTAGCCAACAGCTTGCAGATGGTGAAATTCAACCACTTAGCTTTGTCATGGCTAGGAGGAAATGGTCTTTTACTTGTCCACTTCTGAGGGACCAAGGGCTGGCTGCTGTGCTTAGACGGGGTTGAGTAGGGTGTCCCCGGAAAACTGCTTGTCTGTGAGGAAGGTGCAGGCAGAGATATTATGTTGCCTTGATCAAAATGTGGTGGTCTCGATGTCGGAGAGCGCTCAACACCAGCAGGTGTTTTCCACTTGCAAATGTCCTGATGACCTGCCAATCACACTGGCTGTTGTGGGTAAAGAGGTGTAAGGTCTGCGTCCAAAACCATGTGCGACTGCTGTCCCCACAGTCACAGAGGATGAAGAGGCCGCGGATGCACTTGATGGGGCAGACAGTGGTTGGCCCAGCCCACTAGGCCGCATTGTAGCACAGTGAGCTTCCCACTGCAACTTATGCCTCCTATCCATGTGACGGTTCATGCATGAAGTACTCAAACTATTCATTTTTTGGCCTCTACTGAGATTTTGGTAACAAATCTTACAGACAACATGAGTTGGGTCATCCTTTGTGATCTCAAAAAATGCCCAGGCTATGCAAGGCTTAGAGCCCATGCGACCTGAAGAGCCCCTATCACTTGTGCTCAGAGGCACAGTTGTGGTTTAGGATGCACTTGTTGACGTGCTTCCAGTACTTCATCTCTGTCCAGGAAGGCGCAACCTAACCTCGTCATCAGACTCGTCACTAACATCCTCCTCCACCTCCTCTGCTGACCTCATGGACTGGTAGACTGTGGGTTGACAGTAAGTGGGGTCTACAACATCGCCATCATCACCCTGTGTGTTCTCACACCCGTTGTCCTCAGAGCCAACCTCTTCCTGCTCTGACCAAAAAGTCAAGTTTTCATTCCAATCAGGTATCTCAGTCTCATCATCATCTTCCTCATTGTCTCCACCAACAGAAGTTACAGTTTGGGAACGAGGGTCTACATTATGCTCAGAACCTCCTTCATCTGGGCCTGGATCCAACTCACAAATATTCTGGACCTCAGTGCAGATCATTTCCTTGTTTGGATTCACAAAAGCTCTGGAGTAGACCTCTTATTCCCAGGCTATAGTATGAGTAAACAGCTCTGCAGACTCAACCATCTGTGTTACCCAATACTCAGATGGGTGGCTGGAGACTTGGGAGCTGTGAGGATGCAAGTGCGATTGGGGTGACACCTCTGAGGACTGGAGTATTCGTGATGTTGAAGTTGAGGTGGAGGAGAGCCCACTTGAACAAGCACTTGATATCCGTTCAAGCACCTGCTGTTTTTGTGCCTCATCTGGAATTTGTAGCGATGCTTGTTGCGATGGTCGTAAGAAAGGGATCATATCAGATTGTCCACGAAAAGAAGTAGACATCTTACTTTGGCTGGAAGATGGTCTTTCTTCTGCAGATGTTACTGTTGCTTTACCACCTACCCCACGGACACAACCTTTTTTTCCCTATCCAACACGCCTATTCCCCTTTCCACATGCAGCAGGTCTTTTGCCACTCATTTTGGTGCTTTACTAATTGGGAACTCTGTAGTTGTTGGCACAAAAAACGATGGATGGAAACCGAGCAGAGCTGAGTGGCCATACTGTGGTACTAGGCCCAAAATGATTTACTGGGTTACATGCAGTAAAAATTTAGATACACAGATGGTGTAGCTTCACAGGCGGGCTACTCCACTGACGTGCGGACACTGCTACTAAGCCCAAAATGATTTACTGGGTTAGATGCAGTAAAAATTTAGACACACAGGCGGTGTAGCTAGCTTCACAGGCGGGCTACTCCGCTGACGTGCGGACACTGCTACTAAGCCCAAAACAATTTGCTGGGTTAGATGCAGTAAAAATTTAGATACACAGGCGGTGTAGCTTCACAGGCGGGCTACTCCGCTGACGTGCAGACACTGCTACTAAGCCCAAAATGATTTACTGGGTTAGATGCAGTAAAAATTTAGATACACAGGTGGTGTAGCTAGCTTCACAGGTGGGCTACTCCGCTGACGTGCAGACACTGCTCCTAGGCCCAAAACGATTTACTGGGGTAGATGCAGTAAAAATTTAGATACACAGGCAGTGTAGCTAGCTTCACAGGCGGGCTACTCAGATGACTACCAGACAATGCTACTAGCCCAAAAGGATTGGCTGAGCTAGATTACACCAAATGCTGTGACCAACACTTGCACAGCACTGGCACAGACTTGCCTGGCAAAAAGTGCTATGAACTGCCGTAACCTACCCTGAAAAGGGCTGATATTACAACTACTCCCGACTCCCAACTCCCTAAACCTATCTCTCTCTATCTAACAGAAAATGTGCTCGTAAAAAAGACTCTTAGACTGTATAGTGCCCACAGCAGCAGCGGTGCCGTCTAACACTAAGCTGCAGCAGTGAGGAAATGGTGGTGATGGGGAAAATGGCTGGGTCTTATAGGGCAAGGACATGTGACATACACAGCCAATGACAGATGCCCTTGCTTGTGTGCATCACATGCACATTGCTGTGTGTGCACTGCTGACAGGCTGAGAGACTGCACCACCCCACTGTAAATGCAGGAAAGAAAGATCGGCATTATTTCAGCACAGAGCTATCCACTATACACTGAAACAGACTATTAACATTGATAAACAGTTTTAATGTGAAAATCAAGTTAGGCTTTTGGTGAACGAACAGTTATCAAACAGAAACTCGAACAGCCAAATTTTAAGCAAATTGTTCGAGTTCATCGAACGACTCGAACACCGTCCAAAACAGTTTGAATTTGAAATTGGCGAACAGTTCGACACAAACACTGCTCATCTCTAGTAGTAACAGCATGTACAAAACAATTTTTTGGGAGCTACATAATATTCTTGTTTAGCAGCCTATTTTTTTTTTTAGTGCAAGATAATACTCGTCAGTGCCAGCATATAGTAACATCTATTTTTGTGTCTTATTACTAAATAACATTCCTCACCTATTGCTTAAATACTTAATTTTTGTCTAGCTGTTGTGCGACTGGTGCAATCTGGGTAGAGATAATCTTACGTGACAATTTAGCCGGGGCAGTAATCCTCATTATTCCGCATTTGGAGTGTCAGCAAGATGATTGAAAAAAATTATAATTTCTATTGTTTTTTAAATATAGCATTTCTTTATCTAGCAATTGTGCGACTGGCGCAATCTGGGTAGAGATAATCTTTCGTGACAATTTAGCAGGGGCAATAATCTTCATTACTCTGCATTTGGAGTGTGTCAACAAAGCAAATAAAAAAAAAATTCTCTCTTGCCTTGAAAAACTACGTTTACTCTCGGACCGCGTGCAGCGTTCTCTCGATTTCCAGCTGCCCGATTGCCTATCATAGGCATTCCCCTTATGAACATCTTGGGACCGCCGTAAGGGGGGAAAAGCATCGGGATGGGAGATCAAATCTCTTAAGATAAGTGCACTATGATGATTTACTGGTGCTTATAATCTGCTTACATGTCTGTCTAATTACCTGAATTACCCGAGTCTTCTATATCACCACATGCTGGGGAAGATGACCTTATTCTATCTATATGTCTGGCGATGATGCATTTACATTTTTACATAGTTTCATCTGATAGATGATCCGATGATTCCTTCTGATAATTATTTTTTACATTTGCATATGGTCACATCTAACATGTGAAATTTCATTATCTGCTCTATATTTTTTGTTATTTCTGGCGATGATGCCCACATAGGTTTGGCGATACTGCCCATTTCATTAATACAAAAGGTTTATATCTATGCCTGAGTTCACTTTGCTATGCAAGAACATGCAAACCTAAGCTGAATGATTTATTGAATCTGGTGCTGATGCCTATATGATTGCATCTGGCGACGATGCCGTTATGCGTATACGTATGCATGAATTCACTCTCTGATGAGAGCATGCAAATCTAAGCTGAACAATTTATTGAATCTGGCGTTTATGCCCATATGGTTTCTTTCTGGCAATCATGCCGCCATGTGTGTACCGATGCATGAGTGCACATTTCTTATGTGATAGTATACAAACTCAAACTGCATAATCCATTTAATCTGGCGTTGATGCCCATATATTTTTTCTGGCGTTTATGCCGTTATGCGTTTATCTAAGTTGTTTCAGCATATGCAATCCGAAGCTGAACAATCCATTTAAGCTGGCGTTGATGCCCATATGATTTTTTCTGGCTATGATGCTGTTATGCGTTCATCTAAGTTTTCTCAGCATATGACACTACATTTATATCTGACGGTGATGCCCTGATGTTCTTTTTGTACTTTATTATATGATGTACAGAATATCGCACAGTATCATAGACTACCTATATCCGCCATTGCATCAGTCCTAAACTACTCTGCTCTATTTTGCAGCTTTATGTGACCAATAGGAAACTTGTAATTAGCAGACAATTGATATCTTTTCTTGTTGATCTGTAATACCTACTCTCCTTCTATACACCACCACGAGTTATTATTATTAGGAGGTATTTAATTTAACTTTCTATTATAGAGTCTTTAATGGCTCATAGATATCTATATTAATTAACTATACACAGATCAACACTATTCAGCAGCTTAAGCACTTGTTTTTGTTTTTTTGTAGTGTCTAGTTTTGGTGTTTATGGTAGTGGCTTTTTGGTAGGGATACCTTTATAGGGTTTTTGAGGGCCAGCCGTCGGTGAGTGGGGGCGCCATATCGTATCCCAGGGTGCCAACCTCCACTGTTAGGAATGGACTTTATTAGGGTAAGGCACCTCTATCTTCTGTAGTCCATCTTCCTTAATTAAAATAAATACATATAATATTTGGTATTTTCACCATAAAAGTAGCCAGGCGGCTTCATATTCATCTAACTACTTTTTTTTTTTTTTTTTACCCATCTATTAGGAACCCTGCCAATTTTTAATGTGTGTTTTTTTCTTAATGTTTTCAATCATTACTATTAAAAACTATTGTTTTAGGTCTTTTGTTTTTTCTGGTTCTCATATTTGATATTAAGGCCTTATAATACTTTTTTGTGGTTTTGTTGACAAGCAGCACCAAGAAATCTTCCACACGGTCCAGTCTCAGTAGCCAAGAGGCTGGGCCTCTGAATCCTCAGCCTGGTCCTTGTTCCTCCCACAATTAAGAGTTGCAGGAGACATATGACCCCAACATTGACCTCTCTGAGGAACTTTTTACGTTTCCTTGTAATTTGTCAGGCCTCTCAACATGCCCCATTGAAGAGGGCCATGAGGAGGTGGAGTGCAGTAATGCCCAAACATTTGAGCACCCACAGCCAGGAGAAAGGCACATTGGGGAAGGTCAATTGATGTCTGAAGGAATGGAGGATAATCATGAGGCACAGTTGCCATCAGGTCAGCCTCAAATCCCAGCTTAGAAGGAGGAATTGGAAGACGACGTGGTCGATGATGAGGCCACTGATCCAGCATGGCATGGTGGCACGCTGAACAAGCACAGCAATGCAGAGAGGGATGAATCCATAGCAAGAAAGCAGGCATGAAGACGTAGTGGTTTGCCCAGAGTTAGAACTTGGTCAACTGTTCCACAGAGCCCCCCCACTCGGCTAGATAACAGGCCAATGGTGCATTGTTCCACTGTCTGGCATTCTTTTTCTGTAAGTCCTTTAGATAAAACAACAGTAATTTGCAGCATCTGCCGAACAAAGCTAAGAAGAGGAAAGAACACTACCAACCTGATCATCACCAGCATGCAAAAGCACATGGCAGCCAAGAACACCAGTAGGTAGGCGGAACCTGGGTACCAAATCTTTGTCTGAGGGTCAAACCACTGCCCCTTCCCCTGTGTTACGGCCTTCCCAATCTGCTGACCATGAAGCAGGCGCTGATGCTCCCTGCCCACAATGTTGTGAATTCTGTTTGTGGGCTCCCCCGGTGGTGTTTTATGGTATTGCCACTTATTTGCCTTCTTCTATTCTTGATCACCTGTTGACACCCATTAGGGGAGTTTCCTATTTAAGGCTGCTTGGCTGCTGGTCCCATGCCGGCCAACAATGTATCAGTAGCATTCTGTTGCATTCTCCTGCCTCAAGATCCTGTTCAGCTAAGTTGAATTTTGTTTCTAGTTTATGCTATTTTTGTCCAGCTATTTGCAATGTGACTCTCTGTAGCTGGAAGCTCTCGTGGACTGAAATTGCCACTCCAGTGGCATGAGTTGTCACTGGAGTTTTAAAGTAATTTCAGGATGGTGTTTTTGAGTAGTGTTTTGAAGTTGACCGTGAAGTGACTCTTTCCTGTACTTCTGCTATCTAGTAAGCGGACCTCACTGTGCTAAATCTGCTGTTCATCCTACGTATGTCTTTTCCTCTTGACTCACCGTCAATATCTGTGGGGGGCTGCTATCTCCTTTTGGGGTTCATCTCTGGAGGTAAGGCAGGCCTGTATATTCCTCTGATAGGGGTAGTTAGATCTCCGGCTGGCGCGTGGTGTCTAGGGCATCGTAGGAAACACTCCCCGGCTACTTCCAGTGTCGTGTCAGGTTCAGGTCACGGTCACTTTAGTTCCCATCACCCGAGAGCTAGTCCGTTGTTATTTTGATTTCCCTGCCATTGGGAAAATCATAACAGTTTGGCCGGCCCACATGTGTTAAAACTATGCACTAAAGCAGGAAAGGATATAAAAGGTTTTTTTTTTTTTTCCTTCTGTGTTTGAAAAGTGCACCTTAGTGCTTATTTGTACTCCTTGCTTAAACTGCAGTCTTCAGCCTTTTTTTTTTCTCCTCTCCTCTTAATCTCTGAATGGCTTTGGTTACACCTGTTTGAATCATGGATCCACAGAGTTTGGTTGCAGGTCTGAATAACCTGGCTTCAAAGGTCCAGAACTTACAAGATTTTGTTATACGTGCTCCAATGTCTGAACCTAAGATCCCTATGCCTGAATTTTTTACCGGAGACAGATCCCGTTTTTTGAATTTCAGAGAGAATTGTAAATTGTTTTTGTCTCTGAAATCTCACTCTGCTGGTGATCCTGCGCAACAGGTTAAAATTGTTATTTCTCTATTGCGGGGTGACCCACAAAGTTGGGCATTTGCATTGTCGCCAGGGGATCCTGCGTTATTAAATGTAGATGCGTTTTTTCTGGCTTTGGGGTTGCTTTATGAAGAACCTAATTTAGAGATTTTGGCTGAGAAAGCCTTGATGGCTCTTTCTCAGGGGCAAAATGAAGCTGAGATATACTGCCAGAAATTTCGTAAATGGTCGGTGCTTACTAAATGGAATGAGTGCGCTCTAGCAGCTAATTTCAGAGAAGGTCTCTCTGATGCCGTGAAGGATGTCATGGTGGGGTTCCCTGTGCCTACAGGTCTGAATGATGCCATGAAATTGGCTATCCAGATTGATCGGCGTTTACGGGAGCGCAAATCTGTGCACCATATGGCGGTATCTTCTGAGCAAAAATCTGTGCACCATATGGCGGTATCTTTTGAGCAAAAACCTGTGCACCATATGGCGGTATCTTCTGAGCAAAAATCTGTGCACCATATGGCGGTATCTTCTGAGCAAAAACCTGTGCATCATTTGGCTGTGACCTCTGAAAAGGCACCAGAGCATATGCAATGCGATAGTGTATTGTCTAGAGGCGAACGACAGAATTACAGGCGCAAAAATGGGTTGTGCTTCTATTGTGGAGATCCAGCTCATGTTATATCAGCATGCTCTAAACGCATAAAGAAGGTTGATAAAAAGGTTGATAAATCTTTTTCTATGGGTACCTTGCAGTCTAAATTTCTTTTGTCCGTGACATTGATTTGTACTTTGTCATCTGTTACTGTGGATGCTTATGTGGATTCTGGCGCCGCTCTGAGTCTCATGGATTGGTCCTTTGCCAAGCGTTGTGGGTTTGATTTAGAGCCTCTGGAGGTTTCTATTCCCTTAAAGGGTATTGATTCTACACCTTTGGCTAGCAATAAACCACAATATTGGACACAAGTGACTATGCATCTTTCCCCAGACCATCAGGAGATTATTCGTTTCCTTGTGTTATATAATCTACATGACGTATTAGTACTTGGATTACCATGGTTACAGATTCATAATCCAGTCTTGGACTGGAGATCAATGTCTGTGCTGAGCTGGGGATGTCGGGGGATTCATGGGGATGCACCTTTGGTTCCCATTTCTTCATCTACTCCCTCTGAGATCCCAGCATTTCTGTCAGATTTTTATGATGTCTTTCAGGAGCCTAAAACTGATTCTCTCCCCCCTCACAGAGAGTGTGACTGCGCTATTGAGTTGATTCCCGGGAGTAAATTTCCTAAGGGTCGCTTGTTTAATTTGTCTGTACCTGAACATACTGCTATGCGGGAGTATATCAGAGAATCTTTGGAAAAGGGTCATATTCGCCCCTCTTTGTCTCCATTGGGGGCAGGGTTTTTCTTTGTGGGTAAAAAGGATGGTTCATTGAGACCTTGTATCGACTATCGACTTCTGAATAAGATTACAGTTAAATACCAGTACCCGTTACCTTTACTGACTGATCTTTTTGCTCGCATAAAGGGGGCAAAGTGGTTCACTAAGATCGATCTACGTGGTGCGTATAATTTGGTGCGGATTAAGCAGGGGGATGAGTGGAAGACCGCATTTAATACGCCTGAAGGCCATTTTGAGTATTTGGTAATGCCTTTCGGTCTCGCGAATGCCCCTTCCGTTTTTCAGTCCTTTATGCACGATATTTTCCGTGAATATCTGGATAAATTTATGATTGTGTATTTGGATGATATTTTGATTTTTTCGGAGGACTGGGAATCTCATGTTCTACAGGTCAGGAGAGTTTTTCAGGTTTTACGAGCTAATTCTCTATTTGTGAAGGGCTCAAAGTGTATTTTTGGGGTTCAGAGAATTTCCTTTCTGGGATATATTTTTTCCCCTTCATCTATGGAGATGGACCCTGTTAAGGTTCAGGCTATTTGTGATTGGATACAACCTACTTCTCTAAAGAGTCTTCAGAAATTCTTGGGATTTGCTAATTTCTATCGCCGATTCATAGCGGGTTTTTCTGCCATTGCTAAACCTTTGACTGATTTGACCAAGAAGGGTGCTGATGTTGCTAATTGGTCCTCTGCGGCTGTGGAGGCCTTTCGGGAGCTTAAGCGCCGCTTTTCTTCCACTCCTGTGTTGCGCCAGCCTGATGTTTCGCTCCCGTTCCAGGTTGAAGTAGATGCTTCCGAGATCGGAGCAGGTGCAGTTTTGTCGCAGAAAGGTCCTGACTGCTCAGTGATGAGACCATGTGCGTTTTTCTCTCGAAAGTTTTCGCCCGCTGAGCGGAATTATGATGTTGGAAATCGGGAGCTCTTGGCCATGAAGTGGGCATTTGAGGAGTGGCGTCATTGGCTTGAGGGTGCTAGACACCAGGTGGTGGTCTTGACTGACCACAAAAATCTAATTTATCTTGAGTCAGCCAGGCGTCTGAATCCTAGACAGGCGCGCTGGTCGTTGTTTTTCTCTCGATTTAACTTTGTGGTCTCATATCTGCCTGGGTCTAAGAATGTGAGGGCGGATGCCCTCTCTAGGAGTTTTGAGCCTGATTCGCCTGGTGATTCCAAACCTACTGGCATCCTGAAGGATGGGGTGATATTGTCAGCTGTCTCCCCAGACCTGCGGCGCTCTTTGCAGGAGTTTCAGGTGGATAGGCCTGATCGCTGTCTGCCTGGTAGACTGTTTGTCCCTGATGACTGGACCAGTAGAGTTATTTCGGAGGTTCACTCTTCCGCGTTGGCAGGTCATCCTGGAATTTTTGGCACCAGGGATCTGGTGTCTAGGTCCTTCTGGTGGCCTTCCTTGTCTCGAGATGTACGTATTTTTGTGCAGTCTTGTGATGTTTGTGCTCGGGCTAAGCCCTGCTGTTCCCGGGCCAGCGGGTTGTTGTTGCCCTTGCCTATTCCTAAGAGGCCTTGGACGCACATCTCTATGGACTTTATTTCTGACCTTCCTGTTTCTCGTAGGATGTCCGTCATCTGGGTGGTGTGTGACCGTTTTTCCAAGATGGTTCACTTGGTACCGTTGCCCAAATTGCCCTCCTCCTCTGAGCTGGTCCCTCTATTTTTTCAGAATGTTGTGCGTTTGCATGGTATTCCTGAGAATATAGTGTCTGACAGGGGTACTCAGTTTGTGTCTAGATTTTGGCGGGCGTTCTGTGCCAGGATGGGCATCGATTTGTCTTTTTCGTCTGCATTCCATCCTCAGACTAATGGCCAGACTGAGCGTACTAATCAGACCTTGGAGACTTACTTGAGGTGTTTTGTGTCCGCTGATCAGGACGATTGGCTTGATTTTTTGCCATTGGCAGAGTTTGCCCTTAACAATCGGGCCAGTTCTGCCACTTTGGTTTCTCCATTTTTTTGTAATTCAGGGTTTCACCCTCGCTTTTCGTCCGGTCAATTGGAGTCTTCGGATTGTCCTGGAGTAGATGCTGTGGTTGATAGAATGCATCAGATTTGGGGACAGGTTGTGGACAATCTGAAGTTGTCCCAGGAGAAGACTCAACAGTTCACTAATCGTCATCGGCGTGTCGGTCCTCGTCTTTGTGTTGGGGACCTGGTTTGGTTGTCTTCTCGATTTGTTCCTATGAAGGTCTCGTCTCCTAAGTTTAAGCCTCGGTTTATCGGCCCTTATAGGATTCTGGAGGTTCTCAATCCTGTGTCCTTTCGTTTGGACCTCCCAGCATCTTTTACTATTCATAATGTTTTTCATCGGTCATTATTGCGGAGGTATGAGGTGCCGGTTGTTCCATCTGCTGATCCTCCTGCTCCTGTGCTGGTTGAGGGTGAGTTGGAGTATGTGGTGGAAAAGATCTTGGACTCCCGTGTTTCCAGACGGAAACTTCAGTATCTGGTTAAGTGGAAAGGCTATGGTCAGGAGGATAATTCTTGGGTGACAGCATCTGATGTTCATGCTCCTGATTTGGTTCATGCATTCCATAGTGCTCATCCAGATCGCCCTGGTGGTTCTGGTGAGGGTTCGGTGCCCCCTCCTTAAGGGGGGGGTACTGTTGTGAATTCTGTTTGTGGGCTCCCCCGGTGGTGTTTTATGGTATTGCCACTTATTTGCCTTCTTCTATTCTTGATCACCTGTTGACACCCATTAGGGGAGTTTCCTATTTAAGGCTGCTTGGCTGCTGGTCCCATGCCGGCCAACAATGTATCAGTAGCATTCTGTTGCATTCTCCTGCCTCAAGATCCTGTTCAGCTAAGTTGAATTTTGTTTCTAGTTTATGCTATTTTTGTCCAGCTATTTGCAATGTGACTCTCTGTAGCTGGAAGCTCTCGTGGACTGAAATTGCCACTCCAGTGGCATGAGTTGTCACTGGAGTTTTAAAGTAATTTCAGGATGGTGTTTTTGAGTAGTGTTTTGAAGTTGACCGTGAAGTGACTCTTTCCTGTACTTCTGCTATCTAGTAAGCGGACCTCACTGTGCTAAATCTGCTGTTCATCCTACGTATGTCTTTTCCTCTTGACTCACCGTCAATATCTGTGGGGGGCTGCTATCTCCTTTTGGGGTTCATCTCTGGAGGTAAGGCAGGCCTGTATATTCCTCTGATAGGGGTAGTTAGATCTCCGGCTGGCGCGTGGTGTCTAGGGCATCGTAGGAAACACTCCCCGGCTACTTCCAGTGTCGTGTCAGGTTCAGGTCACGGTCACTTTAGTTCCCATCACCCGAGAGTTAGTCCGTTGTTATTTTGATTTCCCTGCCATTGGGAAAATCATAACACCACAATCAGCGGTTGCACACACACAACAGTCAGCAACCATGTACAGTTCGTATTCCCAGAGCATTTAGTTGTCCCTGCCCCAGATGTTTACTAGAAAGCAGAAATACACAGCCACCCACAGGCCCAAATGCTAAACACTCACATTGCCAGATTGCTAGCCCTGGAAATGTTGCCATTTCAACTTGTGGAAACTGAGTCTTTTCATGACATCTTGGTGATGGCAGCCCCACGGTACTCGATTTGCAGCCGACACTGCGTTACATAAGCATGTGTTACACAATATCAGCCGTGCTCTGGACAACGCACACATTGAACATCCACCTCACCACAGACACGTGGGCAAGTTCTTGTGGACAGGGATTATATATTTACATGATGGCACTCTGGGTTAACCTGGTGGTGTCTGGGACTTTACACATCTTACCAAACCATGACTAGAGGGCCCAACTTCCATCAGGGTTTCAGTCTCCTCATATTCCTCTTCCTGACTCTCCTCCTCCTCCTCCTCATCCTCAGTGGAACTAGCCTCCCCATCTCTCCCCAGCTGGGAAATCTGCAGCACTGCCATGGCAAAGCAGCAGCACGCTCTGCTGAAGCTAATCTGTTTAGGTGATAAAGCTCACAACGCAGTCAAACTGTTGAAAGCGATAAAAGACCAGACCAATCAGTGGTTCTCCCAGCTGAACCTCCAACCAGGTCTGGTTGTGTGCAATAATGGGCGTAACTTGCTGGCGGCTTTAAAGCTTGGCAAGCTGGTACAGGTTCCATGCATGGCCCATGTGCTGAACTTGGTTGTACAGCAGTTTTTAATGACATTCCCTGACCTACTTGCCAAGGTATGCTGTATCAGCGCACATTTCTGAAAGTCATCTCAGGCTTTCCCTGGTCTAGCTTTGCTGCCGCAGTGCTTTAATTTGCCTCATCATCGACTGGTTTATGACCTGCCCGCAAGCTGGAATTTGACCTTCCATATGTTGGAAAGGCTTAGTGACCAGCAGAGGGTATTGTCTGAATTCCAGCTTCTCAATGCCCATCAGAGGAACATTCAGCCCTCACACATAACAACTGCCGAGTGGGTGTGGATTGCTGATCTATGTGAGGTTCTTCAAAACTTTAACTACTGAGCCAAGATGGTGAGCGTTGATGATGATATTATCAGCTTAACCATCCCACCGATCAGTCTATTAAAACATTTGCTGCAGAATGTGAAACAGTAAAACTTTGAATTCCAAGCATGTGGCTATGGACAGGGTCTTTACAAAAAAATGGCGGTGAGGTATTGGCCAGTTTCTGTACATTTTAAGCACGTATAAGAGACTGGGTTAATACGATCAACAGGTCTATTCAGGCCGCAGACTTACACATATTGGAACATGGTCATTGCCACGCTAACGCCTTTATCTGAGCTCTATAGCTGTACCTGTCACCTAAGTAACACACTCCACAGACCTCAACACTCTCTGGTACATATCCTGTAATTACTTTGCTGTTGCTCAAAACCATGCAAAATATACATTCTGCCTGGTTTGGTAGTTTCCAGAAGAAGTTCGTTGGCTTGTGCATATTGGTCACTGGCACTCCTGTCTCTTTATCTTGTGGAAGCTGCTTCCAAGTTAAATGAGGCTTGTACATATTTCTGACATAGATTTCAGGCCTGACAGACTGAGCAGAATACAGGCCTTTGCTTGCACACACTCTATTCAGAATTGAATTCTAATGCTTTTGGTGTCTGGTAGAAACCAATTTACTGACATTGATCATACAGCTCCTCCAACTTCTGTATTATATTCACCTTACAGCAGCTTCACTCGCTATGACAGTGGCTTCATTGGGATCCGGTGGCCAAAATGAACTGTTGAGCTTACAAAACTCAGTTTTCACGGCACCTGCTGGCCCTCTGAAAATGTGAAGCAATAATGACATAGTGGTGTACATGGTGGTGGTGGCGTGCAATGCCCAAAATTCAAATGGGTATGTTTGAAATGGCCTTGTAAAGGAAAGGCAAATATGTATTCCACTATCTTGGTAACTATTTGGCATGAGGGAAGACCTTCCAAATGTAGGATTGAGAGCTCTCTCAAATATATAATACAGGGCCACCTGATGGCCCCTACCAAACTCTGCCTGGGCCACATGTCTGCGAGGGCCACATAATGACATGGCGGTGGACATGGTGGTGGTGGCAGACGATGCCCAAAATTCAAATGGGCATGTTTGAAATGGCATTGTAAAGGGATTGGGAATATGCATTCCACTATCTTGCTATGTGGCATGAGGGAGGGTCCTCCCAAATGTAGGAGTGAGAGCCCTCACAAATATTAAAGTAAGAAATAAAGCCAAAACGCTCCGTGTGAACATATGCTAAAGGGGAGGTAGAATTTTTTTTATTTTAATTTAATTTTGCATTATATATGTACTTATGAAGGAAATATTGTTTCTTAGAAATCCGTAAAACGGGTACAACAGTCTGACAACATTATTCCCAGATACCATATTTGAGTCAGAAGGGCATACAGGCAGAGGAGTAGCTAGGGGTTCAGCTCAGGGGGGGGGGGGAGAAAAAACTGAGTGGGCCCCTAACAGGAGACATGGGCTCAAGAGGTAAGGGGGCCCATATCTACCTCCAAAGAAGGTGCAATTTTGCATTTTTAGGAGCTCTTGGGCTGCAAAGGGGCCATATATAGTTCTTGCACAGGGGCCCTTTCTGTCTGTGTCTCTTTGTGGCCCCTAACTAGGTAATCATGATTATAGCTACCTCAGGAGATGGCTGCACTGTTATTGAAAATAAATCTCTATACAAAGACCAGCACTGATATTACCGCCATATGGTGACCCATAGTGGTAGATACCAATCCTGCAGAACATATAAGAGATTACAGTACAGTTACAGATAATGACTTACAGGTAACATTCTTTCAGGTGGAGTCATTCACTTTTCCCGTCTTTTCCATCTGGCCCAGACCGACATGACAACTCCTCCAGCAAGGACTCACTGCAGATTACAACAAAGACACATCTGACTTCTCACATTTCCAGCACCATTTACATGTAGAATAATAATCCCCTTGTCCACCCCCTGCTCATTGCAGGATTCAGTAAACCATCTCAGACAGATGTCTTACCAGCCTCTGTGTGAAGACTTCCATTGAAGGAGAACTCACCACTAGTGATGAGCGAATATACTCGTTACTCGAGATTTCCCGAGCACGCTTGGGTTACCTCCGAGCATTTTTTAGTGCTCGGAGATTTAGTTTTCTTCACCACAGCTGAATGATTTACATCTGTTAGCCATCTTGATTACATGTGGGGATTCCCTAGCAACCAGGCAACCCCCACATGCACTTATGCTGGCTAACAGATGTAAATCATTCAGCTGCGGTGCTGAAAACTAAATCTCCGAGCACTAAAAAATACTCGGAGGTCACCCGAGCGTGCTCGGGAAATCTAGAGTAACGAGTATATTCGCTCATCACTACTCACCACCTCTAGTGGCAGCCTGCGCCACTCATTGATCACCCTCACTGTCAAAAAGTTTTTATAATATCTAATCTGTATCTTCTCCCTTTCAGTTTCATCCCATTGCTTCTTGTGTTTCCATGTGCAAATGCATTCCCAACCTGCACAAACTCCTGATCCTGATGACACCCCTATGCTGAGCCACTGCTGCCGTATGTGTCCCTATTACTGCACCTACTGTGTGGTACAAAAACAGAGCTCCTCTTATTGCTCCACATAGTATTGTCACCACTGTGCCCTTACATCGTAATAATGCCTCCTTTGTGTTCTCTAGATGGTAAGATTGCCTCCAGGAAAATATTAATTTCCTGTATATATGCCCTCCACATTTTGTCCCTAGGAAGTAATAATACTCCATGTGCAACTTTGATGGTCACAATACTGAGTGCCCCTATAACAATAATGTTTAAGTGCCCACTTAACATTTAATTAAGTCCCCTAAGTTCCCCTTGTACAACTCCCCTATATACAGTATGCTTTGCCCACAGCTCTCCTAAACACAATATGATAAGCCCACTGCTCCCCTATACACAGTATTATGTCCCCCATAGTTCCCCTATATAAAAAATGATGTCCCCACTGCTCCTCCAATACACAGTATAATTGTTAATAGCGTTCTGACACTGTGCGGTGCACACATCGAGAGCCCCTCTGCCGGGAGGAAATTAACTTTATTCCTCTGGGCAGCCTTGCTCTTCCAGTCATAGTGGTTGTGCTGGCAGGGTTTCAGTCACCGCTCTGTGTATAGAAAGTGGCGGCTGTAACAGCACCACGATACTGACTGAGAATTGCCTGAGCACTCTCTGCCACCCAGTAGTTACCCTACTGGTGCCCCTATAAATAGTAGTGCTTCTTAAGTGCCCACTTAATATTTAACTGAGTCCCCTCATGTACAGTAACATGGCCCCAGCATTGCTGATGTGAGCAGGGGGTCTTGTGATGACTCGTTCGGCTTCTCCCAATTATCTTCTATTGAGAAAAGTCAAACTTCTCTAATCAACACAGGCACATAGCAAACGTGGTCGCATGACCGCCTGATCGTACCAGTGGTATTGGGGTCTAATGACAGCAGGTGCACCATATCATGATTTGGCCACCTGTAGTCTCAGAGTGACCGCAGACATTTATCACGAGCCTTTAGCAACTTTATAATAATAAATTAATTATGAAATTATTACATAGAATGCAGCTCATGTTTACTGTATTATTATACTTGTTAGGGGACAGACAGACGGACGTATTTCTCATGATCGAATCGAAATCCTCGGACTGATAGTTGGCTCTCCTGACCTGAGTGTAACAGCTGCAAAGTAATCCATCACACTTTCACACTCATGTCAGGAGCAGCAGCAGCCAGTCCCCGAGGATTGCAAAGTGATCCTCACATGAGTTAAACGGCTGTCTGCCTGCGCCCTTATGCCAAGGCCAGGGTCACACTTGCGAAAAACTCGCACGAGTCCCGCACCTCAATACCCAGCACTGCCACCGGCACTCGGGACCGGAGTGTGCGGCTACATGTATTTCTATGCAGCCGAACATGCCAGTCCGAGTGCCGGCGGCAGTGCCGGGTGTTGATGTGCAAGTTTCTTGCATCACACTCGCAAGACTGCCCTCGTCCTTATACTTATCCTGGTTATACTAATACTTAGATATTAACCCCTTTTTCATGTAATATTGCTATTAACCTGTATTGTTATGCTTATCATACTAATACTTATATATGACCCAGCTCGCAAGTATAAAAAGTCCCCTATCTCCAGCCCACCAAGACAGCAACTATTACATGTGATGGGAGTGCATATAATTTCATATCAAAACAGTATAATAATCAGCCCCCAGTGCCCTGCCCCCTCCCCCCAATACCCTCATCCTCTCACATTCACCCCCCAGTGCCCTATCTCTTCTCCACCACACTGACACCCACAATACTCCCATCCACTCACATTTACACTACAGCAGCATGTCTCCTCTCCCCATCTTCTCACATTCACCCCCAGTGCCCTAGCCCCCACAATACCCCATTCTCTCACATTAACTCCCCCAGTGCACTGTCCCCCACTTCAGCCCTCATAATACCCCCATCCTCTCACATTCACCCACACAGTGCCCTGTCTCCTCTCCCCATAATACCCCCATCCTCTCACATTCACCCACAGTGCCCTGTCTTCTCTCCCCATAATACCCCATCCTCTCACATTCACCCACAGTGCCCTGTCTCCTCTCCCCATAATACCCCCATCCTCTTACATTCTCCCCCAGTGCTCTGTCCCCCACAATACCCCATCCTCTCACATTCACCCCCCCAGGGCTCTAGCCCCCACAATACCCCCATTGAACCCACAATGATCATGACATGCCCAAACTAAATGAATCTAATCAATTCCATCCCCACTTACCGATGAAGTTTGCAGGCACAATGAGGCAGGACCAGGAAGTGTACAGTTTAATGCGTGGAGGGCACTAGGACCCAGAGTGCCTGAGCCAATCAGTCTGCACTGAGAGAAAGCAACTGCAGCTGCTGCCGACCAGGAAGGAGCTTCTGGGGTGAGACTGTGAAAGCTATTAGCATTGCACACTGCAGGGACTGAGTCTCTGGCTCTGCAACCTGCCGCTGTGCAGTCTGTCAGGGGAGCCGGCATTGTGCTGCTCTCTCACTGCACCGCATACATGGCTTCATGACATAAGTGGCCCTGTCTCACAGTGGGCCCCTGCATGTTCCGGGGCCCAGGGCAATGACCCCTCTGCCCCCCCAGTAGCTACGCTACTGCATGCAGGCATCTTCTCCATGCTGTTCCCATTTAGTTTTAGCTTTTTCCCAAGCATTTCAGCTTTTTTCTCATACCCCCAGACCTGTTTGTTGGGTACAGCAGAAAAATATACAGCTTTCCCATTGACTTGTATTGGATTCGTTATTCGGTACGAATACACGGATATTAGAAATTATTTGTGGTGATTTTCCCAGAATCCAAATATTTCACTATTTGCTCATCACTATTCGTGATCCTGTAAGGTCTTCAAGGATCAAACAATTTCAGTCCTTGAACCCAATTTGAAGTCACCACCAGATCATGTATAAAAATTCAGAAAGTCATATTGGGCCTGGATAGCATAAAAACACACAGCTGTAAAAGCGCTCATACAAACAACTAGGGTAGTACATACAGTTGGCCATTCTTACCCTTCCAGCTGCAATGTGTGTGCAGTTGGTCCTGACACTTTGTGGTGTCCTGGTTAATCAAGACCAATTTAAACATACAGCATTACCCTAAATATCAGAGACAGGTGTGATGATAATGCATAAGAATTTAATAGAAGTGGGAAATGGTTGCTCAACTGAATAGCATATGGTGCTCAGAATTAAATGAGCATAATATGGCTCCATACTTCTGCATGCCAGACGTGATCACCCCGATGTACCAGTATCTGGTCTTTTCTTACATTATTAAATTACCTATTGGCATTCTATGTTGCAAACTTGTGAGACCCTACTACACCTTACAGATATATCTTGATAAGGGCCGGACTTAGGCCGAAAAGTAAATTTATTTATCTGAAATTCAATAAATGTAATTATAGCTGATTCCGCGCTATAGGATGTAGAATCCAAAGAATGGGAAACAAACTAGCATACCAATGCAGGCCCAATCCCTGGATGAACACTGCAGTGGAAAGATGTGGTAAGGCTGTACAGACAATATACGTGATGGGATCCTAAGCAAGATGCAAGTAATGATATATCCTGTATGAACAGGGAAATACAGTTAAACACAAAACTGCAACAAAAGATATGGTCCCCCCAAGGAATGAATTATAGTGGTCTAAGCGGGCACAATCCCCATCAAGAATGTGTGTAGGCACTATAGTGGGGAAATATAGTATGGCTACAAAAAGTAAAATCATGTGCGTATTTAACTAGCCCACAGGACACAAACTTACTGCGCCCTGATAGGTAAGTAAATAGGTACCAACATAAACTTATAAAAACGATAATGATGCTAAGTGCCCCAACAAGCCAGAACTCACCGCTGAGATGAGTAACATGGAGTCCCTCCAGGTAAAGATAGGAGGACAACGTGGTGTGCCGAGGAGTCCGTTGTAGTAGTGCGGTGAAGGATTCTGCATACAGGAGTGCAGTCAGAGGAACAGGTAGACCAGAGCAGTCGATCGCCGCACAGGAGCAGGCAGCTGACGCGTTTCGAAGGAGGTGCGTCCTTCTTCCACCCTGATGAAGGACGCACCTCCTTCGAAACGCGTCGGTTTTCCTTCTGGTCTCTGTGCCCCCCCGTGGCAGGTGTGATGTCACACGCTGAGCCTCGCGCCAGCAACTCGCTCTGCTCGTATCCAGGGATGCCACCGGCCGGGGCTCTCCCTGGCTCTGCGAAGCTATTCTGTTGTGCCGCTGTGCAGCGATCGACTGTTTTGGCCTGCCTGTTCCTGTGCGGCGATCGACTGCTCTGGTCTACCTGTTTCTCTGACTGCACTCCTGTATGCAGAATCCTTCACCGCACTACTAGAACGGACTCCTCGGCACACCACACCACATCAGCGGTGAGTTCTGGCTTGTTGGGGCACTTAGCATCATTATCGTTTTTATATGTTTATGTTGGTACCTATTTACTTAGCTATCAGGGCGCAGTAAGTTTGTGTCCTGTGGGCTAGTTAAATACGCACATGATTTTACTTTTTGTAGCCATACTATATTTCCCCACTATAGTGCCTACACACATTCTTGATGGGGATTGTGCCCGCTTAGACCACTATAATTCATTCCTTGGGGACCATATCTTTTGTTGCAGTTTTGTGTTTAACTGTATTTCCCTGTTCATACAGGATATATCATTACTTGCATCTTGCCTAGGATCCCATCACGTATATTGTCTGTACAGCCTTACCACATCTTTCCACTGCAGTGTCCATCCAGGGATTGGGCCTGCATTGGTATACTAGTTTGTTTCCCATTCTTTGGATTCTACATCCCTATAGCGCGGAATCAGCTATAATTACATTTACTGGCTTTTTTCCATTGACAGTGGGGGCACCTACCTGTCCTGTTTCCTGCTGCTTAGAGATTTTGTTTGTTTACGGTGAGGCAGCGCGGGTATTATATTTTAATTGACGTTTATCTGAAATTCATTGGGCAACTTTACGTTTTTTTGTCAAATAAACTTACTTTTTTTGCAATATATTTCCAAATTTAACTATAAGAATTTAACCCCTTAACAACTGCTGATACACCTTTTAACGGTGGCAGTTAAGGGCACTTAAATCGGTGCTGAGGTTTAAAGATATAGCACCCCCCAGAAAACATGATTCGAGTCGGTTTTTACAATGTTGCGATCGCCGTTATTAACGTCATCAGAGGAGAGAGAAATAGGGTCCCCCGATATCTCCGATGTCCTTGGATCCTTCAAAATCCCCCAGTGATATCCTCTGGGCCGCTGGCGTCTTGTTCTGGGAGAAAATGGTGGACATATCTGCAGTGCGCCCGCAAAGATCTTTTCTATCAGTGTGATCAAAATTAAAAAAATAGTAAATAAAATCCCCTTTTATCACCCCCTTAGTTAGGGAAAAAAATAAAATAAAAAATATATATTTATTTCCATTTTTCCATTAGGGTTGGGCTAAAGTGAGTTGGGCTAAAGTTAGGGTTAGGGTTGGGCTAAAGTTAGGGTTAGGGCTATGGCTAATGTTAGGGCTAGGGTTACGGTTAGGGCTAGGGTTAGGAATAGGGCTAGGGTTAGGGATAGGGTTAGGGCTAGGATTGGGATTACAGTTAGGGTTGGGATTAAGGTTAGGGGTATTGTTGGGGTTAGGTTTGAGGTTAGGGTTATGGTTAGGGTTGGGATTAGGGTTAGGGGTGTGTGTTGGGGTTAGGGTTGTGGTTAGGGTTATGGTTACGGTTGGGAATAGGGTTAGGGGTGTGTTGGGGTTGGAGTTAGAATTGGGGGCTTCCACTGTTAAGGTATATCAGGGGCTCTCCAAATGTGACATTCCAGACAATTTTGGGTTCAAAAAGTCAAATGATGCTCCCTCCCTTCTGAGCCCTGCCATGGGGTATCAGGATACTCAGGAGAAATTGCACAACACATTTTGTGGTCCATTTTCTCCTGATACCCTTGTGAAAATAAAAAATAGTTCCAAGGTAAATTTTTTGTGAAAAAAAGTAAAATGTTCATTTTTTCCTTCCACATTGCTTTAGTTCTTGTAAAGCACCTGAAGGGTTAATAAACTTCTTGAATGTGGTTTTGCGCACCTTGAGGGGTGCAGTTTTTAGAATGGTGTCACTTTTGGGCATTTTGTGTTATATTAACCCCAAAGTCACTTCAAAAGTGAGGTGGTCCCTAAAACAATTGTTTCGTAAATTTTGTTGGAAAAATGAGAAATCGTTGGTCAACTTTTAACCCTTATAATTTCCTAACAAAATAAATGTTGTTTCCAAAATTGTGCTGATATAAAGTAGACATGTTTGAAATGTTATTTATTAAATATTTTGTGTGACAATGCTCTCTAATTTAAGGGCATACAAATTCAAAGTTTGAAAATTGCAACATTTTCTAAATTTTGGCCATATTTCCATTTTTTTAAATAAATAAATGCAAGTCAGATCGTATTTACCACTAACATGAAGTACAATATGTCATGAAAAAACACTCTCAGAATCAATGGAATCCGTTGAAGCATTCCAGAGTTATAACCACTTAAAGTGACAGTGGTCAGAATTGTAAAAATTGGCTTGGTCATTAAGCAGAAAATTGTCTCTGTCACTAAGGAGTTAATAGAGCTGTAATTTTATATTCCTATTCAAATTGTTGAATAGCCTGTGTCAAGGCTTCTGAGTGAGTTTTTTGTATCGAAAACTGGCAAATTTCAGAGCATGCCATTTTTGTTTAAACATTTGCATTTTTGCATTGTTAGATATTTCTCACTACTTTTCAATTGAATTGCATCTTATTTAAAAAAAAACTTTAGATGAAGAATTTCTCTGCAAAATGTGGAATGGGTGTGGTGCATCCCTGGACGTTTATTGTTAAGGTAATACTCTACTGTTTATACACTTATGATCACTGTGTCAGATCTGTGCAAAGTGCGTCCTGTGGGCCACATACACCTCTCTGGCAACTCCAATCCAGCCAAACGGGCTGAAAACAGTGGCCAAGTACTGTACCTTGCCCTGTGCCACTTGCTGTTGCCACCTGCTGTCATCGCTCTCTGCATCTAATGCCGATAGCGGTAAATACATTGGTGGAGGAGGGATCCCTTCTTCCACCAATTAGGGTGTGAGCCAGCTGATGTGGTGAAATCATTTCATCGCGTTGGCTGTGCACTTGGGTGCATACATATACATACTGAATATATATGAGACTATGTTGGGCTAATTCTGTAAATATGAGGCTCATGCTGTATATAGGATGCTATGTGGGGTATTATATGGTATATAGGTGCTATGTGGAGGCTCATACAGTATATAGGAGGGTATGTAGGGGCTTATATGCTATATAGGAGCATATATGGGAGCTGCTATGGTATATAGAGTGCTATGTGGAGGCTCTTATGGTTTATATTGGGATGTTTGTTGGCTCTTATGGTGTATCGGGGCTGTATGTGGGCTGATACGGTATGTAGGGGGATGTCAGCATACTTAATTCTGCTCAATAATAAGTGATACAATTAATATTAATATAAAATAATTTAAATCAACATGTTAATATTAATATTGAGCAGAATTAATTTCAGCCAATTAGCTTGGCCTTCCACAACAGTCATGGTCTTGGGTGTACACATGCTTGTACATACATTTTATATATTTAAGTGAGTTCTGAGTGGCACATTTGATGTTGTACCTTGTTCTTTGCCATCCTTCTCATTGTCTGACTTTATTTATCTGAATATTATGTATTATGCATCACACCATGTCATTTTCAGAGATATTTATTAAAGTATAATATAGATGATCTTATGGATTACCATATATATCATTGATCTGCAGGATTTAGTACTGTATTTTTCGGACTATAAGATGCATCGGACCAAGAGACGCACCTATGTTTTAGAGGAGGAAATTAAGAAAAAAAAATGAAGCAAAAAATGTGGTCAATTCTGTACTTAAGACAGCTCTCACAGCTCTCAACCTCTGAAACACACAAAGACGGTAACACCCTGGACCTGGTCTTTGTCCGGCTCTGTTCAATCTCCCACCTAGATAACTCACCACTTCCCCTCTCTGACCACAACATTCTCTCCTTCACACTCAATTCCTCGCCCACCCCAGCACTCTCCTACCTACCACACACTCAGAAATCTACAAGCCATTAACCCTCATACACTTTCAGACTCCTTACATTCATCACTGTCCCCAATCTCCTCTTTTTCCTGTCCTGATCTGGCAGTACATCACTACAATGACACTCTTAGAAGCACCCTAGACCAAGTAGCTCCCCTCACCATCAGAACCTCCAAACACAGAGTGAAACAGCCCTGGCTCACATCGCAAACCCAATTTCTCCAGCGATGCTCTAGGTGTGCTGAACGCTTATGGAGGAAAACTCGCACACCAGGAGACTTCATACACTTCAAATTTATGTTAAGGACCTATAACTCTGCCCTTCACCTTGCCAAACAGTTCTTCTACACCACCCTGATCTCCTCACTATCCAACAACCCCAAGAAACTTTTTAACACCTTTCACTCCCTCCTCAGGCCAAAAGCACAAGACCCTATCACAGACATTTGTGCTGATGACCTGGCCTCCCACTTTATAGAGAAAATAGACAAAATCCGTCAGGAAATCCGCTCCCAGATACCAAGTGCAATGACTCCCATCCCTCCCTGCATCTCCCCTGGCTCACTCTCCACATTCGATCCCATCACAGAAGAAGAAGTCTCCAAGCTCCTCTCCTCTTCTCGTCCGACTACATGCACCACCGACCCCATTCCCTCACACCTCCTCCAGTCTCTCTCTCCAGTCATCACAACTCACCTAACTACAATTTTTAATCTCTCCCTTACCTCTGGCATTTTTCCCTCCTCCTTCAAACACTCTATCATTACTCCATTACTAAAAAACCCCACCCTTGACCCATCATGCACAAATAACTACAGACCAGTCTCCAATCACTCCTTCATCTCAAAACTCCTGGAGCGCCTAGTCTACTCCCGCCTTACCCGTTACCTCTCCACCCATTCCCTTCTAGATCCTTCACAGTCTGGTTTCCGCGCCCTACATTCGACAGAAACTGCACTCATCAAGGTGACCAATGACCTTCTGACAGCAAAATGTAACGGTGACCACTCTCTGCTCATTCTCCTCGATCTTTCTGCAGCTTTCGACACTGTTGACCACCCTCTCCTACTCTCTAGGCTCCAGTCACTAGGCATTAAGGACACTGCTCTCTCCTAGTTCTCCTCCTATCTTTCTGAACGCTCCTTCAGTGTTCTGTTCTCTGGCTCCACTTCATCTCCTCTTCCTCTCACTGTCGGGGTACCCCAGGGCTCAGTCCTTGGCCCCCTTCTCTTCTCCCTCTACATGGCCCCAATTGGACAGACCATCAGCAGATTTGGTTTTCAGTACCATCTTTATGCTGATGACACACAACTATACACGTCATCCCCTGATCTTACCCCCGCTGTACTACAGAACGCCACTGTCTGTCTGCAGTCTCCAACATCATGTCCGCTCTCTATCTGAAACTCAACCTCTCCAAAACTGAACTTCTTCTGCTCCCGCCTTCTACTAACCTCCCTAAATCTGACATTTCCCTCTCCGTGGGTGGCACCATCATAACACCCCGGCAGCAGGCACGCTGTCTGGGTGTTATGTTTGACTCCGATCTCTCCTTCACCTCCCACATACAATGTCTTGCCCGCTCGTGCCGCTTACACCTAAAGAACATCTCTAGAATCCACCCTTTTCTCACCATGGAGACAACAAAAACTCTCATTGTCGCCCTAATCCACTCCCGTCTGGACTACTGTAATGCTCTATTAATTGGCCTCCCCCTCACTCGACTTTCCCCTCTCCAGTCTATCCTTAATGCAGCAGCCAGGGTCGTCCATCTGGCTAATCGTTACTCGGACGTGTCCGCTCTTCGCCAGTCGTTACACTGGCTGCCCATTCATTACAGGATACAATTCAAAGTACTTGTTCTCACCCACAAAGCTCTCCATAGTGCGGCACCCCCTTACATCTCCTCCCCCATTTCTGTCTATCGGCCTAACCGACCTCTGCGCTCTGCATATGACTTTCGACTAACCTCTGCACTAATCCGTACCTCCCACTCCCGACTCCAAGACTTCTCCCGTGCTGCGCCAATCCTCTGGAATGCTCTACCCCAAGACATTAGGACCATCCACAACTTGCATAGCTTTAGGCGCTCGCTCAAAACACATTTGTTCAAAGCTGCCTATCACGTTCCCTAATCAAACTCATTTTATGTTTTTGTGCGTGTGTAACCCATTCACTACTTCCACCTACCCCCACCCCCGGAAGATGGCTGGACCATCACTGTAAATACACCATTGTAAATACACACCTGTGCTTTGTATCTCCCCACCTCATTGTAGCTTGTAAGCTCTCACGAGCAGGGTCGTCTTATTTTGTCTTATTTTTGCTTTATTACTGTATTGTTAACGTTGTTACCTATGACTGTTGTGTTTGAAACTGTTAAACTGTAAAGCGCTGCTGAATATGTTGGCGCTATATAAATAAAGATTATTATTATTATTATTATTACTTAAGATCACCTATCCTGGTAAATATGGTCCCCTCATCCCTATCCTGGTATACATGGCCCTCATCCCTATCCTGGTATGCATGGCCCTCATCCCCATCCTGGTATGCATGGCCCCCTCCTTATTCTGTTATGTATGGTCCCATTCTTATTCTGATATGATTGATTGCCCCCATCCTGTTCTTGGTATGATTGATTGGCCCCATCCCGTTCCTCGTATGATTGATTGGCCCCATCCCATTCCTGGTATGATTGATTGGCCCCATCCCATTCCTGGTATGATTGATTGGCCCCCTCCAGTTCCTGGTATGATTGACTGTCCCCATCTAGTTCCTGGTATGATTGACTGGCCCTATCCAGTTCCTGGTATGATTGATTGGCCCCATCCCGTTCTTGGTATGATTGATTGGCTCCATCTTGTTCCTGGTATGATTGATTGGCCCTATCCAGTTCCTGGTATGATTAATTGGCCCCATCCCCTTGCTGGTATGATTGATTGGCCCCATCCAGTTTCTGGTATGATTGATTGGCCCCATCATCCAGTTACTGGTATGATTGATTGGCTCCATCCTCTTGCTGGTATGCTTGGCCTCATCCCAGTCTTGGTGACCATGGCCCCATCAGTAAAGATTTAAAAAACAAACCTTTACTCTTACCTTCCTCCACTCCCTTGCAGTTGCAGCATCCTGTTCCGGTACCAGCAGCTGCTTAATGCTTGTAAGCAGCACATGGCAGGGACATCATGCACTGCTCACAAGCAGAGCACAGCTGCCGGAATACTCCCCGAGTGTTCATCAGAGATCACGGTGAGTATCCATTCCTCTTTGGTAGCACGCACTGTCAGCTGCCTGTTTCCTGCCTGGGCCGGCGGTCACGTGTGCCGATACTTAAGAGAAATGAATATTCAGAATATTCATTTCTCTTAAGTATCAGCACACGTGACCACCGGCAGCAGCAAGAAGCATGCGGCTGACAGTGCACGCTACTGAAGAGGAATGGATACTCACCACGATCTCTGATGAACACCAGTGGAGTATTCCAGCAGCTGTGCGCTGCTTGTGAGCAGCGCATGATGTCCCTCCCATGTGCTGCTTACAAACATTAAGCAGCTGCTGGCACCGGAACAGGATGCTGCGACTGCAAGGGAGCGGAGGAAGGTAAGAGTAAAGGTTTGGTTTTTTTAATCTTTTCTGATGGGGCCATGGATACCAAGACTGGGATGGGGCCAATCATACCAGCAAGAGGATGGGGCCAATCAATCATACCAGTAACTGGTTGATGGAGCCAATCAATCATACCAGTAACTGGATGATGGGGCCAATCAATCATACCAGCAAGGGGATGGGGCCAATCAATCATGCCAGGAACTGGATGGGGCCAATCAATCATACCAGGATCTAGATGGAGCCAATCAATCATACCAAGAATGGGATGGGGCCAATCAAACATACCAGGAACTGGATAGGGCCAGTCAATCATACCAGGAACTAGATGGGGACAGTCAATCATACCAGGAACTGGATGGGGCCAATCAATCATACCAGGAACTGGGATGGGGGCCAGTCATACCAGCAAAGGGATGGGGCCAATCAATCATACTAGGATGAAATGAATATTTATTGCCCTCCACGCCCATGGGCGTATTAATTTCTCTTTAGCAGTGGGTACAGGAGTTAGCCGGAGCCGCCGGCTCCTGCCTCTGTGACCCACTGCTCCTCCGATACCACTCCCCCACCTCCCCACCACAGCCAGAGCCAATATATCCGGACTATAAGACGCACACCCCATTTTCCTCCGCATTTTGGGAGGAAAAAAGTACATCTTATAGTCCGAAAAATAAGGAATATCAGACCTATTATAATGTGTGCAAGATATTCACAATTTTTTTCCAGGTGTACTAATTTTTAGTCTCATCTGTGCTATCTCGTTATGTTTTTATGAAATTTGCTTATGTACATTACTTGGAAAAATAACATTTTTGTATATTTTACTTGGTCTAAGTAAAAGTTTTTTCTTTATTGTATTTATTTAACACAGTAGCAAACTGTCTGCAAACTGAATTTAGTAAAATAGACTAAAACTGGAGTAATATTTATAGACAGATATTAAGCAATTTCTTAAGACTACATTCCCACGATGAGCTTTGGACACAGCAGGATTTCTGCAGGATTTTATGCATCTATTATTTAACTTAGGTTACTCAAGTTTTTTCATTGAATTTTTTGGGTGCGCTTTTTAACATGCATTTTTATTGCGTTTTTGACTCTGTAGTTTTTGTCTCATTCTTTAAGTAAAGCTGCTTTGTTTTCAATGCTTCCTGGTATTTGGCTTTGACAAAACTTTATTGATATACTATAGTGTGGATTACATGCATTTTGAGCCATTTCCATCTTGGAAGCGCACTAAAAACACATTGGCATTTACCTGCAAGATTTCTGCATCTAATGCAAGACTATAGGGAAAAATCCGCAAGAGAAATTAACATGCTACAGATTTAAAACAGGTCAATTTCAGCTAAGTAAAAAATTTCTTTAAATCCCATCCACTTTGCTGGCCCTGTAAGACGCTGCGTTTCTGATGCAGCAAAAATAGGCAGTGTCAAAAACGCGCCAAAAAATCATTGTGGGAGTTTAACCTCAGATTCACAAAAATATATCAAACATTGTTCACCACTTTCATAAATTTGTTGCTGTTACCAACAACACAGCCACAAGCAATACAAAAGTCTTCTCTTTACTTCAATCTAGAAATTCTATTTAGTTGGGTAAAAATGCTCTTTTCTTTTTCATCATCCTATTTCTGACTAAAAATGCAATTATAGTAATACATTTCAACAAACAGTACACTTTTTTTATTTATTCCTTTTTGTGCAAAAATTAATATGGTACTAATTAAATATGATACACTCATTGCTTTTGTCGATGTCACTGAGCTTGAAGCATATTTTTTCCATTTAGTATAGCATTTCAAGAACAAATATAGGCTTGAAAGTGGAATGTGAAAAAAGGAAGAAAAGGTCAAAGAAAATTAGGTTTAGTCATTATGCCCTTGGTTGTTGGCAACTAAGCAGTCTGTTTCAGAAATGATTGGATACCATGAATAAAGCTGTAGATAGGTGAAGATCTTCTACTGAGCTGGTAATCACACTTGGCATGTGCTGTCATGAAGACAAGTTTGGAACTGAGTCTTGAGATCATTATGAATCAGAGACATGAGACACATGAAAACAAATGGTGGTTTTATATCCAATGAAAGGGAACATCAGCAAAGGAAATGTGTCTTTCAACATTTAAGTTACCTGATAAAGATTTAGGTACCACCACAATCCATTGCTCAATTCCAAATTATAAACATATTTTGTTTTCCTCAACAAAGGACCATGGATATTTAAAAGTACATAAGGATCTTTTTAATTTCTTTTAGGAAATACAAGGGCTTAATTTGTTTAATTTAGTGTTAGTTGTGTTTTATTCTCCAATCTGTGATGGAGATTGACATCATAAGTGCTATCAATATGGTCTTGCTCTTTCTTTCAGTTCTTTTTCAATATGTAAAACATTTTCTTTGCTTTGTCATTGTCAGTGTGAAGGCTGCTTGTCTTGGTTCCGGCAGTATAACAGATCCTGACATTTTCTCATTATTCCATCTAGTAGTATCAATAATGAAAGGTTGATATTGACATTTAGGATTGTTACTTCCAATAGGTGGCACTAGAGTTCAAGTCCTCTTCCTCTCTGAAGAGGCTATTTGCATACTTACCCATATAAGGAAATACTTTTTTGACCCACCAGGGGTGTAGTATGTAGTGCTGACATCTAGTGACTAATGTGAAATGTAATTTGCAATATTTTAGAATGCATGTATGTATTTATTTATTTGTTTTATGCAGCTTTATCTATTTAAAATCAGAATTTGCAATGAATAATAAATATGGATTTACTAATATAGTGTAATTCAAGCATTTAGCATAGTATTTTATAACATATCTTTAGAATATGAATAATAAAAAAATAATTTGTTAAAAATGTTTGATTCCTTTCGGCCAAAAAATTACAGTCATGAAAAAAGTGCAACCTAGGGGAGGTTGAGTAAAATGTTTTTTTTTATAACAAGCTGCACTCAGGAAACAGTCAGAAAACCATGTATCATTTCTATTACACTTCACAAATACTTGTTACTTTGTGTTTTATCACATAAAATCCCAATAAAATACATTTAAGTTTGTGGGTGTAAAGTTAACCCCTTCTTGACGCAGCACTTTTTCGTTTGTGCATTTCTCTTTTTCACTCCCCTTATTCCCAGAGCCATAACTTTTTTATTTTTCCATCAATATGACCATGTGAGGTCTGGTTTTTGGTGGAATAAGTTGTACTTTTGAATGACACTATTGGTTTTACCATGTTGTGTATTTGAAAATAGGAAAAAAATTCCAAGTGCGGTGAAATTTCAAAAAAGTGCAGTTCCATACCTGTTTTTGGATTTCTTTTACCATGTTCCCCAAATGCTAAAACTGAGCTGCCATTATGATTCTCCAGGTCATTACGAGTTCATATATATCAAACATGTATAGGTTGTATGGTGAAAAAAAAATCCAAAATTTGTTAAAAAAGACCTGTACCATCTCCATTTTTCGTGATCTGGGGCTGGATGAGGTCTTATGTTTTGCATGCTGAGATGACATTTTTGATGATTTCATTTTGATGTGGTTACGATTAGTGTTGAGCGATACCGTCCGATACTTGAAAGTATCGGTATCGGAAAGTATCGGCCGATACCGGCAAAGTATCGGATCTAATCCGATACCGATACCCGATACCAATACAAGTCAATGGGACACCAAGTATCGGACGGTATCCTGTATGGTTCCCAGGGTCTGAAGGAGAGGAAACTCTCCTTCAGGCCCTGGGATCCATATCAATGTGTAAAAGAAAGAATTAAAATAAAAAATAGGGATATACTCACCCTCCGACGCAGCCTGGACTTTACCGCCGTAACCGGGAGCCGTTGTACCTAAGAATGCGCGCTTGAAGGGCCTTAGATGACGTCACGGTGCTCTGATTGGTCCGTAGCGGTCGTGTGACGGCTACGCGACCAATCACAAAGCAGTGACGTCACCTAAGGTCTTTCAAGTGCTTGAAATACCTTAGAAGACGTCTGCAGCTTCTGATTGGTCGCGTAGCGGTCGCGTGACCGCTACGCGACCAATCACAAAGCATTGACGTCACCTAAAGTCTTTCAAGCGCTTGAAAGACCTTAGGTGACGTCACTGCTTTGTGATTGGTCGCGTAGCGGTCACGCGACCGCTACGGACCAATCAGAGCGCCGTGACGTCATCTAAGGCCCTTCAAGCGCGCATTTTTAGGTACAACGGCTCCCGGTTACGGCGGTAAAGTCCAGGCTGCGTCGGAGAGGTGAGTATATCCCTATTTTTTATTTTAATTCTTTCTTTTACACATTGATATTAATCCCGATACCGATTCCCGATACCACAAAAGTATCGGATCTCGGTATCGGAATTCCGATACCCGCAAGTATCGGCCGATACCCGATACTTGCGGTATCGGAATGCTCAACACTAGTTACGATCTTTTGATCACCCATTATTGCATTTTAATGCAATGTTGCGGCGACCAAAAAAACGTAATTCTGGCATTTTGACTTTTTTTCTCAGGTTAATTCTTTTTATAGCTTCATAGATCGGGTGAGTCTGAACACGGCAATACCAAGTATGTGTATATTTTATTTTTTTAACTGTTTTAATTTGAATGGGGCGAGTGGGGGCAATTTGAAATTTTACATTTTTTTGTTTTAATATTTTTAAAAAAATGTTTGCTTTTTGCATACTTCAATAGTCTCTATGGGACACTAGAAGCTGCGATAACATGATTGCCTTTGCTACACACAGGCAATGATCAGATTGCCTGCATTTAGCAGAAATGCTGACTTGCTATGATCATAGCAATCTGGCAATGACAACCAAAGAGGTCTGCTGGAGACCTCTGGTTGTCATGCTGACCCATTGGTGACCCACAATCATGTGATGGGGTCATCTATGGGCGGGATTAGTGACGCGCATCCGACATGCGCTGCACTGAAAAAGTTCACGGGGTATGAATACTTTTTCAAAGCTCTGTAGCTATTAGTTGACTCAAAAATTACAAGATGTCAAGCTCCTATGCCTTCAACAAAAGCTTATTTTATGGACATCTATGGTTTGATGTCTTTGCTTGCTTGGGTTGGATGGGTTGTTATGGACATCTGGTGAGAATTTCATGTCAATAGCACCTTTAAAAATATACAGTATGTACTTAGAAAATGGTGACTTGTTCAATATTTATGTCACCAGCTGTATGTAATTTTACCTTTAACCCCTTCCCAACCTTTGACGCCACGTAGGCATCATGAAAGTCGGTGCCAATCCGACCTGTGACGCCTATGTGGCGTCATGGAATGATCGCGTCCCTGCAGATCAGGTGAAAGGGTTAACTCCAATTTCACCCGATCTGCAGGGACAGGGGGAGTTGTACTTCAGCCTAGGGGCTGAAGCCACCCCCCCGTGGCTACGATCACTCTGATTGGCTGTTGAAAGTGAAACAGCCAATCAGAGCGATTTGTAATATTTCACTATGAAAACTGGTGAAATATCACAATCCAGCCATGGCCGATGCTGCAATATCATCAGCCACGGCTGGAAACACTGGTCTGCACCCCCCCCACCGCCACCGATCACCTCCCCAGTCCTCCATCCTGTGCTCCGCTCCCCTCCGTCATCCTGTCCGCTCCCCCGTCCTCCTGTCTGCTCCCCCCGTGCTCCGATCCCACCTCCCCTGCTCCGATCACCCCCCCGTGCTCCGATCCCCCCCCCTCATACCTACTGAGCTTCCCGGTGTCCGTCTGTCTTCTCCACGGGTGCCGCCATCTTTCAAAATTGCGGGCGCATGCGCAGTGCGCCCGCCGAATCTGCCGGCCGGCAGATTCTTTCCAGCTACATTTTGATCACTGTGATAAAACCTGTCATAGTGATCAAAATAAAAAAAATAGTAAATGACCCCCCCTTTATCACCCCCATATGTTGGAACAATAATAAAATAAAGAAAATATTTTTTTTCCACTAGGGTTAGAACTAGGGGTAGGGTTAGGGTTAGGGGTAGGGTTAGGGTTAGGAGTAGGTTTAGGGTTAGGGGTAGGGATAGGGTTAGGGGTAGGGTTAGGGTTAGAACTAGGGTTAGCGTTAGAATTAGGCTATGTGCACAGGGTGCGGATTTGGCTGCGGATCCGCAGTGGATTGGCCACTACGGATTTTTAGCAGTGTTCCATCAGGTTTACAGTACCATCCGCTGTGCCCATGGTGCAGAAAATACCGCGCGGAAATGCTGCGTTGTATTTTCCGCAGCATGTTAATTCTTTGTGAGGATTCTGCAGCGTTTTACACCTGTTCCTCAATAGGAATCCGCAGGTGAAATCTGCATAAAAAACACTGGAAATCCGCAGTAAATCCGCAGGTAAAACGCAGTGCCTTTTACCTGCGGATTTTTCAAAAATGGTGCGGAAAAAATCTCACACGCAACGTGGGCACATAGCCTTAGGGTTGGAATTAGAGTTAGGGTTGGAATTAGGGCTAGGGTTGGAAATAGGGTTAAGAATAGGCTTGTTGTTAGCATTATGGTTAGGGGTGTGTTGGAGTTAAAGTTGTGGTTAGGGTTGGGGTTAGGGTTAGGGTTGGGATTAGGGTTAGGATTAGGGTTAGGGATGGGATTAGGGTTAGGGTTGTGGTTAGGGTTATGGCTAGAGTTGGGATTAGGGTTAGGGGTGTGTTGGGGTTAGTGTTGGAGTTAGAATTGAGGGGTTTCCACTGTTTAGGCACATCAGGGGTCTCCAAACGCAACATGGCGCCACCATTGATTCCAGCCAATCTTGCATTCAAAAAGTCAAATGGTGCTCCCTCCCTTCTGAGCCCTGACGTGCGCCCAAACAGTGGTTTACCCCACATATGGGGTACCAGCATACTCAGGACAAACTGGACAACAACTATTGGGGTCCAATTTCTCCTGTTACTCTTGCAAAAATAAAAAATTGCTTGCTAAAACATAATTATTGAGGAAAGAAAAATTATTTTTTATTTTCACGGCTCTGCGTTGTAAACTTCTGTGAAGCACTTGGGGGTTCAAAGTGCTCACCACATATCTAGATAAGTTCCTTGGCGGTCTAATTTCCAAAATGGGGTCATTTGTGGGGGGTTTCTACTGTTTAGGCACATGAGGGGCTCCGCAAATGCAACGTGACGCCCGCAGACCATTCCATCAAAGTCTGCATTTCAAAACGTCACTACTTTCCGAGCCCCGACGTGTGCCCAAGCAGTGGTTTACCCCCACATATGGGGTATCAGTGTACTCAGGACAAACTGGGCAACAACTATTAGGGTCCAATTTCTCCTGTTACCCTTGTGAAAATAAAAAATTGCTTGCTTAAACATCATTTTTGAGGAAAGAAAAATGATTTTTTATTTTCACGGCTCTGCGGTGTAAACTTCTGTGAAGCACTTGGGGGTTCAAAGTGCTCACTACATATCTAGATACGTTCCTTGGGGGGTCTAGTTTCCAAAATGGGGTCACTTGTGGGGGGTTTCTACTGTTTAGGCATATCAGGGGCTCTGCAAACGCAAAATGATGCCCGCAGACCATTCCATCAAAGTCTGCATTCCAAAACGTCACTACTTCCCTTCCGAGCCCCGGCATGTGCCCAAACAGTGGTTTACCCCCACATATGGGGTATCAGCATACTCAGAAGAAACTGGACAACAACTCTTGGGGTCAAATTTCTCCTGTTACCCTTGGGAAAATTAAAAAAATTCTGGGCTAAAAAAATATTTTTGAGGAAAGAAAACACATTTATTATTTTCACGGCTCTGCGTTATAAACTTCTGTGAAGCACTTGGGAATTCAAAGTGCTCACCACACATCTAGATAAGTTCCTTTGGGGGTCTAGTTTCCAAAATGGGGTCACTTGTGGGGAGTTTCTACTGTTTAGGCACATCAGGGGCTCTGCAAATGCAACGTGACGCCCTCAGAGCATTCCATCAAAGTCTACATTTCAAAACGTCACTACTTCTACTTACATGGTGTCCGCTAACGATGGAGATAATTTTACATTCAAAAAGTCAAATGGCTCTCCTTCCCTTCCGAGCCTTACCATGTGCCCAAACAGTGGTTTACCCCCACAAGTGAGGTATCGGTGTACTCAGGAGAAATTGCTAAACAAATTTTAGGATCCATTTTATCCTGTTGCCCATGTGAAAATGAAAAAATTGAGGCTAAAAGAAATTTTGTGTGAAAAAAAGTACTTTTTCATTTTTACGGATCAATTTGTGAAGCACCTGAGGGTTTAAAGTGCTCACTATGCTTCTAGATAAGTTCCTTGGGGGGTCTAGTTTCCAAAATGGGGTCACTTGTGGGGAAGCTCCAATGTTTAGGCACACGGGGGCTCTCCCACATATGAGGTATCAGCGTACTCAGGACAAATTGTACAACAAAGTTCGTGGTCCAGTTTCTCCTTTTACCCTTGGGAAAATAAAAAAAATGTTGCTAAAAGATCATTTTTGTGACTAAAAAGTTAAATGTTCATTTTTTCCTTCCATGTTGCTTCTGCTGCTGGGAAACACCTGAAGGGTTAATAAACTTCTTGAATGTGGTTTTGAGCACCTTGAGGGGTGCAGTTTTTAGAATGGTGTCACTTTTGGGTATTTTCAGCCATATAGAACCCTCAAACTGACTTCAAATGTGAGGTGGTCCCTAAAAAAAATGGTTTTGTAAATTTTGCTGTAAAAATGAGAAATCACTGGTCAAATTTTAACCTTTCTAACGTCCTAGCAAAAAAAATTTTGTTTCCAAAATTGTGCTGATGTAAAGTAGACATGTGGGAAATGTTATTTATTAACTATTTTGTGTCACATAACTCTCTGGTTTAACAGAATAAAAATTCAAAATGTGAAAATTGCAAAATTTTCTAAATTTTCGCCAAATTTCCATTTTTTTTCACAAATAAACTCAGAAATTATCGACCTAAATTTACCACTAACATGAAGCCCAATATGTCATGAAAAAACAATCTCAGAACCGCTAGGATCCGTTGAAGCGTTCCTGAGTTATTGCCTCATAAAGGGACACTGGTCAGAATTGCAAAAAATGGCCAGGTCATTAAGGTCAAAATAGGCTGGGTCATGAAGGGGTTAAATCACCTTTGAGCAGTAATAATGCTGTTTATGGACCCTGTGCAGTCTAATGGCTCATTATAATGCATGATTACAACAGTTTTGGAGGTGGTAGTGGGCCCCCTTAACTCTCGGGCCCCTGTGCGGCTGCACAGGTTGCACCAATAGTATGTCTACCCCTGTTGTGCATGTTGTTATTTTGAGAAATCAATCTTTCATATTCTGTAGAAATATTTTTAGCACTTTGTTTTCCCTTGGGCTTGTGTATTATGTGTGTGATGCTTGTGAGCTTCGATCTTTCCTACTAATTTCAAAACATGCAAGGCTAGTTTCACATTTGCGTTAGAATCTGCAGCGTTTAATCCGCAACCGCAAATGCAGGAAAACCGCATGGAGACGCGTACAAACGCAGCGTTTTTTATAAGCATAAGATATTGCATGCGGTTATGAAAACGCGGCGTTTTCACGCTTTTCCATGCGTTTTGCATGCGTTTGCATTTTCTGTGCGCATGGTGGAAAATTTAACAGGAGAAAAATGTAGATAACCAGACAACGCCAATGGGACTACAGTGGGCATGTATTATGGGATATCTATATATAGACCCTTGGACTGCTGAAATCTTCACAGTTTGCTACTGTATCCTGTGTCATGATGGATCTTCGCATGGAGAGCTTTTATTTCAACCTGGATTTGAGCATCAAGCTGTTTCTTACCTGTGTGTTTGCTTGGGAGCAACAAACAAATCGAGAAAGACAGAGAAGGACACGGCGTCGGTGTTTTTGAAGACACCCCATTATTGAACTCCGGGAGAGCCGTGGAGCCTATCACATGCTATATGGTGAGCTTAATGCCAACCCGGACAAATTCCCGGAATATACTCGGATGTCTCAAGACTCTTTTCGGGATTTGCTTGGTCGTGTCCAAGGAGCCATCCGGAGACAGGACACCCAGCTCCGTAGAGCGATTCCTGCAGAGGAATGCCTCCTGGTCACACTAATGTACGTTATAATTCTAAACAAATGGCTGTTATAATTATTGTTGGTCTGCAATGTATTATTTGTATTTTCCTTTATGTCTTTAGCAGAACACCACCATAAATGGAATTGATTGTAATTTTAGTTTTTAATTTTATTTCAGATTTCTGGCAACCGGAGAGAGCTTATCATCCCTCCACTTTCAGTACCGGCTTGGAATTTCCAGCCTGTCTGGAATAGTTGCGGACACGTGCCAGGCTTTGTGGAACATTCTCCGGGATGAATTTATACCCATACCCACCAAGGAAATGTGGATGGAAATTGCAGAGAAATTCTGGAGTGTGTGTGATTTCCCCAACTGTTTCGGTGCGGTGGATGGAAAGCACATTCACATTATCAAACCCACCAGAACGGGATCAGAGTACTTTAACTACAAGAAATATATTTCTGTTGTGCTCATGGCAATAGCAGATGCTGACTGTCGCTTCATCGCCGTGGACATTGGAGCTTTTGGCCGTGGCAACGCCTCCCAGACTTTCAAGAACTCTGATATGGGCTGACGTGTGTATGGCAAAAATTTTAATTTTCCACTGCCACAACCTCTCCCCAGCACTCAAGGCCCACCAATGCCATTTGATATGGTTGGGGATGAGGCCTTTCAGATGTGTGAAAACCTACTGAAGCCATATTCCAGTCGGGACTTGAACTACAGTAAAAGGATCTATAACTACAGGCTGACCAGGGCCAGAAGAACAGTAGGGTGTACCTTTGGGATTCTAGTCTCAAAATGGCGCATTCTTGCAACAGCCATTAATCTAAAAATGGACACAGTCGTTGAGGTGGTCAAAGCCTGTGTGGTTCTCCACAATTATATAATGGCTAATGAGCGACCCACCATTGAACTGGATGAACCAGTTGCAAACCCATTGCCAGATTACCAGCATCACCCTCTTGGTCAACTGTTGAAGTTGGCCACATGCGGAACCAATTTGCTGCCTTTTTTTATTCTGATATTTTACGTGTGGCATGGCAAGACAATAATATTTCATGTTGTGTTTGTGGTCTCCAGTCTGTGTGGCAAGCCCACTTGCTGCAGTGCTACTGGATGGCTGGGACGGGTCTGTGGCTGTCTGATGAAGGACCGTTCCAGAACCAGGGTCAAGAGTGCTGCTCCATGTGCTGTGAAAAAAGAAGAAAAAAAATTAATACCAAACATTTACAAAAGTTAAGCGCCAACTGCTGTGGAATAGAAACATACAGATTATGGAAATCAAGGGAGAGACTTGTGCCTGTGTGAGAAAGACAGAACAATAAGTGTGTATTAAAACTGAAAAACTAGCAAATGAACTATCGGCTTCAAGAGAGAAGATAGTGCCCGGTTACCCCAGAATCGATCACCAGGATCGTTTCCAATGAAAGAGTCACATCGCACAGTCAAGATGATTCTCCCCGAGCATCTGTAACCTGCAAGAGAAAAGAACACTGTGGTACTAGTAATTAGAGATGGGCGGGCACCTGGATGTTCGGGTCCGGCGGGTTTGGCCAAACAGTTACAAAAAGTTCAGGTTCCGGTACCAGTACAGTACCCGGACCCAAACCTGGTCCTCATTCACTTGAATGGTAGGCCCAAACATCCATTGTTTGCCATGCTGTCATGTGCATGACAGCGCAGCAAACACAGCTTCTGATCGGAGGTGAAATCATCCCTGCCGGTCAGAGAGCCGCGGTCCCCACACTGTGAAAAGACAACATAAGCGATAGCTGTGATCGGAGGTATAAAGTTTACCTCCGGTCACTGATGTCAGCTGATGGGGATACAGCTCTCATCATCTGCCAGTTGCTGCACTCATAAAAGTGAGAGCAGGAGAGGCGGATAAGAGTATTCATTAGCCCGCTCCTCTGCTGTAAATAAATAATTTAAAAAAAATGGCATGGGTCCCCTGTATTTTTTATAACCAGCCAGGCAAAACTCACAGCTTGGGGCTACAACCCTCAGCTGTCAGCTTCAACAAGGCTGGTTACCAAGAATAGAGGGGTCCCCATGCTGTTTTTTTTTTAATTATTTTGACAACCAGCCTTGCTAAAGCAGACAACTAAGGGCTGGTATTCTCAGGCTGGTAAGGGGACATGGAAATTGGCCCCCCAGCCTAAAAATAGCAGCCCGCAGCTGCTCAGAAAAGGCACATCTATTAGAATGCTCCCATCTGCCACTCCTCCTCTCACTATTATTAACAGCAGCAAGTGTCAGATGATGAGAGCTGTAGTCCTATCAGCTGACACCAGTGACCAGAGGTAAACTTTATACCTCCAATCACAGCTGAGCGCTCATGCTGTCTTTTGACAGCATGGGAACTGTGGCTTTTTGACCAGCAGGGATGATTTAACTGCCGATCAGAAGCGGTGTTTGCCGCATTGTCATGCACATGACAGTGTGGCAAATACCTGGTGTTTGGGCAGCCGAACCCAAACAGTAACACGGACTTCCTGGTGAAGTTTGTTTTCGTTGTCCGTGCTCAGACAGTAGGTGTTCGGTATGGACATTGAACTTTACTATTTGGGTTCGCCCATCTCTACTAGTAATCCCTCAGCATTGAAAATGAGAAATAGGCTTGCCTTGACCTGGAAGAAGACAGATCTGTTAACCTGAAGGAACAGCTCAGCACAACAAATGTGGCTGCACTACTTCGAAACTTAGCAGAAGCTATCAGACTTTTGTCTAAGCATTACAGAACTGTGAGTGTGATACCGATGTTCAACTCTGTTAGGGTGTAAAGCAGGTTTCTTTAGCTAGGGCACTGTAGCAGCACGGCACGATTATCGGAAGCCAGGTAGGAAGATAGAAGAGAGGAGTTTGCAGAAATTATTTATACTGTTTGTATTAAATTTTGCTAAAACTGTAGCACAGCTTCTGTGAGACACTCCAGCTATCTCTCCTTTATCTATTATTGCTATTATTATTACAAGAAGCTTTAGTCTTATTTTCCAGCATATAATCATCTGTCTTTCAATAAAGCCTATGTTTTATTTCTACTTCCTCGTCTACTGTACTGTATTTGAGTCCTGCCAGTTGGTGTCATCAGACACTGCTAGGCTTGCTCTCCTAGCTGAGCTGAGCATATACTGTATGTTATTTGAGTGGGATAATTGAGACAAATTGCTGTCAGACACAACTTGGTTTATCTTATCTTAGAAATAGGGCATGTTAAGAACCTACATGTCAAACCCTCATTTCTCTCCACAACCGCTCTAACAGCATGGTATGGAATTCATGGAACAGACTTTTGCTGGAACCTACCACCCTAAATATAACATTTAAGAGATGCTTTGCACTGTATATCCTTGTTTTTCATGCAGTGCCATAGATATCAATCTGATTAAAGCAGCCCAAATTGTTAAAAAAATTACTATATATATACAAATACATATATATATATATATATATATATATATATTTATATATATATATATATATATATATATATATATATATATATACATATAGAGTTGTGTGAAAAAGTTTTCACTCCTTCCTTATTTTCTATTATTTTGCCTGTTTGTCACACTTACCGTATTTTTTGGACTATAAGACGCACTTTTTTCCCAAAATTTTTTTTGGGGAAAAGGGGGTGCGTCTTATGGTCGCAATATACTTACAAATCATGTGGCAGTGGCAGTGGCAGCAGTGGCGGTCCCGATGCAGCCTCCCTTCCCAGGCTGGTGCGGCTGTGGTGGTGCGGCGGGGCTCTGTGGTGTGGTGGTGGCTGGCTGTGCTCCAGGGCAGTGGCAGCGGCTCTCTGTGCTCCATGGGGGGCTCCACTGGCAGTTTGCCAAAGCCCAGAGGCCCCCGCTCATCCATTAGTGCCATGTTGCGGTGGCCTCCAGGAACATGGCCACCAGGAAGATGGCCGCCAGGCCGGTGCATGCTCAAATTCAAATCTCGGCAACGAGATCAGCAGAGATCTCGTCTCCCAAGATCTCAGGACTGGATCTCATTGCCGAGATCTGAATCTGAGCATGCACTGCCCCCAGCCCAGTGGCCATCTTCCTAGTGGCCATGTTCCTGGATGCCCCGGAGCACAGAGCCCCTGCCCCAGAGCACAGAGCCCCTGACTTGGAACACAGAGCCCATGACCCGCAGCACAGAGCCCCTGCCCCAGAGTACAGAGCCCCTGTCCCAGCACAGAAACATCACCCCTGCCCCAGCTGTTGTGAACTATACTTCTTGGCTCCCTCTTGTGGTCACTAGTGATTTGGCACTTGGATTGTCTTTTACCAGGTTTGTACTCACCTGCTTCTTTAGGCCTGGGGTGTTGCTATTTAAACTTCCTGGATTCTCAGTCCAGTGCCTGGCATCGTTGTAATCAGTTCATTTCTGTTTGCTCCTGTCTTCAGGTCCTGGTTCTTTGCAAGATAAGCTAAGTCCTGCTTTCTTACTTTTGTTTATTTGCATTGTTCTTATTTTTGTCCAGCTTGTACAAAATGTGATTCCTGATATCGCTGGAAGCTCTAGGGGGCTGATATTCTCCCCCCTCTCCGTTAGTCGGTTTGGGGGTTCTTGGATATTCAGCGTGGATATTTTGCAGGGTTTTTTGCTGACCATATAAGTCATCTTACTATCTTCTGCTATTTAGTCAGTGGGCCTCTCTTTGCTAAAATCTAGTTCATTCTTACGTTTGTCTTTTCTTCTTGCCTCACCGTTATTATTTGTTGGGGGCTTGTATTTCTTTGGGGTCTTTTCTCTGGAGGCTAGAGAGGTCTTATTTTCCCTGATAGGGTTAGTTACTTCTCCGGCTGGCGCGAGACGTCTAGGATCAACGTAGGCACGTTCCCCGGCTACTGTTAGTGTTTGTGCTAGGATCAGCTATATGGTCAGCCTAGTTACCACTTCCCTATGAGCTGGTATTTATGTTTGCAGACTTTGCTTAATCTCTGTGATCCCTTGCCATTGAGATCATAACAGTATGCCAGGCCTAAATAGTTAATGCATTGCAGAAGTGGGATTAAAAGAAAAGGAGTTCTGAGTTTTTTGTTTTTTTTTCTCCTCTTTCTTCCTTCCCCTTTTTCTCAGAGTGGCTGTGAGCTTGCTGCAGACATGAATGTTCAGGCCTTGATTACTAGTGTGGATCAGCTTGCTGCACGAGTGCAGAGCATTCAGGATTTTGTTGTTAGCAGTCCTATGTCTGAGCCTAAGATACCTATTCCTGAGCTGTTCTCTGGAGATCGATTTAAATTTGGGAATTTTAGGAATAATTGTAAATTGTTTCTATCTTTGAAACCTCGTTCGTCTGGAGATTCAGCTCAGCAAGTTAAAATTGTTATCTCCTTTTTGCGTGGCGACCCTCAGGATTGGGCTTTCTCGTTGGCGCCAGAGATCCGGCATTGGCGGATGTTGATGTGTTTTTTCTGGCACTCGGATTGCTTTATGAGGAGCCTAATCTTGAAATTCAGGCAGAAAAAGCTCTACTGGCTATCTCTCAGGGCCAGGATGAAGCTGAGGTGTACTGCCAAAAATTTCGGAAATGGTCCGTGCTTACTCAATGGAATGAATGTGCTCTGGCTGCAAATTTCAGAAATGGCCTTTCTGAAGCCATTAAGAATGTGATGGTGGGTTTTCCAATTCCTACAAGTCTGAATGATTCTATGGTGCTGGCTATTCAGATTGATCGGCGTTTGCGGGAGCGCAAATCCGCTAATCCTCTCGCTGTGTTGTCTGAACGGACACCTGTCTCAATGCAATGCGACAGAATCCTGACTAGAACCGAACGACAAAATCATAGACGTCAGAATGGGTTGTGTTTTTACTGTGGTGATTCTACACATGTTATATCAGCATGCTCTAAACGCCTAACCAAGGTTATCAGTCCTGTCACCATTGGTAATTTGCAGCCTAAATTTATTTTGTCTGTGACTTTAATTTGTTCATTGTCTTCCTACCCTGTTATGGCGTTTGTGGATTCAGGTGCTGCCCTGAGTCTTATGGACTTGTCGTTTGCCAAGCGCTGCGGTTTTGTCCTGGAGCCTTTAAAAATTCCTGTTCCTCTCAGAGGAATTGATGCTACGCCACTGGCAGAAAATAAACCGCAGTTTTGGACACAAGTGACCATGTGCATGACTCCTGAACATCGGGAGGTGATTCGTTTTCTTGTTCTGCATAAAATGAATGATTTGGTCGTGTTAGGTCTGCCATGGTTACAGACCCATAATCCTGTTTTGGATTGGAAGGCTATGTCTGTGTCGAGTTGGGGTTGTCAGGGAATTCATTACGATTCTCCGCCGGTGTCTATTGCTACTTCTACTCCTTCAGAGGTTCCTGAGTATTTGTGTGACTATCAGGATGTATTCAGTGAGTCCAGGTCCAGTGATCTTCCTCCTCATAGGGACTGTTACTGCGCTATAGATTTGATTCCTGGCAGTAAATTTCCTAAGGGACGATTATTTAATTTGTCTGTACCCGAGCATGCCGCGATGCGTTCTTATGTCAAGGAGTCTTTGGAGAAGGGGCATATTCGCCCATCCTCTTCCCCTCTTGGTGCGGGATTCTTTTTTGTGGCCAAGAAAGACGGGTATTTGAGACCTTGTATAGACTATCAGCTTCTGAATAAAATCACTGTTAAGTTTCAGTATCCTTTGCCACTATTGTCAGACTTGTTTGCTCGGATTAAGGGTGCCAAGTGGTTCACCAAGATAGATCTTCGTGGTGCGTACAACCTTGTGCGCATTAGGCAGGGAGATGAATGGAAAACTGCATTCAATACGCCCGAAGGTCATTTTGAATACTTGGTGATGCCCTTTGGGCTCTCTAATGCTCCTTCAGTGTTTCAGTCCTTTATGCATGATATCTTCCGGAAGTATCTGGATAAATTTATGATTGTTTATCTGGATGATATTCTGGTTTTCTCGGATGATTGGGATTCTCATGTAAAGCAGGTCAGGATGGTGTTTCAGGTTTTGCGTGATAATGCTTTGTTTGTGAAGGGCTCAAAGTGTCTCTTTGGAGTGCAGAAGGTTTCCTTTTTGGGGTTTATTTTCTCCCCTTCTGCTGTGGAGATGGACCCAGTCAAGGTCCGAGCTATTCATGATTGGACTCAGCCCACGTCTGTTAAGAGTCTTCAGAAGTTCTTGGGGTTTGCTAATTTCTACCGTCGCTTTATCGCTAATTTTTCTAGCGTTGTTAAACCTTTGACGGATATGACCAAGAAAGGTTCTGATGTGGCTAATTGGGCCCCTGCAGCCGTGGAGGCCTTCCAGGAGCTGAAGCGCTGGTTTACTTCGGCGCCTGTTTTGTGCCAGCCTGATGTCTCACTTCCCTTTCAGGTTGAAGTGGATGATTCTGAGATCGGTGCTGGGGCTGTTTTGTCGCAGAGAGGCTCTGGTTGCTCTGTGATGAGACCATGTGCCTTTTTCTCTAGGAAGTTTTCGCCTGCTGAACGGAACTATGATGTTGGTAATCGGGAGTTGTTGGCCATGAAGTGGGCATTTGAGGAGTGGCGTCATTGGCTCGAGGGTGCTAACCATCGTGTGGTGGTCTTGACTGATCACAAAAATCTGATGTATCTCGAGTCTGCTAAGCGCCTGAATCCTAGACAGGCTCGTTGGTCATTGTTTTTCTCTCGTTTTGACTTTGTGGTCTCGTACCTGCCTGGTTTGAAGAATGTTAAGGCTGATGCTCTTTCTAGGAGCTTTGTGCCTGACTCTCCTGGAGTCTCGGAGCCAGCTGGTATTCTTAAAGAGGGAGTAATCGTGTCGGCCATATCTCCTGATTTGCGACGTGTGTTGCAGAGATTTCAGGCTGGTAGACCTGACTCTTGTCCACCCGACAGACTGTTTGTTCCTGATAAATGGACCAGCAAAGTCATTTCCGAAGTTCATTCCTCGGTGTTGGCAGGGCATCCGGGAATTTTTGGTACCCGAGATTTGGTGGCTAGGTCCTTTTGGTGGCCTTCCTTGTCACGGGATGTGTGGTCATTTGTGCAGTCCTGTGGGACTTGTGCTCAGGCTAAGCCTTGTTGTTCTCGTGCTAGGGGGTTGCTTCTGCCCTTGCCCGTCCCAAAGAGGCCTTGGACACACATTTCCATGGATTTCATTTCTGATCTTCCGGTGTCTCAAAGAATGTCTGTCATCTGGGTGGTGTGTGATCGTTTTTCCAAGATGGTCCATTTGGTACCCTTGCCTAAGTTGCCTTCCTCTTCCGATCTGGTTCCTTTGTTTTTTCAGAATGTGGTTCGTTTACACGGCATTCCGGAGAATATCGTGTCCGACAGAGGATCCCAGTTTGTGTCCAGATTCTGGCGATCTTTTTGTGCTAAAATGGGCATTGATTTGTCGTTTTCATCTGCCTTCCATCCTCAGACTAATAGTCAAACGGAGCGAACTAATCAGACACTGGAGGCTTATTTGAGATGTTTTGTTTCTGCGGACCAGGATGATTGGGTGACCTTCTTGCCATTGGCGGAGTTTGCCCTTAATAATCGGGCTAGTTCAGCTACTTTGGTTTCGCCATTCTTCTGCAACTCTGGTTTTCATCCTCGTTTCTCCTCGGGTCATGTTGAGTCTTCTGACTGTCCTGAGGTGGATTCCGTGGTAGATAGGTTGCAGCGGATTTGGAATCATGTGGTGGACAACTTGAAGTTGTCACAGGAGAAGGCTCAGCATTTTGCCAACCACCGCCGCGGTGTGGGCCCCCGACTTCGTGTTGGGAATTTGGTTTGGTTGTTTTCTCGGTATGTCCCTCTGAAGGTTTCCTCTCCTAAGTTTAAGCCTCGCTTTATTGGTCCTTATAAAATTTTGGAAGTTCTTAACCCGGTTTCTTTTCGTTTAGATCTTCCGGTGTCGTTTGCCATTCATAACGTGTTCCATAGGTCTTTGTTGCGGCGGTACGTTGTGCCTGTGGTTCCTGCTGTTGAGCCTCCTGCTCCGGTGTTGGTTGAGGGCGAGTTGGAGTACGTGGTAGAGAAGATCTTGGATTCTCGTCTCTCTAGACGGAGGCTTCAGTATTTGGTCAAATGGAAGGGCTATGGTCAGGAGGATAATTCCTGGGTGGCCGCCTCTGATGTTCATGCGGCCGATTTGGTTCGTGCCTTCCACGCTGCTCGTCCTGGTCGCCCTGGTGGTCTTGATGAGGGTTCGGTGACCCCTCCTTAAAGGGGGGGGTACTGTTGTGAACTATACTTCTTGGCTCCCTCTTGTGGTCACTAGTGATTTGGCACTTGGATTGTCTTTTACCAGGTTTGTACTCACCTGCTTCGTTAGGCCTGGGGTGTTGCTATTTAAACTTCCTGGATTCTCAGTCCAGTGCCTGGCATCGTTGTAATCAGTTCATTTCTGTTTGCTCCTGTCTTCAGGTCCTGGTTCTTTGCAAGATAAGCTAAGTCCTGCTTTCTTACTTTTGTTTATTTGCATTGTTCTTATTTTTGTCCAGCTTGTACAAAATGTGATTCCTGATATCACTGGAAGCTCTAGGGGGCTGATATTCTCCCCCCTCTCCGTTAGTCGGTTTGGTGGTTCTTGGATATTCAGCGTGGATATTTTGCAGGGTTTTTTGCTGACCATATAAGTCATCTTACTATCTTCTGCTATTTAGTCAGTGGGCCTCTCTTTGCTAAAATCTAGTTCATTCTTACGTTTGTCTTTTCTTCTTGCCTCACCGTTATTATTTGTTGGGGGCTTGTATTTCTTTGGGGTCTTTTCTCTGGAGGCAAGAGAGGTCTTATTTTCCCTGATAGGGTTAGTTACTTCTCCGGCTGGCGCGAGACGTCTAGGATCAACGTAGGCACGTTCCCCGGCTACTGTTAGTGTTTGTGCTAGGATCAGCTATATGGTCAGCCTAGTTACCACTTCCCTATGAGCTGGTATTTATGTTTGCAGACTTTGCTTAATCTCTGTGATCCCTTGCCATTGAGATCATAACACCCAGCACCGAGGACCGCACCAGCCTGGGATGGGATTTCCCGGGGGCCACAGCACCAGCCTGGACCACCGAACGACCCCTGTGACCACATCTTCACCTGTGCCGATCCCTTCATTGGTAAGATGAATTTGGACTGTAAGACGGACCCCCAATTTACACATTTTTTTTCCTCTATTATCCTTCTGAACATTTGGGGTGCATCTTATGGTCCAGTGCGTCTTATAGTCCAAAAAATACAGTAAATGATAAAAACCTTCATTTAAAATCTGAATTTTGTGTTTGCTTGTGTTATATTTGTCTAATATTTATATTTGTTTGGTAATCTGACACAGTTAAGTGTGAAAAACATTCAAAAGAATAGTAAATCTGAAAGGGGCAAACCCTTTTTCACACCACTATATATCTAAATATATATATATTATATTTCATTGGGTCGCTCATTGTATAAACTCTTTTAGACTCTTCTTTATAAAGAGAGACAAGAGACACCAATATAACGTTTGTTGTTCTTGATTATATATAAACTACTGTCCAAACTATAAAATAAATATAACTTAAAATCTGAAGAAAACTTTATTCTAGAATGATCGTAAATCTATTAACAGAAATTTTCACCTGCCTTTGTGGGTTTAGGTATGAAGGTTTTCACCATGAGGCAATGGATATATCCTTAAGATCAACAGTAAAAAGATGGTTTTATAGGCATGTGTCTTTATTTCACTTCAACTTCAACTTACATATGAGTCTAACACTTTTGTTCTAACATTGGTGGTGACACTTTTCTAGTAGTAGTGAGTGCTGCTTTCATGGGATTTCAAAAGGCTGAAGATTTGAAAAATACAATGCTAATACCTTTTTGTGTGTCTCTGAAGGGCACATTGTAAGGTTTAAAGCAGCAGTGATTTAATGCATGTAGCTTGGAAATAATGCCTGAGGCAACATGTTTGTTCTGATGTGCACAATGACACAGGAACAATAACAAACACATAACAGATACAGTTGGTATGAAAAGTATTCAGACCCCTTTGAATTTTTCACACTTTGTTTCATTACAGCCATTTGGTAAATTCAAAAAAGTTCATTTTTTTCTCATTAATGTACACTTTGCTCCCCATCTTGACTGAAAAAAAACAGAAATGTAGAAATGTTTGCATATTTATTAAAAAAGAAAAACTGAAATATCACATGGTCATAAGTATTCAGACCCTTTGCTCAGACACTCATAATTAGGCCACATGCTGTCCATTTCCTTGTGATCCTCCTTGAGATGGTTCTACTCCTTCATTGGAGTCCAGCTGTATTTAATTAAACTGATAGGACTTGATTTGGAAAGGCACACACCTGTCTATATAAGACCTCACAGTGCATGTCAGACCAAATGAGAATCATGAGGTCAAAGGAATTGGCCAAGGAGCTCAGAGACAGAATCGTGGCAAGGCACAGATCTGGCTAAGGTTACAACAGAATTTCTGCAGTACTCAAGGTTCCTAAGAGCACAGTGACCTCCATAATCCTTAAATGGAAGAAGTGTAGGACCACCATAAATCTTCCTAGACCTGGCCGTCCAGCCAAACTGAGCAATTGTGGGAGAAGAGCCTTGGTGAGAGAGGTAAACAAGAACCTCAAGATCACTGTGGCTGAGCTCCAAAGATGCACTAGGGAGTCAAATTTATGTATGAGATAGCCAAGATAATTGTCTATAAAATGATGATACTCTCACGTTCAAAGCAGTAGTGGATGGTGAGTTATACAGCCTGAATTCAGAAGTTCAAAAGATTATTACCCTTTTGCTCGTCAGTGAATTTAAATTATGCTGCTAGTGATTGACAGTGGCAAATAAATAAATTAACAGCAGCGATCAGAGCTAGCGCCAATTGCTGCTGTTAGAGGCAGAAGTCAGCTATGTATGCCGGTGGACATCTGCCATATATGAAACCATCACAGTTCCTCAGCCTATAAATTGGCCGTGACATCCATGTTTGGCAAGGTGAGTGAAGGTGTTAATTTTACTGTAAACCTTAGATCACTACAGGATCCTGCAGTAATTTTAGTTCAGTAAACATATAAAGTTATGTATTTTTGGTTAGGTGAAACAATATGAAAATCTTAGTTTAGAGCAGTAGAATGCTGGCTGAAGAACAGGTGTTTATGCAATAATTGGGATTCAAAATGCAGCCAAATTACATCTTGTTGAAGCTATTCTTAAAACATACTAACTTAAAAGCACAGATCCTCTTTAATCTTAAAAATATATTATTCCTAAATGAACATCTAAATACTTTACTAAATCAAAGTAAATCCCCAACATTGATTCTTGGATGTCTTCCTTAACCTGTAAATTAATTGACTATCCAAGTATTGTAATGATTTCCTGCTAAGCTTGGAAATTCAATTAATTACAGACAATGTGAGACATTATAACTTCCTCTAGTAGTGTTTTAACATAAACCACTTCTTTAGCTAAATAGATTTATTCAATAAAAGCATTGTGCATTTTGATTGTATATATCAATTAACAATATATTATCTAGACTAAATTCAATTGATGGTAGAAATTTAATTAGCTGGTATACATCAGGCTTTATGTGTACCACAAGCCAAACTGAAGGATTTGATTTAGCTGATGATGGTTTGTTCTAAGCCTATTGCATAAAAGCTAGAACTAGAGCCACTGGGAATTTTCACTGGGTTAGTGAAGTCCCATTGGAATATGAAAAGCCACATTATGATGCTATACATATTAATGTTCAAAGGATGTTTTCTATTGTCTATACTTTTCACACTAAGTCTGACTGACAGCCTTATCTATAACATCAGAGCATAAGAGGACCTGAATTATAGACAGCGATTTATTCATTTTCTCTAAGTTCATATTTATTTGAAAGGTGCTTTAGACTTTTCAATGCTATAATCACATCAGAATACAAATATGTTTTTTGCTAAAATGCAAAATAGTGATTGTTTGTTGCATTTTATATAGTGCAAGTTTCAATCTGATTCAAAACTTGAAGATTGTATTTTAATTGTTTTACTCAAGAACTGTCTTTACCTTAGAAAATTTGAAAAAAAAAATTGAACGATTCATTCTGTTTGAAGATTTTACCTGGAAATCTATATCTGACATGCTGTTATTTTCTACTGTCAGTTACTTGAAAGCTATGACCAATAATATTTTAGTTAAAGATGATCCACTGAATAACAATTAGAGGTGAGAAGCTGGATCCTCGGAGTATCAAGTTTGAGTAAAATTTCCTGAAATTCATGGTATCACATAAATTCAAACATTTTGCAATTTGATTCACGATTTACAATAAAGATGCATAATCTCCTTTTGTTGAACTATCTATGGCTGGCAAAGGGTGAAAACAACCCCAAAATATGTTCACCTCACTGCTCATCTCTCTGGCTGCTCTGTTGCCTTCTGTCCACCATGCAATCCTCTTTCCGCTACGTACCACATCTCTGGCCTCTTCATTTTAGACCAGGATTTCGACCTTTGTTCAGGCTTTGGGGGTCAATGCAAATTATAATGTTGTGATGTTACAACATGTGCCATGACCTTATAACGCATGGTGACTGGGCCAGACCTATAGTGAATCAGCACATATCAGCAGAAACAAGGAGACCAGACAGCAAGCAGTGAGCAGCTAAAAATGAGATGGCTGGTGGGTTGAGCAATGAATTATTATTTTTTTTATCTGTTTACATTCTACATTTAATATGCTGTGGCATCTGGAAAAATCCCAGAGAAAATGAGAACCATTCATTTTGGAAAAATGTGAGAAAGCTGGCACATTCATAACCCAAGCAATGCATGAGGCCCACTTTGTATCCTGTCCACTTACTTTACTTTTTTTTTAGAAGGCCACACAGTTGCTAATCAACCCTGTCGATAAGAGATCAACAACAATAAAACATTGTGAATTACTTTTTCTAAAAAAGTATTCAAAACTATGAGATAATGTCTTACGTTGAGGACTAGTGTGTTATTTACACTCAATCGCTGGTTGCAGCGATCAAATGCCACTGTGTGTGTAATGCCACATTATGACTGCAGCAGAAACTAATGTCTCACGGTTCTTTTATTTCTATTCAATATGTTACTCCCCAGACAACACAATGAGTGTTTGGTGAGTTTTTGATGTTGCAGATTTTCTGCATCATTTCTATGCCTGCTAGGAAAATTAGGTTGTGTTTTTCTTTTCATTGTGTTTTTGAGTCTGTTTTTGTAAAATGCAATTTTATTGCATTTTTGACACTGCAACTTTTGGGACTTTTTGGTTTATCATATTTTAATCAAATATGCTTTATTTTTTGTACTTCCTGGTATTTGTCTTTGACAAATCTAATTTGAAACAGTGTTGTGCGTTTCACATGCGGTTCTAGTGCGAAAACAAAGTAAAAATGCATATGAATTTTTCATTATGCGGACTTTCTGTATCTAATACAATTCTATGGGGAAAATCCACACGAGACTCAGGATACTTGCATTAGACATTGACATTCTGTGGATTTCAAACATGAACTGTAGATCAGTTTATGCTGTATTACCAAGAGTGGGCAAGAGATTTCTATAAATCCTATCCACTTTGCTGGAACTGTAAGATGCTGCGTTTTTTGCACAGTAACAATACTCAAAAATTCATCATGAGAACTTAATCTTAGATGCAAGCACATTTTTACATATTTTTCTGGAATTTATAGGCAGCCAGGGAGGTGAGCAAAGGATTGCTATTTTGGTTAAATTCCGAAGTTGTTTTTTTTTCTTTAAGAGACACTACAATACTCCAGCTTTGAGATTACAAATATGTACACCAGTGTTGATAAATATTCTTGTAAAATAAGGTATTATATTTTAGAAATTTCCCTCAGGATGAGGTATGAAGATTTGATTATAGCAAATATCTGGTTGATGAGAGATAATTCCCCCATCAATTGATGTACCAAAATTGCATCATGGTGAAAAAATTAAGTAGTATGCTTCCTAGGAAGTTGTGTTGAACTTGCAAGTTGCCATTTTGCTGTCAGGTGCTGTCTTCTGACCAACTGACTGAACTTCAATTTTTTCTGTTGCTATTTATCCAATCATGTAGTTCAGCTAAGCTAATTTATAGCTGGAGAGATGAGTATTAGTGTTGAGCGATACCGTCCGATACTTGAAAGTATCGGTATCGGAAAGTATCGGCCGATACCGGCAAAGTATCGGATCTAATCCGATACCGATACCCGATACCAATACAAGTCAATGGGACTCAAGTATCGGACGGTATCCCTGATGGTTCCCAGGGTCTGAAGGAGAGGAAACTCTCCTTCAGACCCTGGGATCCATATTAATGTGTAAAATAAAGAATTAAAATAAAAAATATTGCTATACTCACCTCTCCGACGCAGCCTGGACCTTACCGAGGGAACCGGCAGCGTTCTTTGCTTAAAATGCGCGCGTTTACTTCCTTCCGTGACGTCACGGCTTGTGATTGGTCGCGTGCCGCCCATGTGGCCGCGGCGCGACCAATCACAGCAAGCCGTGACGTAATTTTCAGGTCCTCAATGCCTAATTCTAGGCATTCAGGATTTTAAAATTACGTTCCGGCTTGTGATTGGTCGCGTCGCGGTCACATGGGCGACGCGACCAATCACAAGCTGTGACGTCACGGGAGGCAGGAAACGCGCGCATTTTAAAATTACGTCACGGCTTGTGATTGGTTGCGTGCCGCCCATGTGACCGCGACGCGACCAATCACAGCAAGCCGTGACGTAATTTCAGGTCCTGAATGCAGAATTAGGCATACAGGACCTGAAATTACGTCACGGCTTGCTGTGATTGGTCGCGTCGCGGTCACATGGGCGGCACGCCACCAATCACAAGCCGTGACGTAATTTTAAAATGCGCGCGTTTCCTGCCTCCCGTGACGTCACGGCTTGTGATTGGTCGCGTCGCCCATGTGACCGCGACGCGACCAATCACAAGCCGGAACGTAATTTTAACCCCTTCCTGACATCTGACGTACTATCCCGTCGAGGTGGGGTGGGCCCGTATGACCACCGACGGGATAATACGTCATACGCGATCGGCCGCGCTCACGGGGGGAGCGCGGCCGATCGCGGCCGGGTGTCAGCTGCATATCACAGCTGACATCCGGCACTATGTGCCAGGAGCGGTCACGGACCGCCCCCGGCACATTAACCCCCGGCACACCGCGATCAAACATGATCGCGGTGTACCGGCGGTATAGGGAAGCATCGCGCAGGGAGGGGGCTCCCTGCGGGCTTCCCTGAGACCCCCGGAGCAACGCGATGTGATCGCGTTGCTCCGAGGGTCTCCTACCTCCCTCATCGCCGCAGGTCCCGGATCCAAGATGGCCGCGGCATCTGGGTCCTGCAGGGAGGGAGGTGGCTTACCGAGTGTCTGCTCAGAGCAGACACTTGGTAAGCCTGCAGCCCTGCACAGCAGATCACAGATCTGGCAGAGTGCTGTGCACACTGCCAGATCAATGATCTGTGATGTCCCCCCCTGGGACAAAGTAAAAAAGTTTAAAAAAAATTCCCCACATGTGTAAAAAAATAAATAAAAAAAATATCCTAAATAAAGAAAAAAAATATATATTATTCCCATAAATACATTTCTTTTGCTAAATAAAATAAAAAAAACAATAAAAGTACACATATTTAGTATCGCCGCGTCCATAACGACCCAACCTATAAAACTGCCCCACTAGTTAACCCCTTCAGTAAACACCGTAAGAAAAAAAAAAAACGAGGCAAAAAACAACGCTTTATTATCATACTGCCGAACAAAAAGTGGAATAACACGCGATCAAAAAGACTGATATAAATAACCATGGTACCACTAAAAACGTCATCTTGTCCCGCAAAAAACGAGCCGTGATACAGCATCATCAGCAAAAAAATAAAAAAGTTATAGTCCTGAGAATAAAGCGATACCAAAATAATTATTTTTTCTATAAAATAGTTTTTATCGTATAAAAGCGCCAAAACATAAAAAAATGATATAAATGAGATATCGCTGTAATCGTACTGACCCGACGAACAAAAATGCTTTATCAATTTTACCAAACGCGGAACAGTATAAACGCCTCCCCCAAAAGAAATTCATGAATAGCTGGTTTTTGATCACTCTGCCTCACAAAAATCGGAATAAAAAGCGATCAAAAAATGTCACGTGTCCGAAAATGTTACCAATAAAAACGTCAACTCGTCCCACAAAAAATAAGATCTCACATGACTCTGTGGACTCAAATATGGAAAAATTACAGCTCTCAAAATGTGGTAACGCAAAAAATATTTTTTGCAATGAAAAGCGTCTTTCAGTGTGTGACGGCTGCCAATCATAAAAATCCGCTAAAAAACCCGCTATAAAAGTAAATCAAACCCCCCTTCATCACCCCCTTAGTTAGGGAAAAATAAAAAAATTAAAAAATGTATTTATTTCCATTTTCCCATTAGGGTTAGGGTTAGGGCTAGAGTTAGGACTAGAGTTAGGGCTAGGGTTAGGGTTAGGGCAAGGGTTAGGGTCAGGGCTAGGGTTGGGGCTAGGGTTAGGGTTAGGGCTAGGGTTGGGGCTAGGGTTAGGGTTAGGGCTAGGGTTAGGGCTAGGCTTGGGGCTAGGGTTAGCGCTAGGGTTAGGGCTAGGGTTAGGGCTAGTGTTACGGCTAGTGTTAGGGCTAGTGATAGGGCTAGGGTTATTGCTAGGGTTAGGGCTAGGGTTAGGGCTAGGGTTGGGGCTAGGGTTGGGGCTACAGTTAGGGTTGGGGCTAAAGATAGGGTTAGGGTTTGGATTACATTTACGGTTGGGAATAGGGTTGGGTGTGTCTGGGTTAGAGGAGTGGTTAGGGTTACTGTTGGGATTAGGGTAAGGGGTGTGTTTGGATTAGGGTTTCAGTTATAATTGGGGGGTTTCCACTGTTTAGGCACATCAGGGGCTCTCCAAACGGGACATGGCATCCGATCTGAATTCCAGCCAATTCTGCGTTGAAAAAGGAAAACAGTGCTCCTTCCCTTCAGAGCTCTCCCGTGTGCCCAAACAGGGGTTTACCCCCACATATGGGGTATCAGCGTACTCAGGACAAATTGGACATCATCTTTTGGGGTCCAATTTCTCCTGCTACCCTTGGGAAAATACAAAACTGGGGGCCAAAAAATAAGTTTTGTGGGAAAAAAAAGATTTTTTATTTTCACGGCTCTGCGTTGTAAACTGTAGTGAAACACTTGGGGGTTCAAAGTTCTCACAACACATCTAGATAAGTTCCTTGGGGGGTCTAGTTTCCAATATGGGGTCACTTGCGGGGGGTTTGTACTGTTTGGGTACATCAGGGGCTCTGCAAATGCAACGTGACGCCTGCAGACCAATCCATTTAAGTCTGCATTCCAAATGGCGCTCCTTCCCTTCCGAGCTCTGTCATGCGCCCAAACAGTGGTTCCCCCCCACATATGGGGTATCAGCGTACTCAGGATAAACTGGACAACAACTTTTGGGGTCCAATTTATCCTGATACCTTTGTGAAAATACAAAACTGGGGGCTAAAAATCATTTTTGTGAAAAAAAAAAGAATTTTTATTTTCACGGCTCTGCGTTATAAACTGTAGTGAAACACTTGGGGGTTCAAAGCTCTCAAAACACATCTAGATAAGTTCCTTAGGGGGTCTACTTTCCAAAATGGTGTCACTTGTGGGGTTTTTTAATGTTTAGGCACATCAGGGGCTCTCCAAACGCAACATGGCATCCCATCTTAATTCCAGTCAATTTTGCATTGAAAAATAAAATAGCGCTCCTTCCCTTCCGAGCTCTGCTATGCGCCCAAACAGTGGTTTACCCCCACATATGGGGTATCATCGTACTCAGGACAAATTGCACAACAACTTTTGTGGTCTAATTTCTTCTCTTACCCTTGGGGAAATAAAAAATGGGGGCGAAAAGATCATTTTTGTGAAAAAATATGATTTTTTATTTTTACGGCTCTGCATTATAAACTTCTGTGAAGCACTTGTTGGGTCAAAGTGCTCAACACACATCTAGATAAGTTCCTTAAGGGGTCTACTTTCCAAAATGGTGTCACTTGTACAGGGTTTCAATGTTTAGGCACATCAGGGGCTCTCCAAACGCAACATGGCGTCCCATCTCAATTCCAGTCAATTTTGCATTGAAAAGTCAAATGGCGCTCCTTCCCTTCCGAGCTCTGCCCTGCGCCCAAACAATGGTTTACACCCACATATGGGGTATCAGCGTACTCAGGACAAATTGCACAACAATTTTTCGGGTCCAATTTCTTCTCTTACCCTTGGGAAAATAAAAAATTGGGGGCGAAAAGATCATTTTTGTGAAAAAATATGATTTTTTATTTTTACGGCTCTGCATTATAAACTTCTGTGAAGCACTTGTTGGGTCAAAGTGCTCACCACACATCTAGATAAGATCCTTAGGGGGTCTACTTTCCAAAATGGTGTCACTTGTGGGGGTTTCAATGTTTAGGCACATCAGGGGCTCTTCAAATGCAACATGGCGTCCCATCTCAATTCCAGTCAATTTTGCATTGAAAAGTCAAATGGCGCTCCTTTCCTTCCGAGCTCTGCCATGCACCCAAACAGTGGTTTACCCCAACATATGGGGTATCAGCGTACTCAGGACAAATTGTACAACAAATTTTGGGGTCTATTTTCTCCTGTTACCCTTGGTAAAATAAAACAAATTGGAGCTGAAATAAATTTTGTGTGAAAAAAAGTTAAATGTTTATTTTTATTTAAACATTCCAAAAATTCCTGTGAAACACCTGAAGGGTTAATAAACTTTTTGAAAGTGGTTTTGAGTACCTTGAGGGGGGCAGTTTTTAGAATGGTGTCACACTTGGGTATTTTCTATCATATAGACCCCTCAAAATTACTTCAAATGAGATGTGGTCCCTAAAAAAAAATGGTGTTGTAAAAATGAGAAATTGCTGGTCAACTTTTAACCCTTATAACTCCGTCACAAAAAAAAATTTTGGTTCCAAAATTGTGCTGATGTAAAGTAGAAATGTGGGAAATGTTACCTATTAAGTATTTTGCGTGACATATGTCTGTGATTTAAGGGCATAAAAATTCAAAGTTGGAAAATTGCGAAATTTTCTAAATTTTCGCCAAATATTCGTTTTTTTCACAAATAAACGCAAGTTATATCGAAGAAATTTTACCACTATCATGAAGTACAATATGTCTCGAGAAAACAGTGTCTGAATCGCCAAGATCCGTTGAAGCGTTCCAGAGTTATAACCTCATAAAAGGACAGTGGTCAGAATTGTAAAAATTGGCCCGGTCATTAACGTGCAAACCACCCTTGGGGGTGAAGGGGTTAAAATCCTGAATGCCTAGAATTAGGCATTGAGGACCTGAAAATTACATCATGGCTTGCTGTGATTGTTCGCGTCGCGGCCACATGGGCGGCACGCGACCAATCACAAGCCGTGACGTCACGGAAGGAAGTAAACGCGCGCATTTTAAGCAAAGAACGCTGCCGGTTCCCTCGGTGAGGTCCAGGCTGCGTCGGAGAGGTGAGTATAGCAATATTTTTTATTTTAATTCTTTATTTTACACATTAATGTTGTTTCGATACCGATACCCGATACCACAAAAGTATTGGATCTCGGTATCGGAATTCCAATACCCGCAAGTATCGGCCGATACCCGATACTTGCGGTATCGGAATGCTCAACACTAATGAGTATATGATATGCGGCTTAAAGAAGTGTTAGGTATAGTTGAACAGAGCAGCCATCAGGGCATTACTGCCCTAACTGGCGTATGGAGCCCGGCGGGCAGAGGGGGCCCATCTCATCTGCTCACCGGGCCCCTACCAGCAGGCTAATCCAGGCCCTTAGCGGCGCTGCGGCAACACTATGTCAAAAGTTAACAGCCGCCAGCCAATCGGAGGCTGGCAGCTGACGTCAGCCACAGCACGCACGTCGCCGCTGACATCTGACGTCATTGTCAGTCGCCGGCGAGTGCGCGCTGTGGCTGTGCAGAGAGAGCTTCACCCGCCACAGGAGCGCGACCAGGTAAGACGAACTTGTTTTTTTTTTTATTGAGAGCGCGCGATCCGGGGGGCTCAGTGAAGACTGTGAGACACGGGGGCAGAATGCTGGACATGGGGGCAGACTGTGAGACACGGGGCAGAATGCTGGACATGGGGGCAGACTGTGAGACACAGGGGCAGAATGCTGGACATGGAGGAACACTGTGAGACATAGGGACAGAATGCTGGACATGGGGAAGACTGTGAGACACGGGGAAGAATGCTGGACATGGGGACAGAATGCTGGACATGGGGGCGGACTGTGAGACACGGGGCAGAATGCTGGACATGGAGACAGAATGTTGGACATGGGGACAGAATGCTGGACATGGGGACACAATGCTGGACATGGGGGCGGACTGTGAGACACGGGGCAGAATGCTGGACATGGGGACAGAATGCTGGACACGGGGGGCAGAATGCTGGACACGGGGGCAGAATGCTGGACATGGGGCAGAATGGAAATATGGGGCATGATTGAAGACACGGGGCAGGATGAAAGACATGGGGACATAATTGGAGACAGATGGGGCAGGGTTGGAGACATCATGCAGGATCGTGTGGCAGGATGGATACGATGGAACCAGATGGGGCAGGATGGGGAGATCATATGATGCAGAATGGATACTCATGAGGGCCGGATGGGAGAACATATGGCTGGAGCCAGGAATGAGACACACGGGGGCTAGGATGGGGAAAATTATTACCATAGGGACTAATTAAGGGATATTATTACTGCAGTGATGTATTTATTTTATTTTTTGAGTATACTGTTTTAAATGGGGGCGGTCCTGTTACTGTGTAGAGTGATACTATGTCGCCTTTTTTCTTCATGTGGTGTAATATAGAAGTTGGGAAAAAATTAAGTAATGTGTTCTGCAAGCTGAGCTCGAGATAACGGTGTTATTTCCTGCAGAGATGAGCCCTAGCTGAAAGAAGTGATGGTGGTCTGTACTGGATGAAAGATGAAGGACTTCACCTAGAGACATCACTGCTGAGTCAGTGTGTTACCTATACACTGACACTATACACTGTATACTATATGCAGTGGTCCTGTGTATAATGTCACCAGTTATCACTGTATTACCTATACATTATATACAGAGCTCCTGTGATCTCTGTATTACCTGTACACAGACACTGCATGCTAAGTACAGATCTCCTGTGTATAATGGCACTTATGGTGATAGCATTGTTTTTTTTATTACTGATCAGTATTGTAGTATTCAGTCACTATGTGGTGGTAATATGTGGTCTGGACATGGTGTTGAGGTATTTGTCCCTTGTTTGTGCTATTTGGTCACTTTGTGGTGGTAATATGTGGTCTGGTCATGGTGCGGTGGTATTTGTTCCTTGTATGTGGTATTATTCGGTCACTGGTGGTAATATGTGGTGTGCTCATTGTGCGATGGTATTTGTTCCTTGTATGTGATATTATTTGGTCACTGGTGGTGATAATATGTGGTCTGGACATGGTGTTGTGGTATTCCTTGTATGTGCTATTTGGTCACTTTGTGGTGGTAATATGTGGTCTGCACATGGTGCAATGGTATTTGTTCCTTGTATGTGATATTATTCGGTCACTGGTGGTAATATGTGGTCTGGACATGGTGCGGTGGTATTTGTTCCTTGTATGTGATATTATTGGTCATTTTAAAAATTGAAAAATAAATAAAAATATACCTAAATTGTATTGCATATTTTAACAAATATGCGATGGTATTTGTTCCTTGTATGTGATGTTATTTGGTCACTGGTGGTGATAATATGTGGTCTGGACATGGTGTTGTGGTATTCCTTGTATGTGCTATTTGGTCACTTTGTGGTGGTAATATGGTAATATGTGGTCTGCACATGGTGCGGTGGTATTTGTTCCTTGTATGTGATATTATCGGTCATTTTAAAAATTGAGAAATAAACAAAAATATACCTAAATTTTATTGCATATTTTAACAAATATTTAATAGGTTACAGTGGAGTAGGGCCCGGCCAAAAGTGTCTACCATGTTATGGTGGCAGCTTAAAAAATCTTTTGGCCAAAACAAAAGCTGCCGGCTATATGTGTGATCTAGTGATGGGAACTGTTAATGTGTGATAGGTGAGAAGTGGAGTTTTTCCAAGAAAGAGCGGTGGGACTGTGGACTGTGTTGTAGTGTGGAGGTGAGGCTGGGGTGGAGCCTGGGTGGAGTCTCAAAGGGGGCCCAAAAATTTTGCCAGTATGGGGCCCCAAAATTTCTAGTGGCAGCCCTGTAGTTGCATATCATCTGTATAACAGTGGTAAATCAGACAGCATTAGTGATAGAACTGATCCATGAGATATTTTTTCTGCATTGAATAACTGTATAATTAATTTCTACAAAATCACTTATAGGGTTAGTCTCAGAATCACATTATTTTTTGCAAAGCACATTTGATGCATACTTATTTTTTAGTATAGATACTAAATACAGCATGCATTTACTTTCTTAAATTTGTGTCTTTTTTAATTTCTATCTGCCCCTTGGTACATACAGCTTCCATAGAATGAGCGGTTCTTTTCTTATCTTCTACAGCTACCTTTCCCAGCAGTACTTGCTTCTCATGAGTGTAGCAGATCCCTATCTATTCTATGTGCTCTTGACTAGCCACCCTTCTAAGTTATCAAGACAAGAGTGTAAAATTTGCCATAGGCTTCTTTGAACTCTCTGCTTGTGTAAAAGTTGCGGCCTGGCTGATTTTATTTTTTGCCCTATACATCAATATAACTGAAGTGTGGTTTTACATCATTAGTAGTGTTGAGCATTCCGATACCGCAAGTATCGGGTATCGGCCGATATTTGCTGTATCGGAATTCCGATACCGAGATCCGATACTTTTGTGATATCGGGAATCGGTATCGGGATCGATATTAATGTGTAAAATAAAGAACAAAAATAAAAAATATTGATATACTCACCTCTCCGACGCAGCCTGGACCTTACCGATGTAACCGGCAGCTTCCGTTCCTAAGAATGAGCGCTTGAAAGACCTTAGATGACGTCGCGGCCTGTGATTGGTCGCGTGAGCGGTCACGTGACCGCCACGCGACCAATCACAAGCCGCAACGTCATCTAAGGTCTTTCAAGCGCTCATTCATAGGAACGGAAGCTGCCGGTTACATCGATAAGGTCTAGGCTGCGTCGGAGAGGTGAGTATATCAATATTTTTTATTTTTATTCTTTATTTTACACATTAATATGGATCCCAGGGCCTGAAGGAGAGTTTCCTCTCCTTCAGACCCTGGGAACCATACAGGATACCTTCCGATACTTGGTGTCCCATTGACTTGTATTGGTATCGGGTATCGGTATCGGCGATATCCGATACTTTTCGGGTATCGGCCGATGCTATCCGATACCGATACTTTCAAGTATCAGACGGTATCGCTCAACACTAATCATTAGTTTGTTCTAGCAGCGCTCAACTCTCTTGCACTCCTCCACAATGGATGAGCAAAGTTTTGTTTTTTGCTTGATATTGAGAGATGAGGGATGTAAAACTGCAATTGCTATGTCAAATGCATAAATATAGAGAAATATACAGTTTCACGTCACTGGTTTCTCAGCAGCAGGCTGCCCTCCGCCCCAGAATCCATGCAAAGCTCTACCGTATGAGTGGATGGGCCTATGGTAATTGTCCCCTTGAAGGACATTTTGGAGGAAAATGTCACTGTGTCTAGTGAACCACCTCCTATGGTCACTAAATGGGGACGTTTTCACAACCACTGAGGACATCTGCCTGCAGACATGACAGACCTTAAGTACACGAGAGGTCCGGGACTTATATCCCGCTCGTGACACCTCCATGGCCTCATGTGGCTCGAACGCCTGGATAGGATATTCCAGAGGATTGGCGAAGGTGGAAGCCAGATGAAATCAGTGCCTACACTAACCTTTGCTCATTAAAATGAAGATCAATGCGAATTGATACCGCTATTAGCTCCTCCAATGTGGCGGGAATCTCCTTAGTGGCCAAAGCGTCCTTCACATGGTCAGCCAGCCCCCTCCAAAATACAGGAATGAGGGTTTTATCTGGCCATTCCAACTCAGACACTAATGTCAGGAAGTGAACGGCAAAATGGCTGACCATGGTTGAACCCTGAGTGAAAGCCAGCAGTTGGAGAGCTGTATCATGGGTGACTTGAGGTCCTACAAAGACCTGTTTCAGAGTGTCCAGAAACCGAGGAACACTCCGCACCACATGATCGTTGCGCTCCCACAGCGGCGTAGCCCACTCCAACGCCCTGTCCGACAAGAGGGATATTATGAATTGCACCTTTGCCCGCTCTTTGGGAAAACATGCAGCCTGGAGCTCAAGATGTATTGCACACTGGCTCACGAATCCCCTACACAATTTACTGTCACCAGTAAACTTATCTGGCAATGGGAGGTGGGATAAGGTTAGAACAGGGGTGGCAGCGCACAAACTAGCTGCAGCGACACTAGCAGCTTGAACAGCTACTGTGGTAACATCCACAGCTGATGTTGTGTGCTTGGGAGACGCCAACCTGCCCTCCAGCTGCTGGATGTACTGCTGCAGTCACTGTTCGTCCGCCATTACTAGCCAGACCCTGGCGCTAGTATAATGTTAGGGCTGGTGGAAAGCACCAAATAAATATATAGATAGCAATAAGGTGCATTTGCAGTCCGGGCTCCACCGTGCAGAGATGGAATCTGATGCTAGGTAATGGCGGAACAAGATGGAAGGTGAACGCCAAACACACGCGGGTTAAACGTCACCCGGTGTGAAGTAAAGCAAACTCTGTTTCTTCACAAAGTCGCAATAGAAATGCTTTACCTTGTTAGCAGTCACAGGGTGCAGCAGCTGGACGCTAGTGGGATCCCTATAATGCACCCCCACTACACTGGTGGTTGAACCCGCTCTGTCATTTGGTGGCTTTTGAGCCTGCACCTGAGGATGCCCGGAGCAGATGCTGAGTTCAAACATGAATTCCCACCCTACTCTGACAAGTGGTGTGAACGCAGCTGTGGAGCCACTATCAGGCACTGACTATTTGCTCCACTCACCCTAATACCCAGACAACAACCAGAGGGAAGGGGATCATTAAGGAGCATTCACCAGAGTCATTCCCACTGCACACACATACATTGTCAGGTCTATACTAGCACATGGCTGAGTGGCCATGGGAAACTTTTACAGTCACAGCCTTCCAAGACCTTCCTGGTGGTCCAATCAGAGCCGCTACAGGACCTGAGCATGTGACCTCCAACCTCCAATGAGAGGTAGTCCCACGGGCATGCTCAGTAGACAAAAAGCAGGACTCCCTGGAGCATCTGCTTGCCGCTGATTAATGCAGGTTACAATAGCTGGACCTGGAACGGCAGCAGTAACCATTCGTACAGCATCAGCTTGTTCAAGACCCTGGGACTGACATCTCTGCTGATCAGGCTCCTCTGCAGCTGGGGAAAAATGGGAGACCACAGAGGACATGGTTCTAGATTCCTCCTGTGCAGCGGTGGGAGCTCGACACCTAACACTAGGTGAGAGGGACTGTACAGGATCAACTAAGGCCCCTGGAAATACTTGGAAATACAAGTTTGTTCCAATACATCTGAACGGTAAATAAATACAGCTTAGAGGGTCATCCTTATTGGGAGTGACGTGCAAAAAGGCAGATTAAGATGCATTTTAAAAGTGCTAGGATTGCGCATTCACTTCTGTCTTGCAATGAGCAAATGATTTAGTACTCATGAGAGTGCTGGTTAAGTGCTATGCTTCCAGACTACAAGGGTTCATAGATCCGATTTGCCTTTCCTGCAAAGTATTATTTGCCCTAGCAAGGGAAGGTTTGTAGCCACTAGAGATAAGCCAGTCAATCCACAGAGGATGGCGTTCAAGTCAAATTTTCTGAAATTCATGGTTCCAAGACAGTTTGAATACTTTGCAATTCAGTTTTCCAAGGATTGCATAAATAAAATGCCAAGCTGCCACTTACAGCAGTGACCTGGCTTTGATGATCACTTCATATCGTAAAGTCATAGCATTGTGATGTCACTACATATGCTGCAACCTTTTAATTTGTAGGAGCCCCTTTGACTTGGTCGCAGATAGAAGTACCATCAAGTAGTGAAGAACAGGCAGATGAACAGAAAGAAGAGGCCTTGAGGACTAGAAGGCAGGCAGTGAGCAGCAGGGGAGCCAGAAAGGTGAGCATTGAGGCTGCCACAATAAGTGTTGAGTTCTCCTTCAATGGAAGTCTTCAAACAGAGACTGAACAGACATCTTTCTGGGATGATTTTGTGAATCCTGCTTTGAGCAGGGGGTTGGACAAGATAACACAGGACTCCAGGAGGTCCCTTCATACTCTGCCATTCTATGATTCTACGATGTAAGTATTTTTCTTTTGTGTGTTTTACATCTTACGTTTATTAAGCTCTGGGGTCTTCAGATAACTAGAATATAGATTGTGAGCCAAGTCTTTTTTTCATCATCAGTATTTGACCATTGAAATGTTCTTCTTGATGAAAGGGCAAAAAATCTCAGAGCCACATTCCAAAGTCTTTTAGAAATCCTGTTATAGCTGCATAGAGTGGACCGACTTCATATTAATGCAATTGAATTTAGAATTGGATGTCATAAAAGATCCTGAAGCTGTAATGTGTAGATGTCAAAATACTTTTGCCCATATAGTGCATATGATCTACTTTTCCTACAGTATAAAATATATTCTAAATATATAATATATAAGTATATTATATAAATATAGACAGAAAGATAGCATAGGGAACAGAAATGTGTGGGGAAACATAGTGGACAGATGCTTGTGTATTGTGTATGTAATAATAATGTGACTCTTACATGCATTTTGCTAGTATAACACAGCAGGGCTGAAAGCCTACATGAAACTATGTTAAGATATTCTCACAATTTAATCTATTACTCAAAATATTCAATTTTGCATAATTGTATAAGCAAAATAAAAAAGTCTCACACTCATGTATTTTGCACATTCCCAGAGCAGTTTATAGAAAGCTGTACAACAACTGTCACAACCTATTATGGATACTAAATGTACAAGAATTGATGGCCCTTTCTACCTAATATTGTTAGAGGAAACCTAGTTTTTTTTTTTTAATGAACAGTGTCACACTTTATCTGTCTCCTTTTGACGTGTGAAACAGTGGCAGCTGCTGGTGGCAGATTTCATGAAAGAAGGGCCGTGAAATTTATAAACATGATTTACATGTTGTCCAAAATAAAGAAAGAAAATATCCTCTTTTGAGAATATGTAGGTTTTTTATGCATACAAGCACAGATGTCCTATGCATTATTGCATTGTGAGGGGAAACAACAAAGCTGGCTTAATCTGAACAGACCATGGGAGAAGTATATATTCTGGCTCATTGACATGCAACAAGAAGCTCTCAGGCCATTATAACATACAAAGACACATGTCTAAGTTAACCTCAGAAACTAGTGTTATTTTTTAATAAGGGAAGGGAAGGGAACCTGTAAAAAAAATTAATGTGCATATACTGATACGTCAAAATAAAAATACAAAAAACATATTTTATAACGGGCTTTTACTTGTTAAAAAATAAATATGTCTAATGTTCTAGTTGTTTACTTAATATTTAATTATTACTTTAAATAAATATACCATACTTTATACAAAAGTATTGAAAACAATAAGGAAAATAATAAAATTAGATCACAAAAATGTTTGGATGAAAGAGTCAACCATTCATAGCATATGTCAAGGTGTCCGCCATACACCTGAATAAGCATTGTGCAGCATTATACACCTATATCCACAATCCGTTTATCAAAGCCTAAAAGCATCACTGCCAAGAAACACTAGCATAGCCAAATGATACAAGACAAGAAGAAGAATAAAAAATTAATCAATTTATTAAATCTTAGCATAGAAATTATACTATAAAAAAATGGGACTTAATGCAATTGCGGAATCAGAAAAAATCAGAGCCCTGACCTAAACCCAATTTAGCATCTCTGGAGAGACCTGAAAATGGCTGTCCACCAACATTCACAATCCAACCTAACTGAATGGAGGAATTATTTAAAAGGGACAACCAATCTGACCATTGTAATCTAAAATTTGTCAGGTATGCTAAATGCTTGTCCTCCCTTGAATCTTGGTGGAGTTTTCCTTTGTTCATGTTATAGGCTTTGTTCTGGAAATGGTTGGTGTCCTAGATAGGCTGTTTCTCAAGTAGTCATTCCTGACAGTACAACCAACAACTGTTCTTTCTAGAAACACCAAAACCAATGATCTCACGATATCAGTGTATTGTGGAATTCACCACAAACAATTTCACCCAGAGATTAATCACCAAAAAGAATAGGGAGAAACATATGTAGATTAATACAAAATGTAATACTTTATTAAACATATACGTAATTATTGATCATGAGGTCAATTTTAAAGACACTGAAAAACAGCACACAACTGTGTATTATATTGAAAAACAGGCAATAGTGTATGTTCCCAGATATTACTTTAACCCTATGGAGAAATTGAAAGGTGACTATATAATATTGGTTGTGTTGGCCATCAAATTATGAAATATCAGCATATAGTATCCTGGTATCATAGAATCATTGACTCTTAAAATTGAAATGCATACATAAAACAATGTCACTGGCGCTCAGCACTGATGCCCACCAAGTGAGTGGGAAAGACTGGTAAAATCACCCAGCTGCTGGTATCCTCAGAAATTGTGCCACTTCTGTAAGGACCTATAAATATACTAAAAACTGATACCGCGCTCGGGTGATTATGGTGATCTATCCCTGTTTCAGGGGTACGATAGACCTGAGTGTACTGGTGGATGGTGAACAAGACACACTAGAAATAATGGTATAGCCAATTGAGGAATATTGCGCAAGCTGGCCAACTGCTTGCTACTAGCGGTAAAACCAGAAAATGTGGTCCCCCGCAAATCAAACATATACAGTTATGGCAGACGCTAACAGCGTATAAAGAAACCAAGCCTGTGTAAGACTCTTACCGTGTGCTACATTCAGTAACCGCCCAGCTGCTCCTGGTGAGTATCCGAGGGGTGTGCAGTGTCCCACGAATCCCTGTGGCAACTAAAGGGGCGAGACTGGCCTCCAGAGGGTAGCGGACGGATGGGCACGCATATACTGATCGGACCCGACCAGTGGGAGTGTAGCTGCTAAGCGTAGAGCAAGGGAACGTCCCGGCTGGAGGAGTCCCTGGTTACACTTAGGAAAAAATGGCCGCCGCTGACAGGCAGCGTGTGACGTCACAGGCCTACGGAGCCTCACTGAGACCAGAAAGCTAACCGACCTGAAATGCATACATGCCAATAACAAGTATGTACAATTATGCTAAAAAGTTTACATATCCTAACAGAATTTTTGATTTCTTGGCCTTTTTTTCAGAGAATATGAATGATAACACCAAAGCTTTTTCTCCACTCATGGTTAGTGGTTGGGTGAAGCCATTTATTGTCAAACTACTGTGTTTTCTCTTTTTAAAGCATAATGACAACCCAAAACATCCAAATAACCCTGATCAAGAGTTCACATACCCTATTTCTTAATACCGTGTATTGCGCCCTCTAAAATCAATGACAGCTTGAAGTCTTTTGTGGTAGTTGTGGATGAGGTTCTTTATTTTCTCAGATGGTAAAGCTGCCCACTCTTCTTGGCAAAAAGCCTCCAGTTTCTGTAAATTCCTGGGCTGTCTAGCATGAACTCCGCACTTGAGATCTCCCCAGAGTGGCTCAATGACATTGAGGTCAAGAAACTGAGATGGCCACTCCAGAACCTACACTTTGTTCTGCTGTAGCCAATGACAGGTCAATGTGGCCTTGTATTTTGAATCGTTGTTATGTTGGAACATCGAAGTACGTCCCATGTGCAGCTTTCAAGCTGATGAGTGCAAATTTGCCTCCACTATTTGCTGATGACATGCTGCAATGATCTTTCCTTCAACTTTGACCAAGTTTCCTGTGCCTTTTGTAGCTCACACATCCCAAAACATCAGTGATCCACCTCCGTATTTTACAGTAGGAATGGTGTTCTTTTCATCATAGTTTTGCGTATTATAGGTGAGATACTTTGTAGCATTTGCGCAGTAGTTGCATTCTTCTTACGATTCAACCTTGCAGCCCATTTAACTTCAAGTGCATCCTTATTGTGCATCTCTAACAATTTTCCTGGCAATTGCGGATGACATTTTTGTTTGTCTACCTGACCGTGGTTCTGTTTTTACAGAGCTCCTGATTTTCCACTTATTAATCACTGTTTGAACACTGCTGACTGGCATTATCAATTCCTTGGATATCTTTTTGCATCCCTTTCCTGTTTTATACAGTTCAACTACCTTTTTCCATAGATCCATTGACAATTCCTTTGCTTTCCCCATGTCTCACAATCCAGAAACGTCAGTGGCTGGATGAAAGATGCAAGAGTTTGTCTGGATCCCAGAAACTCACTCAGCTTTTATGCACACACACTGATTATAAGCAAACAGGTCACAGGTGAAGATATTACTTTTAGTAGCCATTCATACCCATTTGTGTCAACTTCTGTGCATGTAGTCAGGCCAAAATCACCAGGATATGTGAACTTTTGATCAGGGTCATTTGGATGTTTTGGGTTGTCATTATGATTTAAAAAGAGAAAACACAGTAGTTTGATAATAAGTGGCTTCACCCAATCACTAACCATGAGTGGAGAAAACGTTTTGGTGTTAACAGTCATATTCTCTTAAAAAAGATGAAGAAAGCAAAAATTCATATGAGGTATGAATTGAGCACAGCTGTATATATTAAATATATCACCATTAGGGGCCATATCTGTAAATATACAGCAGGACATAATGAATTTAAATACATTTTAGTATTTTTATACAGGAGTCACCAGTGACATAGTATTTGTGTGTATCATCCAGTTCAAAGAGACAATCTGAAAGGAAATAATGGACAAAAAACAAATTAACTAAAAAGATGGTTAATAAGTCCATAAGGGTATAGTATACATATCCGTTCTTTCACACTCAGAAGATGTCCAGTTCATGTTCAGAACTCTGTCCGAATAAGGCCATTGTTGGAAATGCACGGAATCTTGTTTATACATTATAAACAGGAAAGATGATAGAATGGATGACAAGATACTGTGATAAATGAATAGGTAGATCTGCAAAAAAGAATTAACAACCAAAATTAGAAATATAACTAGATAAGAACACAGTATTAACAAAAACAAAAACGACGAAACTTGACATATAAAATGGCGCTGAATGATGTGTTTATAGAAAATATTTGAAACTAACAAATTCATTAAGGCCATGTGGCATGGCCCTATTTAGAGTAACCATCCATTTGGATTCTTTTTGTAGGAGTTTTTGTTTCAGATCACCATCCCTAATTCCCAAATAAACGTGGTCAATCTGCCATACTTTCTGTAATTATTATATTTATGAAAATGTTTGGGAATACTCTCAAGTTTTTCAAAATCCTGATCTTTCCTTGCGTGTTTTATGTTCTTAACAGGGAGGCAGCCCTTCATTGTGAGCGGTCACGCCGAGACGCGGCTTATTACAGCTGCCTCGGACTCTGAGAAGCCCTACTCTTTCCCCTGATGAACCCTGGTGTATTGCCCTAGGGGGAAACGCGTCGGGATGGGCGACAATATATGGATGAGTACATCCTATTTTTTCTGACCATTTTTAAGATGCTATAGTTACTATCTGCATTTATGCTTGTATGAAACAAGTGTTAACACTACCTTGTTGATGTATTGATATCCCAATACCATTCCCATATATGATTAAGGTAATTAGGTATACCATAGGTGTTTTCTCCTGTTATCATTGGTAGGACTTCTGTTGCAAAGATTTAAGATTTATTTTGTCTTGAATATCAGACACCTATTGCACCTCCTATATTCGTGTATAAGGGTAACAACTTATAGACCCTTTTTAGTTGTGGAAATTGATCCACAAAAGATTTCAAAAGCTTTTATATTGCACCTTATAAGCACTATTGCACTTTAGATAAGGTTTGGTGTGGTGGTAGTTTCATTTCTTAAGTTCCTTTGAGGGTTTCAAGGGAGAGCCGTTGATGAGTGGGGGCGCCATGTCGAACTTAGGGTGCCAACCTCCGCTGTGAGGTAGGGTGAGGAAGGGTAAGATCACCCCCCCACCATCTTAGTTTCTATCCTTTCCTATTAATGTTAAGATAGATTAAGGTGTTACTGTCTCCTGACCTTTGTGTATGGGTAATTTTTACTCAAAATATTAAAAGTTATATTTTAGGGGGTTTTTAGTGCCCTTTTTTGGTTATGTTCTTGCACATGTATTTAAGGGTTCTTGTGGTCATCCCTATATAAATTAAATCACAGGGACATGTGGCATAATAAATTGCAGATTCTGTGTTGCAGTGAACTATTTTATAAATTGCATGCCCTGCAGAGTTCCTTGCAAATTTCATATTTTTAGGAATGTATGTGTTAGGTGTCGAGTTCCTGCCGCTGCACAGGGGGAATCTCGACCCATGTCCGCTGCGGTCTCCTATTCTTTTCCAGCCGCAATGGAACCTGCTCAGCAGAGACATCAGTCCCAGAACCTGGCTTGGACAGATACTGCACATTTGGTTACTGCTGACCTTCCAGGTTCAGCCATTATAACCAGTACTGTTTGGCGGCGAGCAGGTGCCCCTGGGACTAAGTCCTGCTTTTCTTCTTCTGAGCATGCCCAAGGGAAGACCTCTCATTGGAGGTCGGGGTCACACGCTCAGGTCCTGTAGCAGCTCTTATTGGTCCACTAGGAATGTCCTGGAGAACTACAACTATAAAAGGTAGTATCATTTGTGTTTGGCTGTTGCCAGTGGATACTCTACCACTTAGTTTATATGTGGTGTGAGTCTGTTTAGCTTTGGGGCTGTATACTCAGGCAGGCAGCTAGCGTCAGTGGGGGCAATTAGCCTTGGCTTAGCATCTGGTTCCTTCATGTGTGCGGTTAGCACAGAAGAGTTCCAAAGCAAGCACAACCCTAGTTAGGGTATTATTCTCTGTGTACAGCACGACTCTGTGAGAAAACAGAGCTCGCTTTCATTTCACACTGGGTGAAGTTTAACCCACATGTGAGCTCAGTGTCCATCCACCAATACTTTGCAGCAGGTATCTCTGCACAGTGGACCCTGGGCTGCGAAAGCACCTCATATCAATCTCTCTATTACTTGGTGCGTTCCGCTAGCCCTAACAGTATGTACATGCCGAACATGTACTACATGGGAAAGAACCTCAAGGTGGACCTTTACTGTCAAACATGAATTGGTCTGTTTTAGGGGAACATAACGACTTTTAGTGTCAGGACTCTGAACATTTTTTATTACCTTTTTGTGCATTACTGCCCTTTTCCAAGATGGCGTCTTTGGTCTCATGTGCACTGTGTCTTCCTGCTATAAAACTCCACACTAGACTTCAGTCTGTGCTAGAGTATTCTGCCTTGCATCCAGCTCCTGACCTCTGGTAACTCCCTGGCTATATACCTGCTCCTGTGAACCTGCGGGGTTATCCTGCTACTCTGCTCTGAGTTCCTGCTGCATACACCAGTTCCAGTAATCCTCCTTCATCTGCTGCTCGTGTTGGCTTCCATCTGCATTTGCTGGACATGTAAACTGTTTCTGCTCTGCAAGAACCTGAGACTATTACCCAGACCTCCCTGGTTGAGCTAAGATATTATTTGAACTGCCTTATAAGCATATCTATCTGTGTTTTGGACTAAGCAAGGACTTATTTGTGTCAAGTGTCCTCAAGAATAATTGTGTTTCATAGACTTTCTGCGTGATTGCATTTTCCTCTGAAGTTTCCTATAGACTGCTGAACTGCTTTTGATATTTGCACCAAGTGTTGTGGACTTGAGTTTCTCTCTGCACCTGTTTGAATGACCGTGTGATAATATAGACTTTACCACTTATAAAACTGTGTCCTGTAGTTGTCTTTTTCCACGCAAAGAGTCTCCTGAGTTATCCCCTATAATTATTACTGGATACTCTAGCCTAAAAAAAAAAGGAGACTGCTGAAACAATGACTGCAGAAAGCAGACTAGAGCAGGTGTTTTCCATAATTAGTTCACTGCAGAAAGATGTGGAAGGTCTGCAAAAGAAGTTTGGAAGCTTTGAACTCAATCAACAAGTGTTTGGACAGACTTTGCAGGACTTACGCACCCACATGGCAGCCCAGGAAAACAAACTTGCTGGCATAGAGTCCCAGTATGGATGGGCTTTTCAGGACATAAGCACGCAAATAGCTGCACAAGCGACTTTTCCCTGTGGGCAACCGCCACCAGCTAGCCCACCTAAGTTGCCCCCATTCAGATTTAATGGTGATCACGACAAATTTCGTGGCTTTGTGAATCAATGTATGCTATATTTTGATGTGCATGCTGACCATTTTCCTAATGATAGATCCAAAGTATTGTGTGTAATAATGCTGCTGACCGCACGAGCGCTCGCCTGGGGGAATCCGATGATTGAGTCTCGTGACCCACGGTTAAATAACTTGGATGATTTCTTGGCCGCTATGGCATTAATGTTTGATGATTCTAATTGCTGTGCAACCACTGAATCTGCTTTATTGTCTTTACACCAGACAAAAAGTTCTGTTATTGAGTATGCCACTGAATTCAGGAGATTAGCGGTAGATACCAATTGGGACAGTTATGCACAATTGCCTATTTTTAAAAGGGGTCTGTCTAGCATTGTAAAAGATGAACTAGCTCGCTCTGAGTCACCACAAGAGCTAGAGACATTTATACAGCATTGTGTGCGCATTGACATTCGCCTTACTGAGCGTAGGCAGGGGAAGTTTGCTGCATATAACCGTATTTATAACTTTTCCCTTCCTTCCAAAGAGCCTGCAGGTAAAACATCTCGGGAGGTGGAGGAGGTGCCCATGCAAATTGATTCTGTTCAGAGGCGCGGGATCAATGAGCGCCGGGAGCATCGCCTTCATGAAAGTCTATGTTTCTACTGCGGCCAGTCTGACCACTTCTTGATCAATTGTCCTAAGTGTCCTAGACAGCCTAACAAGGTGCTAGCAGCAGTAGGGGAATATGACAACTGTGATGATGAATCTGACATCTCTGAATGTAGCCTGCCTTAAAACGCTGTATTCCATTCACTTTCTATGACTTCACCCCCCAAGGAGCTTAAGGAAAAGAACTCTCACTGTTCTCTCCCTATTAAGATCCTGTGTTCAGGACAGTGGATTTCCAGTTCAGCTATGATTGACTCTGGTGCAGGTGGCAATTTCATGAATATCGCATTTGCCAAGGAACATGGTATTGAAATTCAGCAAAGAGCCTCTCCAATTACCATGGAAACAGTGGATGGGTCACCTTTAATCTCTGGGCCTGTGGATCAGGAGACCCCTTGAAATTTTGTTGGAGCCTAATCATCAGGAGCAACTTTCTTTCTTGCTAATTTCTTCTCCTCATTTTCCTGTGATTTTAGGCATTCCTTGGTTGCGTTCTCAGAAACCAATTATCAACTGGTAGACCAAGGAAATTATCTTTCCAACAAGGAGCAACTCAGCGTTAACAGAAGCTGTCCCTGAGTCCACGGCTATGGAACCACATGTACAGGTATTTTCTTTACCTCCAGCATATAAAGAGTTCTCTGACATCTGTGACAAGAACAATGCAGATCAGCTTCCTCCACACAGGCATTATGACTGTCCCATTGAGTTGCTTCCTGGGGCAGCTATTCCCTTTGGTAACGTATACCCTTTGGCGGCACCTGAGCTTCAAGCCTTAAAGGAGTATATTGATGAAAATCTGGCCAAAGGCTTCATATGTCCTTCTTCCTCACCAGCAGGGGCACCTATCTTTTTTGTAAAGAAGAAGGATGGGACCCTGAGATCCTGTGTTGACTATCGGGAACTCAATAAGGTAACCGTACGAAACCGTTACCCTTTGCCTCTGATTCCCGAATTACTGGAAAGAGTCCGCCATGCTAAGGTGTTCTCTAAACTGGATCTTCATGGGGCTTATAATTTGGTGCGTATTCGTCCAGGGGATGAGTGGAAGACAGCATTCAGATGCCGGTATGGACACTTTGATTCTCTTGTGATGCCCTTTGGGCTTTGTAACACCCCTGCAACTTTTAACACCTTGCTAATGACATTTTCAGAGATTTATTGGACCAGTTTGTAGTGATCTATTTGGACGATATACTAATCTTTTCTGACTCTCTACAGGAACATGAAGAACATGTCAAAACTGTTTTAAGACGTCTGAAAGAGAACCATCTGTATATTAAGCCGGAGAAATGCGAGTTCCATCGTTCTGAGATACAGTTCTTAGGTTATATCATCTCTCCCCAGGGGCTGAACATGGAATCTGGTAAGATTCAGGGTATCCTTGACTGGCCGGTACCCAAGAACGTTAAGGAGGTCCAACGTTTTATTGGTTTTGCAAATTTCTACAGACCCTTCATTCAAAATTTTTTTGATATTGTCCGTCCCATTACTTCCTTGACAAAGAAGGAAAAGCCCTTTAAGTTGTCATCACAGGCTCAAGAAGCTTTTGATCGGCTTAAGATCTGTTTGACATCAGCACCGCTGTTGATACACCCAGATCCAACACTTTCTTTCATTGTGGAGGTGGACGCTTCTGATAATGCTTTGGGGGCTATTCTCTCCCAAAGAACTGGAGAGAAGGGTCTGCTACATCCTTGTGATTTCTTTTCCTGTAGACTAACCTCAGCAGAGAAGAATTACGACGTGGGAGACAAGGAATTGCTGGCTATTATTGCGGCTTTCAAAGAATGGAGACATCATCTGCAAGGAGCTGCACAACAGATCATAGTGATAACTGACCATCGCAATTTAGAGTTCCTTAGATCCTAAAGATGTCTTTCTCCTCATCAGGCTCGTTGGAACTTATTTTTAAATCAATTTAACTTTGTTAACTCGTACCGTCCAGGTTCTCGTAATGGGAAGACTGATGCTTTATTCCGAATCCATGCTGCAGATTCCGTACTTGGAGCCCCGTCCAAGACCATTCTATCTGATGCCAATTTCATCAGAGTTATCCACGATCAGGACTTGTGGAAGGAGTGCAGTGAGGCCTTTGACGGTGATGCATTTCTGGCCAACCCAACTGTGGATATTAATCTTGTCTTTAAGGGTGGCATGTGGTTCAGAGATCGACGTATCTACGTCCCTGAGGTCATCCGTCTGCAGATACTCAAGTTGGTACATGACCCCAAGTTGGCTGGTCACAGGGGTTCACAGAAGACACAAGAGTTCCTGAACCAATTCTTCTGGTGGCCAACTTGCCTGAAGGATACCAAGGACTGTGTTCTCTCTTGCGAGGTATGTGATCGTTACAAGACTCCTCATGTGGCACCTACGGGTCTTCTACAACCATTACCTGTTCCGTCCTGCCCTTGGGGGTCTATATCAATGGACTTTATTGTGGAGCTGCCTACATCGGGGGCATGAATACAATCATGGTGGTAGTTAATCGCCTGACTAAAGCTGCTCATTTTGTTCCGTGCACCGGCCTCCCCTCAGCTAAAGATACAGTGAACTTGGTTATACAGAATGTCTTTCGGTTGCATGGGGTTCCGGATGAGATCATCTCTGACCGTGGAGTACAGTTCACTTCAAGATTCTGGAAGGGGTTTCGCTCTGCACTCAATATTAATGTCTGTCTCTCTTCCGCTTACCATCCCCAGACAAATGGTCAGACTGAGCATACCAACCAGACGCTGGAACAATATCTAAGATGCTATGTCAGCCATCTCCAGGATGATTGGTTGGAGTTGCTGCCGTTAGACGAAATTTCATATAACAATTCTCAGAGCGCCTCCACTAAATTTACACCTTTCTTTGCCAATCTGGGTTATTATCCGTGTATCTTACCTAGGTCTCAAATTAATTCTCCGGTTCCGGCAGTGGAGGAAAGGCTGACTGTGATGAGGCAAAATCTGGATGTTCTGAAGGTATCCCTGACCACAGCTCAAGAATGTTATAAGAGATCGGCTGATAGATTCCATAAACCCATGTTCAAGGTAGGAGATTCCGTGTGGTTAGCAACTAAGAATCTTAAGTTAAACATTCCTTCACAAAAACTTGGACAGAAATTTATTGGCCCTTTCAAGATCAACGGTATTGTGAGCTCTGTGGCCTGCCGGCTGAAGCTGCCTAGGACTATGAAGGTACACCCAGTTTTTCATATATCTTTACTAAAGCCTGTATCTCCTAATACCATCCAGGGATGTGTTGTGCCACCTCCGCAGCCTGTGGTGATTGATGGGCAAGAACAATTTGTGGTGGAGGAAATTGTTGATTCCAGGATTCGAAGGAATCGGCTCCAATATCTGATAAGATGGCAGGGATATCCCCCTGAGAAAGACTCTTGGGAACCTGTGGAAAACATCAATGCCCAACAGAAGATTTCTCGTTTTCATCAGATTCCCTGAGAAACCAGGTCCAGGATCGTCCTGAGGCCACTTCTAAGGAGGGAGTAATGTCAGGACTCTGAACATTTTTTATTACCTTTTTGTGCATTACTACCCTTTTCCAAGATGGCGTCTTTGGTCTCATGTGCACTGTGTCTTCCTGCTATAAAACTCCACACCAGACTTCAGTCTGTGATATAGTATTCTGCCTTGCATCCAGCTCCTGACCTCTGGTGAATCCCTGGCTATATACCTGCTCCTGTGAACCTGTGGGGTTATCCTGCTACTCTGCTCTGAGTTTCTGCTGCATACACCAGTTCCAGTAATCCTCCTTCATCTGTTGCTTGTGTTTGCTTCCATCTGCATTTGCTGGACATGTAAGCTGTTTCTGCTCTGCAAGAACCTGAGACTATTACCCAGACCTCCCTAGTTGAGCTAAGATATTATTTGAACTGCCTTATAAGCATATCTATCTGTGTTTTGGACTAAGCAAGGACTTATTCGTGTCAAGGATCCTCAAGAATAATTGTGCTTCATAGACTTTCTGCGTGATTGCATTTTCCTCTGAAGTTTCCTATAGACTGCTGAACTGCATTTGATATTTGCACCAAGTGTTGTGGACTTGAGTTTCTCTCTGCACCTGTTTGAATCACCGTGTGATAATATAGACTTTACCACTTATAAAACTGTGTCCTGTAGTTGTATTGTTCCACGCAAAGAGTCTCCTGAGTTATCCCCTATAATTATTACACTTAGTGAGAATGTTTCCCAAATTACGTGACCTTCACTAAGTCATTGATGAAATCTTTGTTAATTGGTGTTTTAAGTTTTTGTTAGAAGGATGGGCCAGTGTTTAAAAATAATTTTTCTTATTTGTACCCAATTGGAATTGAAGTTAGTAATGAATCGGGCCTTCAAATCCACATTCAATTGTTTGATGTGGTGCGTAGATTTGTATGCCATTTGAGATTGTCTATTAGTATTTGTGGCTCTATCATAACCTTTTGTTATCTCTTTTTATACACTCTTTCTCTAAACCTTTGGGTGAGAATTTCTGCTTGTTGATGAAAGGTTGTTGTCAGAACAGATTCTATGAGCCCTAAGAAATTGATTAGTGGGTATAGAGCATTTAAGCTGTGGATAGTGTGAAGAATTGGTATGCAATAAAACATTTATTGCTGTGCTTTTGTGATACATCTTAATAGCTATCATTCCATCAACTTTTTTTGCAATCAGCATATCAAAGAAATCCACCTCCAGGTTACTGTATTTCTAAGTCAGTTTTATGTTAAGATTAGGGTTGAGCGACTTTTACTTTTTCAGGATCGAGTCGGGTTTCGCGAAACCCGACTTTGTCAAAAGTCGGGTCGGGTAAAATCAGCCGGTTATTTCGAAAAGTCGGGGATCTGACCGAAACACGAAACCCAATGCAAGTCAATGGAGAATCAAAGTCGGCAGTGAGTGGAGGACAGGAAAACACCAACAGAGCCCCTTTTAATGCCAAAAACATCAATTCTTGTTACTTAAGCTTGTCAGTCTTAATTTACCTTATAATAATAGTTAGCCATTGAAAATTTGGGGGTCATTTGGCAACAGTTGTGGGGGGAGTAGGGCTGGCTCAAGTTTTTCGTGGGCCCAGGAAACGCGGACTACGTCACGGCGGTGGAGCAGGGAGAGGTAAGTATTTCAACTTTGCAAGTGCTGTGATCCTGAGCAAGCAGGGGGGGCACACTCGTTCGCATTGCCACTGGCACAGGGCCCCTCAAAGTACGGCGTTGTGATTGACGGTGGGGGCGCCTCCCACCGGCATAGACACTTTTGCGTACTATGAGGGGCCCTGTGCCAGTGACGTTGCCAACGAGTATGCCCCCCCACCTGTTGAAGGAACCTGCACTTTCATCTGCACCTTCCTCTTTGTCCCCATGTAAGGTGGTATAGTATGCGGGAAGGGGAACCAGACTTTCTGCAGGGTCAGATACTGGCTATGTAGAGTGCAAGGGGAATGTAGTGGTCTGGGTCAATGTACCGGCAGACTCATCTAGCAGTGGCTGGTGTTGTGAATTAGACTTTTTGGCTCCCTCTTGTGGTTACTAGTGATATGACTCTGGGATTGTCTTTCCTCAGTTTGGCACCCACCTGGGTCGTTAGTCCAGGGGTGTTGCTATATAACTTCCTGGATCCTTAGTCCAGTGCCTGGCATCGTTGTAATCCGATCCTTTCTGTTTGCTCCTGTCTGCTGGTCTTGGTTCGTGCAAAATTAAGCTAAGTCCTGCTTCTTTGTTTTTTGGTTATTTACTTTGCTCTTATTTTTTTCCAGCTTGTACTAACTGTGATTCCTGACTTTGCTGGAAGCTCTAGGGGGCTGGTGTTCTCCCCCCGGGCCGTTAGACGGTTCAGGGGTTCTTGAATGTCCAGCATGGATATTTTGATAGGGTTTTTGCTGACCATATAAGTCATCTTACTATATTCTGCTATTAGCTAGTGGGCCTCTCTTTGCTAAATACCTAGCTCATTCTTACGTTTGTCTTTTCCTCTTACCTCACCGTTATTATTTGTTGGGGGCTTGTATCCAACTTTTGGGGTCTTTTCTCTGGAGGCAAGAAAGGTCTTTCTTTTCCCTTCTAGGGTTAGTTAGTTCTCCGGCTGGCGCGAGACGTCTAGAACCAACGTAGGCACGTTCCCCGGCTGCTGCTATTTGTGGTGCTAGGATTAGATATATGGTCAGCTAAGTTACCACTGCCCTATGAGCTGGTTTTTTGTGTTTGCAGACCTAGTAATTATTTCTGAGACCCTCTGCCTTTGGGGTCATAACAGGCTGGGCAATGAGCAGGATGAGGAGGAAACACAGATATAGGCCCAAAGAATAAAGTAGGCTAAATGCAGTTCAAAATTGGTAACAGGAGTAAACAGGCAGCACTGCTTTGTTCAGTGGAGAACAGCAAGGAGCGGCAGACACCGTTAGTAGGCCCAACTAAACCAGTAGGCCAAATGCAGTTTTAAAATTCCTATAGGCCGAAAGCCTGAAGATTGAAGCTCAGGAGAAAAACACAGGAGAATACCAAGGAGCGGCAGACACCGTTAATAGGCCCAACCAAACTAGTAGGCCAAATGCACTTTAATATGTGATATCGGCTGCAAATTGAGGCTCTGCTTTGTGCAGTGAAGGACAGCTGTATTGAGTGGCGCAGACAGACACAGGTAGTAGGTCTAAATTTAAAAAGTTGGCTCAATGCAGTTTAAAATTGGTTACAGGGGTACACAGGCGGCAGAGCGTTGTTAAGCGGCGGACGATTGTCAAGACTGGAGTGGTCCAGACAGACTTATTAGGCCTAAAATAAAAAAGTAGGCGCAATGCAGTTTAAAATGGGTAACGGGTACACAGGCAGCATTGTTTTGTTAGGCGGAGGACGATTGATAGGAGTGGCGCAGACAGACTTACTAGGTCTAAAATAAAAAGTAGGCTCAGTGCAGTTAAAAATGGGTAACGGGTACACAGGCAGCATTGTTTTGGTCAGCGGAGGACGATTAGTAGGACTGGCACAGACAGACTTACTAGGCCTAAAATAATAAAGTTGGCTCAATGCAGTTTAAAATGGGTAACAGGGGTACACAGGCAGCACTGGTTTGGTCAGCGGAGGACGATTGCTAGGAGTGGCGCAGACAGACTTACTAGGCCTAAAATAAAAAAGTAGGCTCAATGCAGTTCAAAATGGGTAACGGGTACACAGGCAGCATTGTTTTGGTCAGCGGAGGACGATTAGTAGGACTGGCGCAGACAGACTTACTAGGCCTAAAATAAAAAAGTTGGCTCAATGCAGTTTAAAATGGGTAACAGGGGTACACAGGCAGCACTGGTTTGGTCAGCAGAGGACGATTGCTAGGAGTGGCGCAGACAGACTTACTAGGCCTAAAATAAAAAAGTTGGCTCAATGCAGTTCTAAACTGGTAACAGGAGTAAACTGGTGGCACTGCTTTGTTCGGTGGAGGACAAATGGAATAAGTGGCTGACACAGTACGTTGGCCTAAATAGTAAAGCGGGCTAAATGTCTGCAAAAAAAATGTTCGTAAATAAACAGGTGGCAAAGCAACGTACAGGGGTGGGTTCCTCTGCTGAGTACCAGATAGTGGTAGTTTGCGCACAGTATTCACAGGTCAAAATGGAGGGCATGGTCCCTGTATATATTTACTATCATCTCTCAATTTGTATTGGCAGTGCCATTGAAGGATTTAACAGCACCGACTAAACAGCGGTGGAGCACTGTTTGAGCTGGGGGGGAACACTCTCTCGTGGGCGGCGGTACTGGCCCAGGGCCCCTCATATTACGATGGTGTGTCTGACGTTGGGTGTGCACCCCCACCGCCAGAGACACTTAATTGTACTATGAGGGACCCTGTGCCAGTTCCGTCGGCCAAAAGTGGGCACACCCACCTGTCCAGGCAAACGGCACTCGCACGGTCACTACTCACCAAGTGGTGACCACGGGCCCGTGGGGGGAGTCAGCCCATTTAGGGAGGTGTTAAAAATGGCCTATGGTGGACATTCAGCAGCAGCAGATGGAGGAATTGGAGCAGTCAGTAAGAGGAGTCCAAAAGCAAGACCTTTTTAAAGGAAAGCTACGTGTCAGCAGGGGAAGGTGGGGCAAAAGAACTTGAAATCCATGATTGGTTCATTTTAATGAAGGTTAGATCATCAACATTTTGTGTAGCCAGATGGGTCCTTTTTTCGGTCAGTATTGAACCAGCCCAGCAGCACTGAAGACTCTTTCTGATAGCACACTGGCAGCAGGGCAAGCGACCTCCTGTAATGCATATTCTGCCAATTCAGGCCAGGTGTCTAGTTTAGATGCCCAGTAATCAAAGGGGAATGACCTGTGAGGGAGAACATTGATAAGGGAGGAAAAGTAGTTTGTAACCATACTGGACAAATGCTGTCTCCTGTCACTTTGAATCGATGCAGCTGTCCCTGTCGTGTCAGCGGTCATTGAAAAATCACTCCACAACCTTGTCATAAAACCCCTCTGTCCAACGCCACTTCGGATTTCTGCACCGCTAGCACCTCTGCCATGTTTCCCCCTACGCCTCGTGTGAGAACCATCATCGCCGCTGTGTGCTGGGAATGCCAGAACCAAACGGTCTACAAGAGTTGCTTGTTTGGTAGCCAATATTTGCTCTAGGTTCTCATGTGGCATGATATTTTGCAATTTCCCTTTGGATCCAGTAGGCAGGCCAACCAGTAATCATCATCGGTCATCATTTTGACAATGCGGGGGTCCCTTTTTAGGATACGCAAGGCATACTCAGCCATGTGGGCCAATGTTCCAGGTGTCAATTCACTGCTTCTGCTGGGTTGAGGAGCACTTTCTTGCAAATCTACATAACAAGTGTCCCGCAAGAAACCTGTACCAGACCTTGCAACAGCACCAGTTTCTATTGCCCCATGAGAAGCTCCCTCCTCCCATACATATTCATCCCCATCATCCTCCTTCTCATCCTCTTCGTCCACCACCTCGTCCTGGACAGTTCCTTGACCAGACAATGGCTGACTGTCATCAAGGCTTCCCTCCTCCTCGGCTGCAGACTCCTGCTCCTTAATGTGCATCAAACTTTGCATCAGCAGACGCATAAGTGGGATGCTCATGCTTATGATTGCGTCATCTGCACTTACCAGCTGTGTGCATTCCTCAAAACACTGAAGGACTTGACAGAGGTCTTGTAGCTTTGACCACTGCACACCAGAGAACTCCATGTCTGCCATCCAACTGCCTGCCCGTGTATGCGTATCCTCCCACAAATAAATGACAGCATGCCTCTGTTCACACAGCCTCTGAACCATGTGCAGTGTGGAGTTCCACCTTGTTGCAACATCTATAATTAGACGTTGCTGTGGAAGATTTAGCGATCGCTGATGGTTCAGCATACGGCTGGAGTGTACGGGTGACCAGCGGATGTGCGAACAAAGTTTTCTCACCTTCAGGAGCAGGGCTGGTAACTCCAGATAATTTTTCAGGAAGCACTGCACCACCAGGTTCAAAGTGTGAGCCAAGCAAGGTATGTGTTTAAGTTGTGAAAGGGCTACGGCAGCCATAAAATTCCTTCCTTCCTTCCGCCTACTGCCAACTGTTTCCTAGACTGTGGGCTAGGCAGAACTGTCCCACTATGGCTGTCCCCTGTGGACCCTGCATCCACCACATTAACCCAGTGCGCCGTGATGGACACGTAACGGCCCTTGCCATGCCTACTGGTCCATGCATCTGTGGTGAGGTGCAACTTTCCACTGACAGACTGCCTCAGTGCATGGACAATGCGGTCTTTGACATGCTGGTGGAGGGCTGGGATGGCTTTTCTCGCAAAGAAGTGGTGACTGGGTAGGTCATAGCGTGGTACTGCGTAGGTCATCAGGTCTTTGAAAGCTTTGCTTTCGACCAACCGGTAGGGCATCATCTCTAACGAGATTAATCTGGCAATGTGGGCGTTCAAACCCTGTGTACGTGGATGAGAGGATGAGTACTTTCTTTTCCTCACGAGAGTCTCTTCTAGGGTGAGCTGGACAGGATACCTGCAGATGGTGGAACTAGCGGTGGTGGTGGTGGTGGACATGGCGGATTGAGAGACAGTTGGTGATGTTGGCCTACATACAGTGCTTCCTACCAATAACCTTCTGATTCCCTGCCTGCTTTGGCCTTGCGACGATCCCTCCACATTTGCTGCTGGTGGTGTCCGAACCAGTGGGCTTACAGTGAGGGAAGCAATGTAGCGTTGCTGACTACCTTCCTACAGGACGTTTGGTAATTAGTCCAGGCTTGCAAGTGCATGCTGGTTAAATGTCTACGCATGCACGTTGTATTTAAATTTAGAAGATTCTTCCCTCTGCTAAAGGTCTTTGAGCATTTCTTACAGATCACTTTAGACTGATCATTGGGATCTTGGTAAAAAAATGCCACACTGCACTCTTCCTACTATGGAATTCCTTTTCAGGCATTGCACGCTGTGCAACTTTCAGCGGTTGGCCACGCTGTCCTAAAACAGTTTTTGTCACACGTTTTGGGCCTGATACGGGCCTGGCTGATGACAGCTGTTGCGATGTAGATTGGTGTTGCTGCGGATAACCCTCCTCTGCTTGTGAGCTATTGCCAGCGGCACCCTCTTCCCCCAATGGCTGCCAATCTGGGTCAAGAACTGGGTCATCTATCACCTCCTCCTCCACAATGTCATGTGCACCTTCCTCAGTGTCACCGTGTAAGCCGGTGCTATAGCGTTCGGGACAGGGCACCATAGTCTCATCAGGGTCAGATTCTGGCTCAGGAAACTGCGAGGTCAATATAGTGATCTGAGTCAATGGAACAGCATCATAATCTAGCTGTGGCTGTGCATCAGTGCACTCCATGTCCGATTCTTCTTGTAATGGGCAGTGTACAATTTCCCTTTCTAACCCTGGCACGGTATGGGTAAAGAGCTCTATGGAGTAACCTGTAGTGTCACCTGACGCATCCTTCACTTTTGGTTTGGGAGAAGGACACAAGGAAACGTCTTTTTCCGGACTGGAAGCATCCACTGATGACTGGCTGCTCTTAGATTTTGAACTTTGGGAAGAGGAGGCGAAAGAGCTAGAGGCTGAGTCAGCAAGGAAAGACAAAACTTTTTCCTGCTGCTCCGGCTTTAAAAGCTGTTTTCCTGCTCCCAGGGAAGGGAGCCTTCGAGGCCTTGTGTAGCCAGACGATGACGCAGGCTCAACACCTCCAGCCTTCGGTGCTACTGTGCTTTTGCCACTACCACCAGATGCAGCACCACCACCACCATCAGTACTAGCTGGCAACCCCCGCCCACGGCCTCTTCCACCAGACTTCCTCATTTTTTGGGGGGAGACACTGAACCACAACTCTGTCCCAGTGGTATAACACAACACTATGAACGTGGCAGAAAGTGGCTGCCTGATATACGACACACTAGCAGTACAGCAGAATATAAACTGTGTGAGAATTACTATCTCACTTTTGGGGGGAGACACTGAACCACAACTCTGGCCCAGTGGTATAACACAACACTATGAACATGGCAGAAAGTGGCTGCCTGATATATGACACACTAGCAGTACAGCAGAATATAAACTGTGTGAGAAATACTATCTCACTTTTGGGGGGAGACACTGAACCACAACTCTGTCCCAGTGGTATAACACAACACTATGAACGTGGCAGAAAGTGGCTGCCTGATATATGATACACTAGCAGTACTGCAGAAGAATATAAACTGTGTGAGAATTACTATCTCACTTTTGGGGGGAGACACTGAACCACAACTCTGTCCCAGTGGTATAACACAACACTATGAACGTGGCAGAAAGTGGCTGCCTGATATATGACACACTAGCAGTACAGCAGAATATAAACTGTGAGAATTACTATCTCACTTTTGGGGGGAGACACTGAACCACAACTCTGGCCCAGTGGTATAACACAACACTATGAATGTGGCAGAAAGTGGCTGCCTGATATATGACACACTAGCAGTACAGCAGAATATAAACTGTGTGAGAATTACTATCTCACTTTTGGGGGGGAGACACTGAACCACAACTCTGTTCCAGTGGTATAACACAACACTATGAACGTGGCAGAAAGTGGCTGCCTGATATATGACACACTAGCAGTACAGCAGAATATAAACTGTGTGAGAATTACTATCTCACTTTTGGGGGGAGACACTGAACCACAACTCTGGCCCAGTGGTATAACACAACACTATGAACGTGGCAGAAAGTGGCTGCCTGATATATGACACACTAGCAGTACAGCAGAATATAAACTGTGAGAATTACTATCTCACTTTTGGGGGGGAGACACTGAACCACCACTCTGGCCCAGTGGTATAACACAACACTATGAACATGGCAGAAAGTGGCTGCCTGATATATGACACACTAGCAGTACTGCAGAATTTAAACTGTGTGAGAATTACTATCTCACTTTTGGGGGGAGACACTGAACCATAACTCTGGCCCAGTGGTATAACTGTTGTGAACTATACTTCTTGGCTCCCTCTTGTGGTCACTAGTGGTTGTCACTTGGATTGTCTTTCCCCAGTTTGGTACTCACCTGGTTCGTTTGGCCTGGGGTGTTGCTATTTAAACTTCCTGGATTCTCAGTCCAGTGGCTGGCATCGTTGTAATCAGTTCATTTCTGTTTGCTCCTGTCTTCAGGCCCTGGTTCCTTGCAAGATAAGCTAAGTCCTGCTTTCTTATTTTTGTTTATTTGCATTGTTCTTATTTTTGTCCAGCTTGTACAAAATGTGATTCCTGATTTCGCTGGAAGCTCTAGGGGGCTGATATTCTCCCCCCTCACCGTTAGTCGGTTCGGGGGTTCTTGGATATTCAGCGTGGATATTTTGTAGGGTTTTTTGCTGACCGTATAAGTCATCTTACTATCTTCTGCTATTAGTCAGTGGGCCTCTCTTTGCTAAAATCTAGTTCATTCTTACGTTTGTCTTTTCTTCTTACCTCACCGTTATTATTTGTTGGGGGCTTGTACTATAACTTTGGGGTCTTTCTTCTTGAGGCAAGAGAGGTCTTATTTTCCCTGATAGGGTTAGTTAGTTCTCCGGCTGGAGCGAGACGTCTAGGATCAACGTAGGTACGTTCCCCGGCTACTGTTAGTTGGTTGTGCTAGGATCAGATATACGGTCAGCCTAGTTACCACTTCCCTATGAGCTGGTATTTATGTTTGCAGACTTTGCTGAAATCTCTGAGATCCTCTGCCATTGGGATCATAACAGTATGCCAGGCCAAGTGAATTGTTAATGCATTGCAGAAGCGGGATTAAAAGAAAAGAAGTTCTGAGGTTTTTTTTTTTCTTCCTTCCCCTTTTTCTCTGAGTGGCTTGAAGCTTTGCTGCAGACATGAATGTTCAGACCTTGATTGCTAGTGTGGATCAGCTTGCTGCACGAGTGCAGGGCATTCAGGATTTTGTTGTTAGCAGTCCTATGTCAGAGCCTAAGATACCTATTCCTGAGCTGTTCTCTGGAGATCGATTTAAATTCAGGAATTTTAGGAATAATTGTAAATTGTTTCTATCTTTGAAACCTCGTTCGTCTGGAGATTCAGCTCAGCAAGTTAAAATTGTTATCTCCTTCTTGCGTGGCGACCCTCAGGATTGGGCTTTCTCGTTGGCGCCAGGAGATCCGGCATTAGCAAATATTGATGCGTTTTTTCTGGCGCTCGGATTGCTTTATGAGGAGCCTAATCTTGAAATTCAGGCAGAAAAAGCTTTACTGGCTATCCCTCAGGGCCAAGATGAAGCTGAAGTGTATTGCCAAAAATTTCGGAAATGGTCCGTGCTTACTCAATGGAATGAGTGTGCTCTGGCCGCAAATTTGAGAAATGGCCTTTCTGAAGCTATTAAGAATGTGATGGTGGGTTTCTCCATTCCTACAAGTCTGAATGATTCTATGGCGCTGGCTATTCAGATTGATCGGCGTTTGCGGGAGCGCAAATCCGCTAATCCTCTGGCGGTGTTGTCTGAACAGACACCTGTCTCAATGCAATGTGATAGAATCCTGACTAGAACTGAACGACAAAATCATAGACGTCAGAATGGGCTGTGTTTTTACTGTGGTGATTCTACACATGTTATATCAGCATGCTCTAAATGCCTAACTAAGGTTGTCAGTCCTGTCACCATTGGTAATTTGCAGCCTAAATTTATTTTGTCTGTGACCTTAATTTGCTCATTGTCTTCCTACCCTGTTATGGCGTTTGTGGATTCAGGTGCTGCCCTGAGTCTTATGGACTTGTCGTTTGCGAAGCGCTGTGGTTTTGTCCTGGAGCCTTTAAAAATTCCTATTCCTCTTAGAGGAATTGATGCTACGCCACTGGCGGAAAATAAACCGCAGTATTGGACACAAGTGACCATGTGCATGACTCCTGAACATCGGGAGGTGATTCGTTTTCTTGTTCTGCATAAAATGAATGATTTGGTTGTTTTAGGTCTGCCATGGTTACAGACCCATAATCCAGTTTTGGATTGGAAGGCTATGTCTGTGTCGAGTTGGGGTTGTCAGGGAATTCATTGCGATTCTCCGCCGGTGTCTATTGCTTCCTCTACTTCTTCAGAAGTTCCTGAGTATTTGTGTGACTATCAGGATGTATTCAGTGAGTCCAGGTCCAGTGCTCTTCCTCCTCATAGGGACTGTGACTGCGCTATAGATTTGATTCCTGGTAGTAAATTTCCTAAGGGACGATTATTTAATTTGTCTGTACCCGAGCATGCCGCAATGCGTTCTTATGTCAAGGAGTCTTTGGAGAAGGGGCATATTCGTCCATCCTCTTCCCCTCTTGGTGCGGGATTCTTTTTTGTGGCCAAGAAAGACGGGTCTTTGAGACCTTGTATAGACTATCGGCTTCTGAATAAAATCACTGTTAAATTTCAGTATCCTTTGCCACTATTGTCGGACTTGTTTGCTCGGATTAAGGGTGCCAAGTGGTTCACCAAGATAGATCTTCGTGGTGCGTACAACCTTGTGCGCATTAGGCAGGGAGATGAATGGAAAACTGCATTTAATACGCCCGAAGGTCATTTCGAGTACTTGGTGATGCCCTTTGGGCTCTCTAATGCTCCTTCAGTATTTCAGTCCTTTATGCATGATATCTTCCGGAAGTATCTAGATAAATTTATGATTGTTTATCTGGATGATATTCTGTTTTTTTCTGATGATTGGGATTCTCATGTAAGGCAGGTCAGGATGGTGTTTCAGGTTTTGCGTGATAATGCTTTGTTTGTGAAGGGCTCAAAGTGTCTCTTTGGAGTGCAGAAGGTTTCCTTTTTGGGGTTTATTTTCTCCCCTTCTGCTGTGGAGATGGACCCAGTTAAGGTCCGAGCTATTCATGATTGGACTCAACCCACGTCTGTTAAGAGTCTTCAGAAGTTCTTGGGGTTTGCTAATTTCTACCGTCGTTTTATCGCTAATTTTTCTAGCGTTGTTAAACCTTTGACGGATATGACCAAGAAAGGTTCTGATGTGGCTAATTGGGCTCCTGCAGCCATGGAGGCCTTCCAGGAGCTGAAGCGCCGGTTTACTTCGGCACCTGTTTTGTGCCAGCCTGATGTCTCACTTCCCTTTCAGGTTGAAGTGGATGCTTCGGAGATCGGTGCTGGGGCTGTTTTGTCGCAGAGAGGCTCTGGTTGCTCTGTGATGAGGCCATGTGCTTTTTTCTCTAGGAAGTTTTCGCCTGCTGAGCGGAACTATGATGTTGGTAATCGGGAGTTGTTGGCCATGAAGTGGGCATTTGAGGAGTGGCGTCATTGGCTTGAGGGTGCTAAGCATCGTGTGGTGGTCTTGACTGATCACAAAAATCTGATGTATCTCGAGTCTGCTAAGCGCCTGAATCCTAGACAGGCTCGTTGGTCATTGTTTTTCTCTCGTTTTGACTTTGTGGTCTCGTACCTGCCTGGGTCGAAGAATGTGAAGGCTGATGCTCTTTCTAGGAGCTTTATGCCTGACTCTCCTGGAGTCTCGGAGCCAGCTGGCATTCTTAAAGAGGGAGTAATCGTGTCGGCTATATCTCCTGATTTGCGACGTGTGTTGCAGAGATTTCAGGCTGGTAGACCTGACTCTTGTCCACCCGACAGACTGTTTGTTCCTGATAGATGGACCAGCAGAGTTGTTTCCGAGGTTCATTCCTCGGTGTTGGCAGGGCATCCGGGGATTTTTGGTACCCGAGATTTGGTGGCCAGGTCCTTTTGGTGGCCTTCCTTGTCACGGGATGTGCGGTCATTTGTGCAGTCCTGTGGGACTTGTGCTCGGGCTAAGCCTTGTTGTTCTCGTGCTAGCGGGTTGCTTTTGCCCTTGCCCGTCCCGAAGAGGCCTTGGACACACATTTCCATGGATTTCATTTCTGATCTTCCGGTGTCTCAAGGAATGTCTGTCATCTGGGTGGTGTGTGATCGTTTTTCCAAGATGGTCCATTTGGTGCCCTTGCCTAAGTTGCCTTCCTCTTCCAATCTGGTTCCTTTGTTTTTTCAGAATGTGGTTCGTTTACACGGCATTCCTGAGAATATCGTGTCCGACAGAGGATCCCAATTTGTGTCCAGATTCTGGCGATCTTTTTGTGCTAAAATGGGCATTGATTTGTCGTTTTCATCTGCCTTTCATCCTCAGACTAATGGCCAAACGGAGCGAACTAATCAGACACTGGAGGCTTATTTGAGATGTTTTGTTTCTGCGAACCAGGATGATTGGGTGACCTTCTTGCCATTGGCTGAGTTTGCCCTTAATAATCGGGCTAGTTCCGCTACTTTGGTTTCGCCATTTTTCTGCAACTCTGGTTTTCATCCTTGTTTTTCCTCGGGTCATGTTGAGCCTTCTGACTGTCCTGGGGTGGATTCCATGGTGGATAGGTTGCAGCGGATTTGGAATCATGTGGTGGACAACTTGAAGTTGTCACAGGAGAAGGCTCAGCGTTTTGCCAACCACCGCCGCGGTGTGGGTCCCCGACTTCGTGTGGGGGAGTTGGTTTGGTTGTCTTCTCGGTATGTCCCTCTGAAGGTTTCCTCTCCTAAGTTTAAGCCTCGCTTTATTGGTCCTTATAAAATTTTGAAAGTTCTTAATCCAGTATCATTTCGTTTGGATCTTCCGGTGTCGTTTGCCATTCACAACGTGTTCTATAGGTCTTTGTTGCGGCGGTACGTTGTGCCTGTGGTTCCTGCTGTTGAGCCTCCTGCTCCGGTGTTGGTTGAGGGCGAGTTGGAGTACGTGGTGGAGAAGATCTTGGATTCTCGTCTCTCTAGATGGAGGCTTCAGTATCTGGTCAAATGGAAGGGCTATGGTCAGGAGGATAATTCCTGGGTGGTCGCTTCTGATGTTCATGCGGCCAATTTGGTTCGTGCCTTCCACGCTGCTCATCCTGATCGCCCTGGTGGTCTTGGTGAGGGTTTGGTGACCCCTCCTTAAAGGGGGGGTACTGTTGTGAACTATACTTCTTGGCTCCCTCTTGTGGTCACTAGTGGTTGGCACTTGGATTGTCTTTCCCCAGTTTGGTACTCACCTGGTTCGTTTGGCCTGGGGTGTTGCTATTTAAACTTCCTGGATTCTCAGTCCAGTGCCTGGCATCGTTGTAATCAGTTCATTTCTGTTTGCTCCTGTCTTCAGGCCCTGGTTCCTTGCAAGATAAGCTAAGTCCTGCTTTCTTATTTTTGTTTATTTGCATTGTTCTTATTTTTGTCCAGCTTGTACAAAATGTGATTCCTGATTTCGCTGGAAGCTCTAGGGGGCTGATATTCTCCCCCCTCACCGTTAGTCGGTTCGGGGGTTCTTGGATATTCAGCGTGGATATTTTGTAGAGCACGCCCCTTTATAGCCCCTGTGACGCTGCAGACAGCAAGCCAATCACTGCCATGCCCTTGTCTAAGATGGTGGGGACAGAGACCTATGTCATCACGCTGCCCACACTCTGCTTCCTCCTTCATTGGATGAAAAACGGCAGTAACAGCATCATACGAAACGCGACTTTGGCGCTCTGATCGCCGACCACATGGCCGATCCCACACTAGGACTTTGCCTAAAAGTCGGCGATTTATGAAAATGACCGATCCGTTTCGCTCAACGCTAGTTAAGATCATTGATATTAAGCTGACTCAAAAATTCCTCCAAATGCGACATGGAGCCCTGCCAGATGAAGAACACCTCATCTATGTAATGTGACCATGACGTGAGGCTTTCATGTCCGGGTGTGTCAAGAGTCACCTCTCATTCTCACAGCCCCAGGAAAAGGTTGACATATGAATGCAGGCAGGTCACCCCATTGCTGGAGCTGGAGCTGTAGGAAGGGGGGTCCTTGAACACAAATAATCAGTTAATATAAAATATAGTAAGGACATGATATAATCAATAAGTTCCTAATCTAGATTGGTCATAATCAGAAAAAAATTTGCAACCCTTGTCCCATGGTCTTGATGTATAGATGTGTATAGGGACTGCACGTTGCATGTGACCATCAGCATGTCCTCCCCAAGATGCATTCCATCTCATTTACTGAGAATATCTGTTCTTTCTAAGCCAATTTATTTGTGATGTTTCATAAAAAGGATTAAACTTTTTCATTTGCACTTTCGGTTTTTATTCCTCTCCTTCCAATTGCAATAACTTTTTATACATTTATTTTTACATTGCCGTATAGAGTTTTTCTTGTGCAACAAGTTATAATTTTGAATGGTCCTATTCATTTTACCATAAAATGTACTGAAATACTGTAAACACAATTCCAAGAGTGATGAAATGGTGAAAGAAAATTGAATTACGCCATTGATTTTTGAGTATTGTAAAATTGACCTGCCAATATGATTTACCAGGTCAGTATGATTATGGTGATACAAAACTTGTCTATTTTATTATTCTAAATTAAAAGTTTGTAAAAAATTACTTTTGGATTGTGTCATCATTAGTGTTGAGCATTCCGATACCGCAAGTATCGGGTATCGGCCGATATTTGCTGTATCGGAATTCCGATACCGAGATCCGATATTTTTGTGGTATCGGGTATCGGTATCGAAACAACATTAATGTGTAAAATAAAGAATTAAAATAAAAAATATTGCTATACTCACCTCTCCGACGCAGCCTGGACCTCACCGAGGGAACCGGCAGCGTTGTTTGCTTAAAATTCGCGGGTTTACTTCCTTACGTGAAGTCCCGGCTTGTGATTGGTCGCGTGCCGCCCATGTGGCCGCGACGCGACCAATCACAGCAAGCCGTGACGTAATTTCAGGTCCTTCAGGATTTTAAAATTACGTTCCGGCTTTGTGATTGGTCGCGTCGCGGTCACATGGGCGACGCGACCAATCACAAGCCGTGACGTCACAGGAGGCTGGACACGCGCGCATTTTAAAATGGGCGGCACGCGACCAATCACAAGCCGGGACTTCACGTAAGGAAGTAAACCCGCGAATTTTAAGCAAACACATGGGCGGCACGCGACCAATCACAAGCCGGGACTTCACGTAAGGAAGTAAACCCTCGAATTTTAAGCAAACAACGCTGCCGGTTCCCTCGGTGAGGTCCAGGCTGCGTCGGAGAGGTGAGTATAGCAATATTTTTTATTTTAATTCTTTCTTTTACACATTAATATGGATCCCAGGGCCTGAAGGAGAGTTTCCTCTCCTTCAGACCCTGGGAACCATCAGGGATACCGTCCGATACTTGAGTCCCATTGACTTGTATTGGTATCGGGTATCGGTATCGGATTGGATCCGATACTTTGCCGGTATCGGCCGATACTTTCCGATACCGATACTTTCAAGTATCGGACGGTATCGCTCAACACTAGTCATCATTTTGAATGACCTAAGTTTTATTTTTCCATGAAATGAGCTACAGTGGGGGAAATAAGTATTTGATCCCTTGCTGAATTTGTAAGTTTGCCCACTGACAAAGACATGAACAGTCTATAATTTTAAGGGTAGGTTAATTTTAACATTGAGAGATATAATATAAAAAATAAAATAAAAAAAATCACATAGTATAAATTATATATATTTATTTTCATTTTGCAGTGAGAAATAAGTATTTAATCCTTCTGGCAAATAAAACTTAATACTTGGTGGCAAAACCCTTGTTGGCAAGCACTGCAGTTTGACGTATTTTGTAGATGATGATGAGGTTTGTGCACATGTCAGGAGGAATTTTTGTCCACTCTTCTTTGCAGATCATCTCCAGATGATTAAGATTTTGAGGCTGACAGAAAAACGACTGGCACATCCAAACTAGTGTGAATAGGTGCATACCAGGAGCAGCTACCTCCATATATAATATACAAAAAAAGGTTGCACTCTATCGTGCCAAAACACGTCAAATATGAAATACATGAAATATGAATAGCAAAATGGCTTTTTGAACATTAGGAAAAATTTTTTGAGACGCTTAGCACAGAATTTGGCCAAATAGTGTGAGCCCACAGCCCACAGGGAGGTCAGGTACCCATCAGTTTAATGAGACCACCTTGATGATGGTTGATGGGCTCACACTATTTGGCCAAATTCTGTGCTAAGCATCTCAAAATTTTTTTCCTAATGTTCAAAAAGCCATTTTGCTATTCATATTTCATATATTTCATATTTGACATGTTTTGGCACGATAGAGTGCAACCTTTTTTTGTATATTATATATGGAGGTAGCTGCTCCTGGTATGCACCTATTCACACTAGTTTGGATGTGCCAGTCCTTTTTCTGTCATTTCTATGTTAGCTTACTGACTGAGCACTCCTCCCTTCACCATCTGGTTTTTAATTACATCTAATCACACTTGGTTCCGGCCAACCCATATGTAGGCTTTGCTGAGAGAGGTGTCCATATTCACCCAAGCATACAGACATTAGCCTTCGGTAAGTGTTCACATTTGGACAGGGAGGTCAGGTACCCATCAGTTTAATGAGACCACATTGACGATGGTTGATGGGCTCACACTATTTGGCCAAATTCTGTGCTAAGCGTCTCAAAAATTTTTTCCTAATGTTCAAAAAGCCATTTTACTATTCATATTTCATGTATTTCATATTTGATGTGTTTTGGCACGATAGAGTGCAATCTTTTTTTGTATAAGATTTTGAGGCTGTCGCTTGGCAACACGGAGCTTTAACTCTCTTCATGACTTTTCTATGGGATTAAGGTCTGGAGACTGGCTAGGCCACTCCATGACCTTAATATGCTTCTTTTTGAGCCACTCCTTTGTTGCCTTGGCTGTATGTTTTGGGTAATTGTGTTGCTGGATGACTCAGCCCCAACCCATTTTTAATGTCCTGGCGGAGGGAAGGAGGCTGTCACTCAGGATTTTACATTTATGGCTCCATCCATTCTCCCATTGATGTGGTGAAGTAGTCCTGTGTTCTTTGGGTCATAGGCATTTCTCTTCCTCCAAACACGGCTAGTTGAGTTAATACCAATACCTCAATTTTTGTCTCATCTTACCACAGAACCTTCTCCCAATCATTCACAGAATCATCCAGGTGTTCATATACAAACTTCAGACAGGCCTGCACATGTGCCTTCTTGAGCAGGGAGACCTTGAGGGCACTGCCTGATTTTAAACCTTTAAAGAGTAATGTGTTACCAATGGTTTTCTTGGTGACTGTGATCCCAGCTGCCTTGAGATCATTAACAAGTTCCCCTCACCCTGGGAATTCATTTGGAAGCATTTTGGAAGTACTGTGAAGCCTCTAATTGCCCTGTAAAGGTGTGTCTGACACTCAGAGATTTCCTTAGATGGTAATCAACCCAATCTATACTCATTAAAGAAAACACAGCCTCAGGGTATGTGCACACGTCAGGATTTTGTGCAGAATTTGTGCAGAATTTTCCTGAGATTTTCCTGAGGAAAATCTGGCACCACTCCCAGGAAATCCTTGTGCGTTTTTTGTGCGTTTTTTGTGCATTTTTTGTGCGTTTTTTGATGCGTTTTTTTGTGCGTTTTTTGTGCGTTTTTTAGAACACATAAAGTTGGTTTTAAAAAAAAAACCTCCCATGAGGTCATTTCCTGGTCCAACCCCTCTTCTCCATTTTGCTTCCTTGTTGGATTCAACATGCCGCACCATCGTCTTACTCCACAACAGAACCGGCTACTGTTGCATACGGCACTGCTTTTGCTGCACCACCACAGCGAGCAGGTAGGATAATGTCATTAGATGTGAACACTTTGCGTATTAGGCTGGTTTCACACTGTGTACAGCAGCCCGTTCAACACATACGTTTACGGGCTGCTGTAACGCAAGTGCTGACTTTGGCACATCGCTAGCGCCGATAGAGCATCTGCTAGCTCTATCAGCGCTAGCAGTGACAGACACGGCAACGCTGCAGTCCGAGTCTCGGGGTCCGACCGTCACTCAAATGACGGCACATGGCTTGCGATGCGTCCGACATAGGAGTCAATGACGGCGCTAGCAGACTACGTTTCATCGCGTTACGCAGCGGTGTAACGAAATCCGGCTAACGGACTGGGGGAACGCAATGTTAACCCAGCCTTAGGCTGCGGAGATGCCGAGTTTATGACGCTGCGGATTGGCAGCAGTTTTCCATGCGTTGTACAGTTCCATGTAATAATACATTCTATATTCTCCCATAGGAGCAATCTCGGAGAAGAAGGAATAGCAGACGTCAAAAAAGGATGTGGGTTCATCCCATTATTCAGGAACGGGAGGAAAAGGGACACTTCCATGTTCTTTACCGGGATTTAAGGAGGTAAGATATAGGGAGAAATGGTATATTGACAGCTGATTTTATTTCTTACTTTTTTTGCTATATACAACGTACTTTATGTTTAAAATGTGTGTTTAAAATTATTTGATTTTATTTAATCTTTTTTTTATTTTTATTTTCAGGTTTCCAGATAAATTTACTCAGTTTTGCCGGCTTTCCATTGAGGCATTTGATCGTCTTCTAATTCTTCTTGGTCCACACCTCAGTTATGAAGATACGGTCATGCGAAGAGCAATCTCTGCAGAGGAAAGGCTGCTCATCACCTTGCGGTAAGGCCTTGCTGCGAGTGCCCCCCTAAATGCTGACACAATGCTGCCAGTTTCCCTCTTAATGCTGCCGCAATAGTGCGAGTGCCCCCATAATGCTGCGAGTGCCCCCATTATGCTGCCACAATGCTGCCAGTTCCCCCATAGTGCAGCCGCAATGCTGCCAGTTCCCCCATAATGCTGCCGCAATGCTGCGAGTGCCCCCATTATGCTGCCACAATGCTGCCAGTTCCCCCATAGTGCAGCCACAATGCTGCCAGTTCCCCCATAGTGCAGCCGCAATGCTGCCAGTTCCCCCATAGTGCTGCCGCAATGCTGCGAGTGCCCCCATTATGCTGCCATAATGCTGCCAGTTCACCCATAATGCTGCCGTAATGCAGTGAGTGCCCCCATTATGCTGCCACAATGCTGCCAGTTCACCCATAATGCTGCCGTAATGCAGTGAGTGCCCCCATAATGCTGCCGCAATGCTGCCAGTTCCCCCATAGTGCTGCCGCAATGCTGCGAGTGCCCCCATTATGCTGCCATAATTCTGCCAGTTCACCCATAATGCTGCCGTAATGCAGTGAGTGCCCCCATTATGCTGCCACAATGCTGCCAGTTCACCCATAATGCTGCCATAATGCAGTGAGTGCCCCCATAATGCAGCCGCAATGCTGCCAGTTCCCCCATAGTGCTGCCGTAATGCAGTGAGTGCCCCCATAATGCTGCCGCAATGCTGCCAGTTCCCCCATAGTGCTGCCGCAATGCTGCGAGTGCCCCCATTATGCTGCCATAATGCTGCCAGTTCACCCATAATGCTGCCGTAATGCAGTGAGTGCCCCCATTATGCTGCCACAATGCTGCCAGTTCACCCATAATGCTGCCGTAATGCAGTGAGTGCCCCCATAATGCTGCCGCAATGCTGCCAGTTCCCCCATAGTGCTGCCGCAATGCTGCGAGTGCCCCCATTATGCTGCCATAATTCTGCCAGTTCACCCATAATGCTGCCGTAATGCAGTGAGTGCCCCCATTATGCTGCCACAATGCTGCCAGTTCACCCATAATGCTGCCATAATGCAGTGAGTGCCCCCATAATGCAGCCGCAATGCTGCCAGTTCCCCCATAGTGCTGCCGTAATGCAGTGAGTGCCCCCATAATGCTGCCGCAATGCTGCCAGTTCCCCCATAGTGCTGCCGCAATGCTGCGAGTGCCCCCATTATGCTGCCATAATGCTGCCAGTTCACCCATAATGCTGCCGTAATGCAGTGAGTGCCCCCATTATGCTGCCACAATGCTGCCAGTTCACCCATAATGCTGCCGTAATGCAGTGAGTGCCCCCATAATGCTGCCGCAATGCTGCCAGTTCCCCCATAGTGCTGCCGCAATGCTGCGAGTGCCCCCATTATGCTGCCATAATTCTGCCAGTTCACCCATAATGCTGCCGTAATGCAGTGAGTGCCCCCATTATGCTGCCACAATGCTGCCAGTTCACCCATAATGCTGCCGTAATGCAGTGAGTGCCCCCATAATGCAGCCGCAATGCTGCCAGTTCCCCCATAGTGCTGCCGTAATGCAGTGAGTGCCCCCATAATGCTGCCGCAATGCTGCCAGTTCCCCCATAGTGCAGCCGCAATGCTGCCAGTTCCCCCATAATGCTGCCGTAATGCAGTGAGTGCCCCCATTATGCTGCCACAATGCTGCCAGTTCACCCATAATGCTGCCGTAATGCAGTGAGTGCCCCCATTATGCTGCCACAATGCTGCCAGTTCCCCCATAGCGCAGCTGCAATGCTGCCAGTTCCCCCATAATGCTGCCGCAATGCTGCGAGTGCCCCCATTATGCTGCCACAATGCTGCCAGTTCCCCCATAGTGCAGCCACAATGCTGCCAGTTCCCCCATAGTGCAGCCGCAATGCTGCCAGTTCCCCCATAGTGCTGCCACAATGCTGCGAGTGCCCCCAATATGCTGCCATAATGCTGCCAGTTCACCCATAATGCTGCCGTAATGCAGTGAGTGCCCCCATAATGCTGCCGCAATGCTGCCAGTTCCCCCATAGTGCTGCCGCAATGCTGCGAGTGCCCCCATTATGCTGCCATAATTCTGCCAGTTCACCCATAATGCTGCCGTAATGCAGTGAGTGCCCCCATTATGCTGCCACAATGCTGCCAGTTCACCCATAATGCTGCCGTAATGCAGTGAGTGCCCCCATAATGCAGCCGCAATGCTGCCAGTTCCCCCATAGTGCTGCCGTAATGCAGTGAGTGCCCCCATAATGCTGCCGCAATGCTGCCAGTTCCCCCATAGTGCAGCCGCAATGCTGCCAGTTCCCCCATAATGCTGCCGTAATGCAGTGAGTGCCCCCATTATGCTGCCACAATGCTGCCAGTTCACCCATAATGCTGCCGTAATGCAGTGAGTGCCCCCATTATGCTGCCACAATGCTGCCAGTTCCCCCATAGTGCAGCCGCAATGCTGCCAGTTCCCCCATAATGCTGCCGCAATGCTGCGAGTGCCCCCATTATGCTGCCACAATGCTGCCAGTTCCCCCATAGTGCAGCCACAATGCTGCCAGTTCCCCCATAGTGCAGCCGCAATGCTGCCAGTTCCCCCATAGTGCTGCCACAATGCTGCGAGTGCCCCCATTATGCTGCCATATTGCTGCCAGTTCACCCATAATGCTGCCGTAATGCAGTGAGTGCCCCCATAATGCTGCCGCAATGCTGCCAGTTCCCCCATAGTGCTGCCGCAATGCTGCAAGTGCCCCCATTATGCTGCCATAATTCTGCCAGTTCACCCATAATGCTGCCGTAATGCAGTGAGTGCCCCCATAATGCTGCCGCAATGCTGCCAGTTCCCCCATAGTGCTGCCGCAATGCTGCGAGTGCCCCCATTATGCTGCCATAATGCTGCCAGTTCACCCATAATGCTGCCGTAATGCAGTGAGTGCCCCCATTATGCTGCCACAATGCTGCCAGTTCACCCATAATGCTGCCGTAATGCAGTGAGTGCCCCCATAATGCTGCCGCAATGCTGCCAGTTCACCCATAATGCTGCCGTAATGCTGCGAGTGCCCCCATTATTAGTTATTCTAAAGAATTTTTTTTTTCTCTCATCAGGTTTTTAGCTACAGGAGAGAGCTACACATCCCTGCACCTCCAATTTAGGCTAGGCAAATCCACCATCTCGCAAATTGTACGGTGCACATGTACCGTCATCTGGCAGACGTTGCAGCCCATCGTGATGCCTTGCCCAACCGAGGAGACTTGGCTGCAGGTTGCAGCTGGTTTTCAAACTGTGGCCAATTTCCCCAACTGCGTAGGTGCTGTTGATGGCAAACATGTAAGGGTTCAGCAGCCACCACGATCAGGATCAAGCTTCTTTAATTATAAGAAGTATTTTTCTGTGGTCCTGATGGCGGTGGCTGACGCACATTACAAGTTTGTTGCCATCGACGTCGGTGCTTATGGCAGTTCTGGGGACTCTCGGGTGCTGCAGTCATCACAGATTGGACTTCAAATTCTTCAAGATGGCGGCACGCTCCCAGCCCCAAGACCTTTGCCGGGTTCCACACATCCAGTGCCCTTTGTGATGGTATCGGATGAGGCATTTCCCTTAAAGCCCAACCTGCTGCGCCCATACCCACGAAGAGCACTGGATGATCGGCGTAGGATTTTCAATTACAGGCTGTGCCGTGCACGAAGATATGTGGAATGTACCTTCGGGATCATGTGTAGTCGGTGGAGGATCTTTCACACTGCCATCCAGCTAGATCCGGAGACCGTGGACACTGTGATAAAGGCATGCTGTGTGCTCCACAACTATGCTCGGGAATACAGCACAGAGGTAGTTGAGGAGCCACAGGTGTCAGAATTATTTGCAGTGAACAACTTTGGTCAAGGAAGGCAATGTAACTCGGGTGTGCGTGTGAGAGAAACCTTCGCAGACTACTTCATGAGTCCTGAAGGTGCCGTGCACTGGCAATACTCTTGTGCCGGTGTTGAGCAGCCTGAACTGCAGAGAAGATCGGATGCCTAAACCGAATCAAGGCCCAAGCCTGGACGTCAGCGATAACAGCAGAGAACATATGATGGCCAAACCCATACAAAAAAAGGAACCAGTGTGTATGGCAGAGATGATAACAACGGAGAAAATGCGAGGCCTAATCCCTATCTAGCGAAGACTATTTCCTAGCTACCAAGGACCCTTTTTAATCATCAATATGAAAGCAAATAATCGTTAATAAATAAAAAAAATATTATTTGAATAATTATCGTTTCCATGTTTGTTTTTTTTGTTAATGTTGCTTCATCAGATCACATTATCCGGTCTTCACATTTGGTAATCATTCCAACTCAGAGTAGTATAACAAAACTTTTTTTATTACATTAAAAAATAATTTTATTACATAACAGAAAATGTTGTGAACATTATCAAAGGAAGATACATTAGCTGAAGTAATATCCAAATATCAATAACAATAAATTTTTTACAATAAACTTAGATTTTTTTGGAAAAACCGTAAATAACTTATTCACATTTGGGCTAGAACTCTCATCACAGTAAAACATTGTCTACACTCCCATCTCTACTCAAAAAGGAGGAGACATCAAATCTCAAAAATTGTGATATTCCCGGTGGTATCCATAACCCGTAAATGAGTCATGTTGGGAGGAGAGACTGGAATTGGGTGTACTGGTACGATGGCCAGTTGCTGTAGGTCCATGTGTATGGCCATAACTGTAGGCCTCTACGTGGTCGGCCCTGTATGTAGCGGCCTGCCCATAACGCTGCGGTGCGGCTGCTGGTGGTGGTGGTGGAGGCACAATGGGGTTATTAAAAATATTAAAAATACCCATCATAATTTGTTGGGCTGGGGGTAGGGTGGATGTCCCATCAATTGCCGTTAACAGACAATTGGCTGCTGTCATGTACATTTGCTGCTTGTCCCGTGGCAGTGTTCTAAGGCGGTCTGCCAAAAGTGACCCAAATTTGTCTTGCTCATCCTGCTTTGCCGAATTGTCTAGCAGATTGAGCGTACGGCTTGTTAAGTTTTCTATTACTTGAGCTTGTTTAGACTTCTTTGGTGCCGCCCTTCTCAAAGCCACGGGACGGGCAGAAGCAGCCCCCATCCCCATGTGCCTCGACACACCACCACCAGAGTTGGCTGCAGCGTCCGAGGAAGTAGAAGCAGTGTTAGAGTCCAAAACTTCTCCCGCACGAGGTGCTATGTCACGTTCTCCAAAGGTATCGGTAACCTCTTGTGACCTTCCGGACAAAGACATGTCCCCCGGAGAAGCTTGGCTGCCCATCCTGCATTCTTCTACTTCCTCTCCAATATTGTCCTCTGTGGAGTCACCTAGGTCCGGAGGTGTTTGGGCACACACGTTGCTTTCAGTTCTGCAGACCAAAGAAAAAAAACAATGTTAAAAAAATAATATTTTAAATCATTATGTCAAGCTAAACAATTTTTATATATAAACTACCTCCTCAAACTCCGGCTTCCCAATATAAACTGCAGCTGGTCTGCATATGGCACCCGCTTCCTTGGCGGCGAGCTGCCACTCGGAGTCTTGAGGGACTTCATGAATCGATCTGTCACTGACCGCCACCTCTTCCTCACATCGCCCACTGAAATGAAAGAATTTAAATATAAAATATTACTAATCCCATTTCCTTACTTTTTCCAAAAAATTTAAGAAATCAATACTTACAAATTGTTGTTTGCCACTGTTTAGATAGATTTGGCCACTCAGGAAATAGAGTTGTTACAATCTTGGGCCAGGAATCACGCTTTGCCCCCTTGTAATTCTCATGTGACCGGTCCCAGACCTCCGGGTGTTTTTCAATCTGAAAAATAACAGATTACAAGGGAAAATTTGTATTAAAATTTACAGTGAAAGAACAGAAATATACGGTTATCTACAGTTGCACAAAGACCGTGTGCAAGAAAATACATGTAAGTGAAGGTTTCTTGGGTCGTTACGCACAAAATTTTTCTCCCTGCTACTACGTGGCTGGGCTATATACTACATGGCCTGTGCTATATACTACATGGGCTCTGCAATATAAGTGGCTGGGCAATATACTACATGGGATGTGCTATATACGTGACTGGGCAATATACTACGTGGCCTGTGCTATATACTACATGGGATGTGCTAAATAAGTGGCTGGGCAATATACTACATGGGATGTGCTATATACGTGGCTGGGCAATATACTACGTGGCCTGTGCTATATACTACATGGGATGTGCTAAATAAGTGGCTGGGCAATATACTACATGGGATGTGCTATATACGTGGCTGGGCAATATACTACGTGGCCTGTGCTATATACTACATGGGATGTGCTAAATAAGTGTCTGGGCAATACACTACATGGGATGTGCTATATACGTGGCTGGGCAATATACTACGTGGCCTGTGCTATATACTACATGGGATGTGCTAAATAAGTGGCTGGGCAATATACTACATGGGATGTGCTATATACGTGGCTGGGCAATATACTACATGGGCTGTGCTATATACGTGGCTGGGCAATATACTACATGGGCTGGGCAATAAACATGGGCTGTGCTATATACGTGGCTGGGCAATATACTACGTGGCCTGTGCTATATACTACATGGGATGTGCTAAATAAGTGGCTGGGCAATATACTACATGGGATGTGCTATATACGTGGCTGGGCAATATACTACATGGGCTGTGCTATATACGTGGCTGGGCAATATACTACATGGGCTGGGCAATAAACATGGGCTGTGCTATATACGTGGCTGGGCAATATACTACGTGGCCTGTGCTATATACTACATGGGATGTGCAAAATAAGTGGCTGTGCAATATACTACATGGGATGTGCTATATACGTGGCTGGGCAATATACTACATGGGCTGAGCTATATAAGTGGCAGGGATATATAGTACATGGGCAGTGCTATATACTATGTGGCCTGCGCGATATACTATGTGGGCTGGGCGACATACCACGTATATCGGGCCACCATCTAGTGTGTGTGTGTGTGTGCGTGTATATATATATATATATACAGTGCCTACAAGTAGTATTCAACCCCCTGCAGATTTAGCAGGTTTACACATTTGGAATTAACTTGGCATTGTGACATTTGGACTGTAGATCAGCCTGGAAGTGTGAAATGCACTGCAGCAAAAAAAAATGTTATTTCTTTTATTTTTTTTTTTAAATTGGGAAAAGTTTTTTCAGAGGGTCATTTATTATTCAACCCCTCAACCCACCAGAATTCTGTTTGGTTCCCCTAAAGTATTAAGAAGTAGTTCAGGCACAAAGAACAATGAGCTTCACATGTTTGGATTAATTATCTCTTTTTCCAGCCTTTTCTGACTATTTAAGACCCTCCACTAGGGTTGAGCGAAACGGGTCGATCATTTTCAAAAGTCGCCGACTTTTGGCTAAGTCGGCGTCTCATGAAACCCGATCCGACCCCTGTGCTTGTCGGCCATGCGGTACGCGACTTTCGCGCCAAAGTCGCGTTTCAATGATGCGAAAAGCGCCATTTCTCAGCCAATGAAGGTGAACGCAGAGTGTGGGCAGCGTGATGACATAGATCCTGGTCCCCACCATCTTAGAGAAGGGCATTGCAGTGATTGGCTTGCTGTCTGCGGCGTCACAGGGGCTATAAAGGGGCGTTCCCGCCGACCGCCATCTTACTGCTGCTGATCTGAGCTTAGGGAGAGGTTGCTGCCGCTTCGTCAGAAGCAGGGAGAGCGTTAGGCAGGGTCCACTAACCACCAAACCGCTTGTGCTGTAGCGATTTCCACTGTCCAACACCACCTTCGGTGTGCAGGGACTGTGGAAGCTATTTTTTTTTTTTTTCCTCAGCGCTGTAGCTCATTGGGCTGCCCTAGAAGTCTCCGTGATAGCTGTATTGCTGTGTGTACGCCACTGTGGAAACCAACTGCTTTTTTCAAAGCACATATCCTCTTGTTCCTTTCTGCACAGCTATCTTTTTTGTTTGTCCACACTTTTTATTTAATTTGTGCATCAGTCCACTCCTATTGCTGCCTGCCATACCTGGCTTAGATTACTGCAGGGAGATAGTAATTGTAGGACAGTCCCTGTTTTTTTTTTTTTTGTTTTTTTTTGTGGGAGATTAAGATTGGCATTTCTGCTACAGTGCCATCCCTGTGTGTGCCATCTCTCACTGAGTGGGCCATAGAAAGCCTATTTATTTTTTCCGTGATTTGTGTTCTAAATTCTACCTCAACACAAAAACACTACATCAATCAGTGGTAGAAAAATATTGGCCTCAGTCAGGGCTTGTGTGCCACTGCTGTGTGTGCTATCTCTCATTCAGTGGGCTATAGAAAGCCTATTTATTTATTTATTTTTTTTCTTATTATTTGGTTTCTAAAGTCTCCCTGAAAAAAAAATAAAAAATAAAAAAACAGTGGGAGAGTAATATTGCCCTTTCAGCTTGTGCGCCAGTCTTGACTCCTGGGTGTGCCACCTCTCTCTCTCTAATTGTGGGCCATAGAAAGCCTTTTTTTTTTTGTTTTTTTTTTAATATTATTTGTTTTCTAAAGTCTCCCTTAAAAAACAAAAAATACATAAAAAAACAGTGGGAGAGTAATATTGCCCTTTCAGCTTGTGTGCCAGTCTTGACTCCTGGGTGTGCCACCTCTCTCTCTAATTGTGGGCCATAGAAAGCCTTTTTTTTTTTTTTTTTAAATATTATTGGGTTTCTAAAGTCTCCCTTAAAAAACAAAAAATACATAAAAAAACAGTGGGAGAGTAATATTGCCCTTTCAGCTTGTGTGCCAGTCTTGACTCCTGGGTGTGCCACCTCTCTCTCTCATTCAGTGGGCCATAGAAAGCCTTTTTTTTTTTTTTTTTTTTAAATATTATTGGGTTTCTAAAGTCTCCCTTAAAAAACAAAAAATACATAAAAAAACAGTGGGAGAGTAATATTGCCCTTTCAGCTTGTGTGCCAGTCTTGACTCCTGGGTGTGCCACCTCTCTCTCTCATTCAGTGGGCCATAGAAAGGCTATTTATTTTTTTGGTTTTTTTAATATTATTTGGTTTCTAAAGTCTCCCTGAAAAAAAAAAAAACATAAAAAAACAGTGGGAGAGTAATATTGCCCTTTCAGCTTGTGTGCCAGTCTTGACTCCTGGGTGTGCCACCTCTCTCTCTCATTCAGTGGGCCATAGAAAGGCTATTTATTTTTTTGGTTTTTTTAATATTATTTGGTTTCTAAAGTCTCCCTGAAAATAAAAAAAAAAACTTAAAAAAACAGTGGGAGAGTAATATTGCCCTTTCAGCTTGTGCGCCAGTCTTGACTCCTGGGTGTGCCACCTCTCTCTCTCTAATTGTGGGCCATAGAAAGCCTTTTTTTTTTTGTTTTTTTTTAATATTATTTGTTTTCTAAAGTCTCCCTTAAAAAACAAAAAATACATAAAAAAACAGTGGGAGAGTAATATTGCCCTTTCAGCTTGTGTGCCAGTCTTGACTCCTGGGTGTGCCACCTCTCTCTCTAATTGTGGGCCATAGAAAGCCTTTTTTTTTTTTTTTTAAATATTATTGGGTTTCTAAAGTCTCCCTTAAAAAACAAAAAATACATAAAAAAACAGTGGGAGAGTAATATTGCCCTTTCAGCTTGTGTGCCAGTCTTGACTCCTGGGTGTGCCACCTCTCTCTCTCTAATTGTGGGCCATAGAAAGCCTTTTTTTTTTTTTTTTTTTTAATATTATTTGGTTTCTAAAGTCTCACTTAAAAAACAAAAAATACATAAAAAAACAGTGGGAGAGTAATATTGCCCTTTCAGCTTGTGTGCCAGTCTTGACTCCTGGGTGTGCCACCTCTCTCTCTCATTCAGTGGGCCATAGAAAGGCTATTTATTTTTTTGGTTTTTTTAATATTATTTGGTTTCTAAAGTCTCCCTGAAAATAAAAAAAAAAAACTTAAAAAAACAGTGGGAGAGTAATATTGCCCTTTCAGCTTGTGCGCCAGTCTTGACTCCTGGGTGTGCCACCTCTCTCTCTCTAATTGTGGGCCATAGAAAGCCTTTTTTTTGTTGTTTTTTTTTTTGTTTTTTTTTTAATATTATTTGGTTTCTAAAGTCTCCCTGAGAAAAAAATAAAAATAAATTAGGTGGGAGATTAATATTGACATTAGTGCTTGAGTGACAGTCCTGCGTGTGTGTCATCTCTGTGATTTTGTGCCACAGAAAACAGAGTGTGTAACATTGTGCCTGATTTTCCTTGTGGTCTCACCAACCTGTTAAGGGATATTGAAATCATACTGAAGTTATAGCTCACCGTGTAAGTTGTTTGACAGCAACAAATAAAGTTACTTTGGTTAAGATTTTAAAACAATGAGGAAGTCTGGTGCAAGAGGTCGTCGTGGGCGTTCATTGTCAGCTGGTAATGATGGTAGTGGTAGTGGAGCATCAGGTGGTCGTGGGGATAAAAATATTCCACCTAAGTCTGGAGCTGTGGAGCCAGTTTCGTCGTCAGGCTACACAAGGCCTCGAACGCTCTCTTTTCTGGGAGTAGGAAAACCGCTTTTAAAGGCGGAGCAGCAACAGCAAGTTTTGGCTTACATTGCAGACTCAGCCTCTAGCTCTTTTGCCTCCTCTTCCGAAACTGGTAAATGTAAAAGCAGCGCGTCGCTTGTGGATGTTCACTGTCAGGGACAAGTCGCTTCCTTGTCCTCCTCAGCAAAAACTACAACAAGAGAGAAGGATGCAGCAGGCGACACAACGGGTCACTCCATGGAGCTCTTTACACATACCGTCCCTGGCTTAGAAAGTGAAACATTTAACAGGCCATGCCCATTACAAGTAGATTCTGACATGGAGTGCACTGATGCACAGCCACAGCCAGAGTACTATGCTGCTCCTTTGACTCAGACCACCACATTGCCCTCTCAGGGTACAGATCCACAATCAGACCCTGATGAGACTATGTTGCCCCGCCACGAACGCTATACCACCGACCGACACAGTGACACAGACGAAGTTGCACACGAGCTCGAAGAGGAGGTAATAGATGACCCAGTTATTGACCCCGATTGGCAGCCATTGGGGGAACAGGGTGCAGGCGGCAGTAGTTCAGAAGCGGAGGTGGAGGAGGGGCCGCAGCAGGCATCAACATCGCAACAGGTTCCATCTGCCGGGCCCGTATCTGGCCCAAAACGCGTGTCAAAGCCAAAACCTGTTGGAGGACAGCGTGGCCATCCGGTTAAAGCTCAGTCTGCAATCCCTGAAAAGGGATCCGAGTCTAGGAAGAGTGCAGTCTGGCATTTTTTTAAACAACATCCAACTGATCAGCGCAAAGTCATCTGTCAAAAATGTTCAACTAGCTTAAGCAGAGGTCAGAATCTGAAAAGTCTAAATACTAGTTGCATGCATAGACACTTAACCACCATGCATTTTCAAGCCTGGACTAACTACCAAACGTCCCTTAAGGTTGTAGCACCCTCGGCCAATGAAGCTAGTCAGCAACGCAACATCCCTTCCGTCACTGTAAGGCCACCATTTTCCGCACCACCGGCAGTATCTGTGCAGGTTTCTTTGCCAGGCAAAAGCAGTCAGGGTCAGGGAACCACCAGTTTTGTAGGAGGAAATATTGCATCTAGGGCACCGGTGGAAACAATACCGTCTCCAACCGTCTCTCAGTCTGCCATGTACACCGGCACACCCGAAAGTTCCACGATCTCCAGCTCTCCAGTCCAGCTCACCCTACATGAGACTATGGTTAGAAAAAGGAAGTACTTATCCTCGCATCCGCGTACACAGGGTTTTAACGCCCACATAGCTAGACTAATCTCGTTAGAGATGATGCCCTACCGGTTAGTTGAAAGCGAAGCTTTCAAAGCCCTGATGGAGTACGCTGAACCACGATACGAGCTACCCAGTCGACACTTTTTTTCCAGAAAAGCCATCCCAGCCCTGCACCAGCATGTTAAACAGCGCATCGTCCATGCACTCAGGCAATCTGTGAGTACAAAGGTGCACCTGACTACAGATGCATGGACCAGTAGGCATGGCCAGGGACGTTATGTGTCCATCACGGCACACTGGGTGAATGTGGTGGATGCAGGGTCCACAGGCGACATCAATTTAGGGACAGTTGTGCCTAGCCCACGGTCTAGGAAACAGTTGGCTGTAGGCGTTCGCACCCCCTCCTCCTCCTCCTCCTCGTCCTCCTGCAGAAGCTACAGCTCTTCCACAGAACGCAGTCTGCCAACCACTCCATCGGCAGATGACACTGTTGCACACCAGTTGTCCCATTATGGGCCAGCTACTGCCAAGCGTCAGCAGGCTGTATTGGCTATGAAGTGTTTGGGCGACAACAGACACACCGCGGAAGTTCTGTCCGAGTTCTTGCAACAAGAAACGCAGTCGTGGCTGGGCACAGTAGATCTTGAGGCAGGCAAGGTAGTGAGTGATAACGGAAGGAATTTCATGGCTGCCATCTCCCTTTCCCAACTGAAACACATTCCTTGCCTGGCTCACACCTTAAACCTGGTGGTGCAGTGCTTATTGAAAACTTATCCTGGGTTCTCCGACCTGCTCCTCAAAGTGCGTGCACTTTGCTCACATATCCGACGTTCGCCTGTACACGCCAGCCGTATGCAGACCTATCAGCGGTCTTTGAACCTTCTCCAGCATCGCCTCATCATAGACGTTGCAACAAGGTGGAACTCAACACTGCACATGCTTCAGAGACTGTGCGAACAGAGGCGTGCTGTTATTTATTTGTGGGAGGATACACGGGCAGGCAGTAGGATGGCAGACATGGAGTTGTCAGGTGTGCAGTGGTCTAAGATACAAGACATGTGTCAAGTCCTTCAGTGTTTTGAGGAATGCACACGGCTGGTTAGTGCAGACAACGCCGTAATAAGCATGAGCATCCCCCTAATGCGTCTGCTGATGCAAAGTTTGACGCACATAAAGGAGCAGGCGTCTGCACCAGAGGAAGAGGAAAGCCTTGATGACAGTCAGCCATTGTCTGGTCAGGGCAGTGTACAGGACGAGGTAGCGGGCGAAGAGGAGGTGGAGGACGAGGAGGATGATGGGGATGAGTATATTTTTAATGCCGAACCTTTCCCGGGGACACAGGAAATTGGTTGCGTGTCACGGCCGGGTTCTGGTTTTTTGAGGGACACAAGTGACGTAGATTTGCCTGCAACTGCCCCTCAACCAATCACAACCGGAGATTTGACAACTGGAACTTTGGCCCACATGGCGGATTATGCCTTACGTATCCTAAAAAGGGACACACGCATTACGAAAATGATGAACGATGACGATTACTGGTTGGCCTGCCTCCTTGATCCACGCTATAAAGGCAAATTGCAAAATATTATGCCACATGAGAACTTGGAACTAATATTAGCAACCAAACAATCAACTCTTGTTGACCGTTTGCTTCAGGCATTCCCAGCACACAGCGCACGTGATCGTTCTCACACGAGCTCCAGGGGGCAGCAGACTAGGAGTGTTAGGGGTGCACACATCAGAAGTGGCGTTGGACAGAGGGGTTTTCTGACCAGGTTGTGGAGTGATTTTGCTATGACCGCAGACAGGACAGGTACTGCTGCATCAATTGAAAGTGACAGGAGACAACATTTGTCCAGTATGGTTACTAACTATTTTTCATCCCTTATCGATGTTCTCCCTCAACCGTCATTCCCATTTGATTACTGGGCCTCCAAATTAGACACCTGGCCAGAATTGGCAGAATATGCATTGCAGGAGCTTGCTTGCCCGGCAGCAAGTGTCCTATCAGAAAGAGTATTCAGTGCTGCAGGTTCAATATTAACCGAAAAAAGGACTCGTCTGGCTACCCAAAATGTTGACGATCTAACATTAATTAAAATGAACCACAACTGGATTTCGAAATCTTTTGCCCCACCTTGCCCGGCCGACACCTAGCTTTCCTATGAAAAGCTCTTGCCTGTGAATTACTTTTCTAATGTCTAATTTGCTGCAGCTGATTGTACAGCATACGACATGTTTACACCTCCCTAAATGGCAAAACTCCCCACACGGGGCCGTGGTATCGCGACTTGGCGCAAGCACCCGTGAGACTGCTGTTTGTCTGAAGAGGTGGGTGTGCTCGCTTTTGGTTGACGGCATTGCTACTGGGTCCCTCATAGTACAATGTAGTGTCTCTGGCGGTGGCGGTGTGCACCCAACGTCAGACACACCGTTGTAACATGAGGGGCCCTGGGGCGGTCCCGCCGGCCTCAAGAGAGTTCCCCCCTACCCCAGCTCAAAATGTGCTCTACCACGTGCAAAATTATGTCGCACAGCTCCACCAATCTTTAGTCTATTCGCTGACATCATTCAATGTCTGGCACTGACAATACAAATTTGTAGACATCTATGATGCAACTTAAAGTAGTCTGTGTCTGTGTCCTATATTGGCACCATTAAATAGTTACTGCCAAATTACTATGTCAGAAACTCAGTAGATGAGCCCACCCCTGTACCTAAGTATGCCACCTTTTTTTTTGTTTTGGTTGTTTTGCGAGACATTAACATCTATTTATATTTTGGGAGTACTGGGACAGACACTCCTTGCACTACTCCTCCACTCACCACCAAGCTGCCTGTGTATCCATGTAACCGCTGTAAAGCTGCCATGAGCCTATTGTTTGTTATTTTAGGCCTTTGATAGCCTGTCTGCGGTCCCTACTTTAAATACTCCTCCACTCATCACCAGCTGCCTGCCCGTGTATCCATGTAACCGCTGTAAAACTGCCATGAGCCTATTGTTTGTTATTTTAGGCCTTTGATAGCCTGTCTGCGGTCCCTACTTTAAATACTCCTCCACTCATCACCAGCTGCCTGCCCGTGTATCCATGTAACCGCTGTAAAACTGCCATGAGCCTATTGTTTGTTATTTTAGGCCTTTGATAGCCTGTCTGCGGTCCCTACTTTAAATACTCCTCCACTCACCACCAAGCTGCCTGCCCGTGTATCCATGTAACCGCTGTAAAACTGCCATGAGCCTATTGTTTGTTATTTTAGGCCTTTGATAGCCTGTCTGCGGTCCCTACTTTAAATACTCCTCCACTCATCACCAGCTGCCTGCCCGTGTATCCATGTAACCGCTGTAAAACTGCCATGAGCCTATTGTTTGTTATTTTAGGCCTTTGATAGCCTGTCTGCGGTCCCTACTTTAAATACTCCTCCACTCACCACCAAGCTGCCTGTGTATCCATGTAACCGCTGTAAAACTGCCATGAGCCTATTGTTTGTTATTTTAGGCCTTTGATAGCCTGTCTGCGGTCCCTACTTTAAATACTCCTCCACTCATCACCAGCTGCCTGCCCGTGTATCCATGAAACCGCTGTAAAACTGCCATGAGCCTATTGTTTGTTATTTTAGGCCTTTGATAGCCTGTCTGCGGTCCCTACTTTAAATACTCCTCCACTCACCACCAAGCTGCCTGTGTATCCATGTAACCGCTGTAAAACTGCCATGAGCCTATTGTTTGTTATTTTAGGCCTTTGATAGCCTGTCTGCGGTCCCTACTTTAAATACTCCTCCACTCATCACCAGCTGCCTGCCCGTGTATCCATGTAACCGCTGTAAAACTGCCATGAGCCTATTGTTTGTTATTTTAGGCCTTTGATAGCCTGTCTGCGGTCCCTACTTTAAATACTCCTCCACTCACCACCAAGCTGCCTGTGTATCCATGTAACCGCTGTAAAACTGCCATGAGCCTATTGTTTGTTATTTTAGGCCTTTGATAGCCTGTCTGCGGTCCCTACTTTAAATACTCCTCCACTCATCACCAGCTGCCTGCCCGTGTATCCATGTAACCGCTGTAAAACTGCCATGAGCCTATTGTTTGTTATTTTAGGCCTTTGATAGCCTGTCTGCGGTCCCTACTTTAAATACTCCTCCACTCATCACCAGCTGCCTGCCCGTGTATCCATGTAACCGCTGTAAAACTGCCATGAGCCTATTGTTTGTTATTTTAGGCCTTTGATAGCCTGTCTGCGGTCCCTACTTTAAATACTCCTCCACTCACCACCAAGCTGCCTGTGTATCCATGTAACCGCTGTAAAACTGCCATGAGCCTATTGTTTGTTATTTTAGGCCTTTGATAGCCTGTCTGCGGTCCCTACTTTAAATACTCCTCCACTCATCACCAGCTGCCTGCCCGTGTATCCATGTAACCGCTGTAAAACTGCCATGAGCCTATTGTTTGTTATTTTAGGCCTTTGATAGCCTGTCTGTGGTCCCTACTTTAAATACTCCTCCACTCATCACCAGCTGCCTGCCCGTGTATCCATGTAACCGCTGTAAAACTGCCATGAGCCTATTGTTTGTTATTTTAGGCCTTTGATAGCCTGTCTGCGGTCCCTACTTTAAATACTCCTCCACTCACCACCAAGCTGCCTGTGTATCCATGTAACCGCTGTAAAACTGCCATGAGCCTATTGTTTGTTATTTTAGGCCTTTGATAGCCTGTCTGCGGTCCCTACTTTAAATACTCCTCCACTCATCACCAGCTGCCTGCCCGTGTATCCATGTAACCGCTGTAAAACTGCCATGAGCCTATTGTTTGTTATTTTAGGCCTTTGATAGCCTGTCTGCGGTCCCTACTTTAAATACTCCTCCACTCATCACCAGCTGCCTGCCCGTGTATCCATGTAACCGCTGTAAAACTGCCATGAGCCTATTGTTTGTTATTTTAGGCCTTTGATAGCCTGTCTGCGGTCCCTACTTTAAATACTCCTCCACTCACCACCAAGCTGCCTGTGTATCCATGTAACCGCTGTAAAACTGCCATGAGCCTATTGTTTGTTATTTTAGGCCTTTGATAGCCTGTCTGCGGTCCCTACTTTAAATACTCCTCCACTCACCACCAAGCTGCCTGCCCGTGTATCCATGTAACCGCTGTAAAACTGCCATGAGCCTATTGTTTGTTATTTTAGGCCTTCGAAGCCTGTCTGCGGTCCCTCCTTCCACTAGGCCTCCACTGACCAGACCACTGCTGCCCGTGTACCCCTGGAACCAATTTTAAAGTGCCTACAGCCAGCCCATTTTATTGTGTTAGGCCTTCGAAGCCTGTCTGCGGTCCCTCCTTCCACTAGGCCTCCACTGACCAGACCACTGCTGCCCGTGTACCCCTGGAACCAATTTTAAAGTGCCTACAGCCAGCCCATTTTATTGTGTTAGGCCTTCGAAGCCTGTCTGCGGTCCCTCCTTCCAATAGGCCTACACTGACAAAGGTACACCTGACAACAGACACATGGACCTGTAGGCATGGCCACGGAAGGTTACGTGTCCTTTGTGGCTCAATGGGTTAATGTATTGGATGCATGGTCCACACAGGGGACAGCCTGCTAAGTCTGTATGCAGTCCCTAATTCAAGTTGTCCTCAACTGAATAAAGCTGAGCTTCTACCTTCTGGCTCTCATTAAGTGTTTTTTAAAAAACAAAATGGTGGTTAGGGCCTACTAACGGCTTCTGCCCCTCCCTGGTGTTGCCCTCAACTGAATAAAGCTGAGCTTCAACCTTCTGGCTCTCATTAAGTGTTTTTTAAAAAACAAAATGGTGGTTAGGGCCTACTAACGGCTTCTGCCCCTCCCTGGTGTTGCCCTCAACTGAATAAAGCTGAGCTTCTACCTTCCGGCTCTGATTAACTGCTGTTTTTAAACACATTGCTGGTTCCGGCCTACTAACGGTGTCTGCCCCTGCCTGGTGTTGCCCTCAACTGAATAAAGCTGAGCTTCAACCTTCTGGCTCTCATTAAGTGTTTTTTAAAAAACAAAATGGTGGTTCCGGCCTACTAACGGTGTCTGCCCCTGCCTGGTGTTGCCCTCAACTGAATAAAGCTGAGCTTCAACCTTCTGGCTCTCATTAAGTGTTTTTTAAAAAACAAAATGGTGGTTAGGGCCTACTAACGGCTTCTGCCCCTCCCTGGTGTTGCCCTCAACTGAATAAAGCTGAGCTTCAACCTTCTGGCTCTCATTAAGTGTTTTTTAAAAAACAAAATGGTGGTTCCGGCCTACTAACGGTGTCTGCCCCTGCCTGGTGTTGCCCTCAACTGAATAAAGCTGAGCTTCAACCTTCTGGCTCTCATTAAGTGTTTTTTAAAAAACAAAATGGTGGTTAGGGCCTACTAACGGCTTCTGCCCCTCCCTGGTGTTGCCCTCAACTGAATAAAGCTGAGCTTCAACCTTCTGGCTCTCATTAAGTGTTTTTTAAAAAACAAAATGGTGGTTCCGGCCTACTAACGGTGTCTGCCCCTGCCTGGTGTTGCCCTCAACTGAATAAAGCTGAGCTTCAACCTTCTGGCTCTCATTAAGTGTTTTTTAAAAAACAAAATGGTGGTTCCGGCCTACTAACGGTGTCTGCCCCTGCCTGGTGTTGCCCTCAACTGAATAAAGCTGAGCTTCAACCTTCTGGCTCTCATTAAGTGTTTTTTAAAAAACAAAATGGTGGTTCCGGCCTACTAACGGTGTCTGCCCCTGCCTGGTGTTGCCCTCAACTGAATAAAGCTGAGCTTCAACCTTCTGGCTCTCATTAAGTGTTTTTTAAAAAACAAAATGGTGGTTAGGGCCTACTAACGGCTTCTGCCCCTCCCTGGTGTTGCCCTCAACTGAATAAAGCTGAGCTTCAACCTTCTGGCTCTCATTAAGTGTTTTTTAAAAAACAAAATGGTGGTTCCGGCCTACTAACGGTGTCTGCCCCTGCCTGGTGTTGCCCTCAACTGAATAAAGCTGAGCTTCAACCTTCTGGCTCTCATTAAGTGTTTTTTAAAAAACAAAATGGTGGTTAGGGCCTACTAACGGCTTCTGCCCCTCCCTGGTGTTGCCCTCAACTGAATAAAGCTGAGCTTCAACCTTCTGGCTCTCATTAAGTGTTTTTTAAAAAACAAAATGGTGGTTCCGGCCTACTAACGGTGTCTGCCCCTGCCTGGTGTTGCCCTCAACTGAATAAAGCTGAGCTTCAACCTTCTGGCTCTCATTAAGTGTTTTTTAAAAAACAAAATGGTGGTTCCGGCCTACTAACGGTGTCTGCCCCTGCCTGGTGTTGCCCTCAACTGAATAAAGCTGAGCTTCAACCTTCTGGCTCTCATTAAGTGTTTTTTAAAAAACAAAATGGTGGTTAGGGCCTACTAACGGCTTCTGCCCCTTCCTGGTGTTGCCCTCAACTGAATAAAGCTGAGCTTCAACCTTCTGGCTCTCATTAAGTGTTTTTTAAAAAACAAAATGGTGGTTCCGGCCTACTAACGGTGTCTGCCCCTGCCTGGTGTTGCCCTCAACTGAATAAAGCTGAGCTTCAACCTTCTGGCTCTCATTAAGTGTTTTTTAAAAAACAGAATGGTGGTTAGGGCCTACTAACGGCTTCTGCCCCTCCCTGGTGTTGCCCTCAACTGAATAAAGCTGAGCTTCTACCTTCCGGCTCTGATTAACTGCTGTTTTTAAACACATTGCTGGTTCCAGCCTACTAACGGTGTCTGCCCCTGCCTGGTGTTGCCCTCAACTGAATAAAGCTGAGCTTCAACCTTCTGGCTCTCATTAAGTGTTTTTTAAAAAACAAAATGGTGGTTCCGGCCTACTAACGGTGTCTGCCCCTGCCTGGTGTTGCCCTCAACTGAATAAAGCTGAGCTTCAACCTTCTGGCTCTCATTAAGTGTTTTTTAAAAAACAAAATGGTGGTTCCGGCCTACTAACGGTGTCTGCCCCTGCCTGGTGTTGCCCTCAACTGAATAAAGCTGAGCTTCAACCTTCTGGCTCTCATTAAGTGTTTTTTAAAAAACAAAATGGTGGTTAGGGCCTACTAACGGCTTCTGCCCCTCCCTGGTGTTGCCCTCAACTGAATAAAGCTGAGCTTCTACCTTCCGACTCTCATTAAGTGTTTTTTAAAAAACAAAATGGTGGTTCCGGCCTACTAACGGTGTCTGCCCCTGCCTGGTGTTGCCCTCAACTGAATAAAGCTGAGCTTCAACCTTCTGGCTCTCATTAAGTGTTTTTTAAAAAACAAAATGGTGGTTCCGGCCTACTAACGGTGTCTGCCCCTGCCTGGTGTTGCCCTCAACTGAATAAAGCTGAGCTTCAACCTTCTGGCTCTCATTAAGTGTTTTTTAAAAAACAAAATGGTGGTTAGGGCCTACTAACGGCTTCTGCCCCTCCCTGGTGTTGCCCTCAACTGAATAAAGCTGAGCTTCTACCTTCCGGCTCTCAATAAGTGTTTTTTAAAAAACAAAATGGTGGTTCCGGCCTACTAACGGTGTCTGCCCTTGCCTGGTGTTGCCCTCAACTGAATAAAGCTGAGCTTCAACCTTCTGGCTCTCATTAAGTGTTTTTTAAAAAACAAAATGGTGGTTCCGGCCTACTAACGGTGTCTGCCCCTGCCTGGTGTTGCCCTCAACTGAATAAAGCTGAGCTTCAACCTTCTGGCTCTCATTAAGTGTTTTTTAAAAAACAAAATGGTGGTTCCGGCCTACTAACGGTGTCTGCCCCTGCCTGGTGTTGCCCTCAACTGAATAAAGCTGAGCTTCAACCTTCTGGCTCTCATTAAGTGTTTTTTAAAAAACAAAATGGTGGTTAGGGCCTACTAACGGCTTCTGCCCCTCCCTGGTGTTGCCCTTAACTGAATAAAGCTGAGCTTCTACCTTCCGGCTCTGATTAACTGCTGTTTTTAAACACATTGCTGGTTCCGGCCTACTAACGGTGTCTGCCCCTGCCTGGTGTTGCCCTCAACTGAATAAAGCTGAGCTTCATCCTTCTGGCTCTCATTAAGTGTTTTTTAAAAAACAAAATGGTGGTTCCGGCCTACTAACGGTGTCTGCCCCTGCCTGGTGTTGCCCTCAACTGAATAAAGCTGAGTTTCAACCTTCTGGCTCTCATTAAGTGTTTTTTAAAAAACAAAATGGTGGTTAGGGCCTACTAACGGCTTCTGCCTCTCCCTGGTGTTGCCCTCAACTGAATAAAGCTGAGCTTCTACCTTCCGGCTCTGATTAACTGCTGTTTTTAAACACATTGCTGGTTCCGGCCTACTAACGGTGTCTGCCCCTGCCTGGTGTTGCCCTCAACTGAATAAAGCTGAGCTTCAACCTTCTGGCTCTCATTAAGTGTTTTTTAAAAAACAAAATGGTGGTTCCGGCCTACTAACGGTGTCTGCCCCTGCCTGGTGTTGCCCTCAACTGAATAAAGCTGAGCTTCAACCTTCTGGCTCTCATTAAGTGTTTTTTAAAAAACAAAATGGTGTTTAGGGCCTACTAACGGTGTCTGCCCCTCCCTGGTGTTGCCCTCAACTGAATAAAGCTGAGCTTCAACCTTCTGGCTCTCATTAAGTGTTTTTTAAAAAACAAAATGGTGGTTCCGGCCTACTAACGGTGTCTGCCCCTGCCTGGTGTTGCCCTCAACTGAATAAAGCTGAGCTTCAACCTTCTGGCTCTCATTAAGTGTTTTTTAAAAAACAAAATGGTGGTTAGGGCCTACTAACGGCTTCTGCCCCTCCCTGGTGTTGCCCTCAACTGAATAAAGCTGAGCTTCAACCTTCTGGCTCTCATTAAGTGTTTTTTAAAAAACAAAATGGTGGTTCCGGCCTACTAACGGTGTCTGCCCCTGCCTGGTGTTGCCCTCAACTGAATAAAGCTGAGCTTCAACCTTCTGGCTCTCATTAAGTGTTTTTTAAAAAACAAAATGGTGGTTAGGGCCTACTAACGGCTTCTGCCCCTCCCTGGTGTTGCCCTCAACTGAATAAAGCTGAGCTTCAACCTTCTGGCTCTCATTAAGTGTTTTTTAAAAAACAAAATGGTGGTTCCGGCCTACTAACGGTGTCTGCCCCTGCCTGGTGTTGCCCTCAACTGAATAAAGCTGAGCTTCAACCTTCTGGCTCTCATTAAGTGTTTTTTAAAAAACAAAATGGTGGTTCCGGCCTACTAACGGTGTCTGCCCCTGCCTGGTGTTGCCCTCAACTGAATAAAGCTGAGCTTCAACCTTCTGGCTCTCATTAAGTGTTTTTTAAAAAACAAAATGGTGGTTCCGGCCTACTAACGGTGTCTGCCCCTGCCTGGTGTTGCCCTCAACTGAATAAAGCTGAGCTTCAACCTTCTGGCTCTCATTAAGTGTTTTTTAAAAAACAAAATGGTGGTTCCGGCCTACTAACGGTGTCTGCCCCTGCCTGGTGTTGCCCTCAACTGAATAAAGCTGAGCTTCAACCTTCTGGCTCTCATTAAGTGTTTTTTAAAAAACAGAATGGTGGTTAGGGCCTACTAACGGCTTCTGCCCCTCCCTGGTGTTGCCCTCAACTGAATAAAGCTGAGCTTCTACCTTCCAGCTCTGATTAACTGCTGTTTTTAAACACATTGCTGGTTCCAGCCTACTAACGGTGTCTGCCCCTGCCTGGTGTTGCCCTCAACTGAATAAAGCTGAGCTTCAACCTTCTGGCTCTCATTAAGTGTTTTTTAAAAAACAAAATGGTGGTTCCGGCCTACTAACGGTGTCTGCCCCTGCCTGGTGTTGCCCTCAACTGAATAAAGCTGAGCTTCAACCTTCTGGCTCTCATTAAGTGTTTTTTAAAAAACAAAATGGTGGTTCCGGCCTACTAACGGTGTCTGCCCCTGCCTGGTGTTGCCCTCAACTGAATAAAGCTGAGCTTCAACCTTCTGGCTCTCATTAAGTGTTTTTTAAAAAACAAAATGGTGGTTAGGGCCTACTAACGGCTTCTGCCCCTCCCTGGTGTTGCCCTCAACTGAATAAAGCTGAGCTTCTACCTTCCGACTCTCATTAAGTGTTTTTTAAAAAACAAAATGGTGGTTCCGGCCTACTAACGGTGTCTGCCCCTGCCTGGTGTTGCCCTCAACTGAATAAAGCTGAGCTTCAACCTTCTGGCTCTCATTAAGTGTTTTTTAAAAAACAAAATGGTGGTTCCGGCCTACTAACGGTGTCTGCCCCTGCCTGGTGTTGCCCTCAACTGAATAAAGCTGAGCTTCAACCTTCTGGCTCTCATTAAGTGTTTTTTAAAAAACAAAATGGTGGTTAGGGCCTACTAACGGCTTCTGCCCCTCCCTGGTGTTGCCCTCAACTGAATAAAGCTGAGCTTCTACCTTCCTGCTCTCAATAAGTGTTTTTTAAAAAACAAAATGGTGGTTCCGGCCTACTAACGGTGTCTGCCCTTGCCTGGTGTTGCCCTCAACTGAATAAAGCTGAGCTTCAACCTTCTGGCTCTCATTAAGTGTTTTTTAAAAAACAAAATGGTGGTTCCGGCCTACTAACGGTGTCTGCCCCTGCCTGGTGTTGCCCTCAACTGAATAAAGCTGAGCTTCAACCTTCTGGCTCTCATTAAGTGTTTTTTAAAAAACAAAATGGTGGTTCCGGCCTACTAACGGTGTCTGCCCCTGCCTGGTGTTGCCCTCAACTGAATAAAGCTGAGCTTCAACCTTCTGGCTCTCATTAAGTGTTTTTTAAAAAACAAAATGGTGGTTAGGGCCTACTAACGGCTTCTGCCCCTCCCTGGTGTTGCCCTTAACTGAATAAAGCTGAGCTTCTACCTTCCGGCTCTGATTAACTGCTGTTTTTAAACACATTGCTGGTTCCGGCCTACTAACGGTGTCTGCCCCTGCCTGGTGTTGCCCTCAACTGAATAAAGCTGAGCTTCATCCTTCTGGCTCTCATTAAGTGTTTTTTAAAAAACAAAATGGTGGTTCCGGCCTACTAACGGTGTCTGCCCCTGCCTGGTGTTGCCCTCAACTGAATAAAGCTGAGTTTCAACCTTCTGGCTCTCATTAAGTGTTTTTTAAAAAACAAAATGGTGGTTAGGGCCTACTAACGGCTTCTGCCCCTCCCTGGTGTTGCCCTCAACTGAATAAAGCTGAGCTTCTACCTTCCGGCTCTGATTAACTGCTGTTTTTAAACACATTGCTGGTTCCGGCCTACTAACGGTGTCTGCCCCTGCCTGGTGTTGCCCTCAACTGAATAAAGCTGAGCTTCAACCTTCTGGCTCTCATTAAGTGTTTTTTAAAAAACAAAATGGTGGTTCCGGCCTACTAACGGTGTCTGCCCCTGCCTGGTGTTGCCCTCAACTGAATAAAGCTGAGCTTCAACCTTCTGGCTCTCATTAAGTGTTTTTTAAAAAACAAAATGGTGTTTAGGGCCTACTAACGGTGTCTGCCCCTCCCTGGTGTTGCCCTCAACTGAATAAAGCTGAGCTTCAACCTTCTGGCTCTCATTAAGTGTTTTTTAAAAAACAAAATGGTGGTTAGGGCCTACTAACGGTGTCTGCCCCTCCCTGGTGTTGTCCTCAACTGAACAAAGCTGAGCTTCCACATGCTGGCTTTCGGCCTATACTATCAGATATTAAACTGCATTTGGCCTACTAGTGTGGTTAGGCCCTTGAAACAGTGTCTGCTGCTCTTGGGTTTGCTACTCCACTGAACAAAGCAATGCCGCCTGTTTAGTCCTGTTACCAATTTTGATCTGCATTTAGCCTACTTTATTCTTTGGCCCTATATCTGTTTCCTCATCATCCTGCCCATTGCCCAGCCACTGCTAGATGAGTCTGCTGGTACATTGACCTAGACCACTACATTCCCCTTGTACTCTACACAGCCAGAATCTGACCCTGCTGAAAGTAAGGTTCCCCTTCCCGCATATTATACCACCTTACACAGGGACAAAGAGGAAGGTGCAGATGAAAGTGCAGGTTCCTTCATCAGGTGGGGGGGCATACTCGTTGGCGACGTCACTGGCACAGGGCCACTCAGAGTACGCAAAAGTGTCACTGCTGGTGGGAGGCGCCCCCGCCATGCAAACACACCGCCGTACTTTGAGGGGCCCTGTGCCAGTGCCAATGCGAACGAGTGGGCCCCCCCTGCTTGCTCAGGATCACAGCACTTGCAACGTTGAAATACTTACCTCTCCCTGCTCCACCGCCATGACGTAGTCCATGTTTCCTGGGCCCACTAAAACCTTGAACCAGCCCTACCCCCACAACTTTTGCCAAATGACCCCCAATTTCCAGTGCCCAACTATTATTATAAAGTTAATTAAGATTGACAAGCTTCAGAAAACAAGAATGGATGTTTTTGGCAGTAAAATGTGCACTGTAGGTGTTTTCCTGGCCTCCACTCACTGCCGGCTATGCTTCCCCATTGACTTGCATTGGGTTTCGTGTTTCGGTCGATCCCCGACTTTTAGCGATAATCGGCCGACTTCACTCGACTCGACTCTGGACTAAATCGGGTTTCACAAAACCAGACTCGATCTTAAAAAAATGAAAGTCGCTCAACCCTACCCTCCACAAACTTGTGAACAGCACTCATACATGGTCAACATGGGGAAGACAAAGGAGCATTCCAAGGCCATCAGAGACAAGATCGTGGAGGGTCACAAGGCTGGTAAGGGGTACAAAACCCTTTCCAAGGAGTTGGGCCTACCTGTCTCCACTGTTGGGAGCATCATCCGGAAGTGGAAGGCTTATGGAACTACTGTTAGCCTTCCACGGCCTGGACAGCCTTTGAAAGTTTCCTCCCGTGCCGAGGCCGGGCTTGTCCAAAGAGTCAAGGCTAACCCAAGGACAACAAGGAAGGAGCTCCGGGAAGATCTCATGGCAGTGGGGACATTGGTTTCAGTCAATACCATAAGTAACGTACTCCACCGCAATGGTCTCCGTTCCAGACGAGCCCGTAAGGTACCTTTACTTTCAAAGCGTCATGTCAAGGCTCGTCTACAGTTTGCTCATGATCACTTGGAGGACTCTGAGACTGACTGGTTCAAGGTTCTCTGGTCTGATGAGACCAAGATCGAGATCTTTGGTGCCAACCACACACGTGACGTTTGGAGACTGGATGGCACTGCATACGACCCCAAGAATACCATCCCTACAGTCAAGCATGGTGGTGGCAGCATCATGCTGTGGGGCTGTTTCTCAGCCAAGGGGCCTGGCCATCTGGTCCGCATCCATGGGAAGATGGATAGCACGGCCTACCTGGATATTTTGGCCAAGAACCTCCGCTCCTCCATCAAGGATCTTAAGATGGGTTGTCATTTCATCTTCCAACAAGACAACGACCCAAAGTGCACAGCCAAGAAAACCAAGGCCTGGTTCAAGAGGCAAAAAATCAAGGTGTTGCAGTGGCCTAGTCAGTCTCCTGACCTTAACCCAATTGAAAACTTGTGGAAGGAGCTCAAGATTAAAGTCCACATGAGACACCCAAAGAACCTAGATAACTTGGAGAAGATCTGCATGGAGGAGTGGGCCAAGATAACTCCAGAGACCTGTGCCGGCCTGATCAGGTCTTTTAAAAGACGATTATTAGCTGTAATTGCAAACAAAGGTTATTCCACAAAATATTAAACCTAGGGGTTGAATAATAATTGACCCACACTTTTATGTTTAAAATTTATAAAAATCTGCAGGGGGTTGAATACTACTTGTAGGCACTGTATATATATATATATATATATATATATATATATATATATATATATATATTTCACTATTACATACAGCGCTAGATTGCAGAAAGGCCTGTAATTAAATTCCCGTTTTTTTATATCTCCTCTCTTCTCTTATATGGAATAAGGCTACGTTCACATGTGCGTTGTGCGCCGCAGCGTCGGCGCCGCAGCGCACAACGCAAACTAAAACGCAGCAAAACGCATGCTAAAACGCTGCGTTTTGCGCCGCATGCGTCCTTTTTGGCCGAAAGTTGGACGCAAAAAAAATTCAACTAGAAGCGTTTCTTGCGTCCAACGCTTGCGGCCATGCGGCGCAAAACGCAGCACAACGCATGTCCATGCGCCCCCATGTTAAATATAGGGGCGCATGATGCATGCGGCGCCGCTGTGGCGCCCGACGCTGCGGCGAGGACCGCAAATGTGAACGTAGCCTAACATACAGTAAACCATGTCATTTTTTGGAGGGGGACATATTTGGGCGCTAAAGCTATTAAAGGGTTAAATCACAGGAAAAAATGGCGTGGGCTCCCGCGCAATTTTCTCCGCCAGAGTGGTAAAGCCAGTGACTGAGGGCAGATATTAATAGCCAGGAGAGGGTCCATGGTTATTGGCCCCCCCGTGGCTAAAAACATCTGCCCCCAGCCACCCCAGAAAAGGCACATCTGGAAGATGCGCCTATTCTGGCACTTGGCCACTCTCTTCCCACTCCCTGTAGCGGTGGGATATGGGGTAATGAAGGGTTAATGCCACCTTGCTATTGTAAGGTGACATTAAGCCAGATTAATAATGGAGAGGCGTCAATTATGACACCTATCCTTTGTTAACCCTTGCACATGAAAAGGGTTAATAAAGACAGACAAATGATTTCAAAATTTTAATGAAATAAAGACACCCAGTTTTTGACCACATTTTATTAAACTGGTAATCCAAGGGTAAAAAAAAAAAATTGATTTACAAAGGAACCGGTGCTAATGCACCTGTTCCCTTGTAAACATAACTGCACATGACATATTTCATCTCTGCGCAGCCTCAGCGGCTGAACGGAGATGAACAGATAGCATGAGAAAAAATTTCCCACGCTCCAGAGTTCATCTCCGGTCAGCCGGAGAGTCCGCGCAGCCGCAGTGAGTACCGAACGAGTTCACCCGAACAGCGCGAGCTGCCTTCGGGAGAACTCGGTATACAGTGAACGGGATCGCTTTACGATCCCGTTCATTGTATCGGCGGCCGCGGTTTAGAGCAGCCGCATGTTATGCGGCTGCTCTAAACTCAAGATCCTCGTGGGACACTCGTTTAATTGGATGCTGCGGAGGGTAGGTATACATTGTGGTTTGTTTTTTTACTTTTTTTCTGACGAGGGATTCGTGGAATTGGGCGTTTAGGTGAGTACGGGTTTTTGTTTTTTTATTTATTTTAGGTGGCGATCGGCGGGGACAGGTATATATAATTTATTTCCACAGGTAACCACTGGCCACCAATGAAAATGAATTTAATGGACTATTAAAAAATAGGGACACGACAGGGGGATAATTGAATTTAGTGATTTTTACCACTGGCCACCAATGTAAACACTGGCCACCAATGTAAACACTGGCCACCAATGTAAACACTGGCCACCAATGTAAACACTGGCCACCATTGTTTTTAATAAGGGGACATTTTGTGGGGGAAATTTGGTTACATTTTACTAGGAAATTTAGGATGAGGGGGCCACAACAACATTTCGGGGACGTACATAACAGCAGGGACAGTTCGATGGGAAATACTGCTCCCATCGAGCTGAGCCTGCTGCAACGACTTGGAGGGAACAGACAAAGGCCGATGGGTGTAGTCTCATCGGCCGATGTCCGAACACACGCACACACACATATATACACAGACACACACACATATATACACAGACACACACACATATATACACAGACACACACACTCTTACCACACTTATCATCTGCACCACATCCAGGCTCATGCGATCGTAGCACTCCATGCCGGCAGCTATAAGCAGGAAGACGGGAATGTGGGAGTTTCCGCTTCCTGGATTTTATGGGATATGCATGCATGGCATGATGGGATGGCCATTATGGGATGGACATTGTGTTGTCACTTCCTGTTTTACCGCAAAAATAACGTTAGAAATCCGCATTTTTTTATATGTTTGCGGATTTCTAGCGTTTCAATGCAAGGCTATGTGTGCGGGAAATCAGCGATTCCGCAAAATTAATGAACATGTTGCTTTTTTTTCCGCGAATCGTTTCTTTCGCGGAAAAAAACGCAACGTTTGCACTATTTTTGCGGAATCCATAGAAATGATTAGGAACTATATGTAAGCTTTTTTTACGTTTTTATCGCGATTTTATAGCGAAAAAAACGCGAAAAAAACGCGAAAAAACCTGAACGTGTGCACATGGCCTTACTATTTTCAAAGTGACCACAACATACAGTAAATGGCTGTGGGTTAACATATGATAACAGGTATTAAGAAACAACCTGTTTAATAACACATTGCATTGTTTGACTTTTTATGGTTTTGAAATAAAAAATATATGCTGTCCAAAAATTATCCCTTCCTGGGGCAGGCTGATGCCTGCCTGATCTTTGTTTATACACATAAAGTTTATATGGAAAAATATACATACATAGAGAGCCTTGAAAAAGAATTTAGACCTATATATATCTTCCCTCACAATCTCCGATCCTCCCAAGACCTCCTACTCTCCTCCATACTTATTCGTTCCTCACACAACCACCTCCAAGATTTCTCCCGAATATCACCATCCTCTGGAATTCCATGCCTCAACACGTCCAATTATCCACCACCCTCGGATCCTTCAGACGGAACCTGAAAACCCATCTCTTCAAGAAAGCCTACAGCCTGCAATAACCATTCTGCCGCCTTGCCATCGCCAGGGCCGCCGCCTCGCCATCGCCAGAGCCGCCTCCTTGCCCCCTACCTTCTGCCTCTTCCCCACTATCCCATAGAATGTAAGTCTGCAAGGACAGGGTCCTCTCCCCTCTGTACCAGTCTGTCACTGTAAACTTGTTTACTGTAAACAATATCTATAACTCTGTATGTGACCCCTTTCTCATGTACAGCACCATGGAATTAATGGTGCTATATAAATAATAATAATAATACCCCGTGAAACTTTCCACATTTTTGCATGCTACACCCACAAGCTTAAAAAAATGTTATTGGATTTTATGTGTTATACCATCACAAAGTAGCAAGTATTTGCAAAGTGTAGAGGAAATGATACATGGATTTCAAAATATTTTAAAAATATGAATCTGAAAATTGTGGAGGTGTCAAAATTATCACCAGGCCTGGATACTATGGTATATTGTCATTGCTGCTAGTCAAAACATTAACTCAGTGGACAATGAAAACATAAACTATTCAATTCCATAGCCATAATTGGAGCTCCACATGTCCTTGCCGCTCAATGATAATTTCAAGGTGAGACCCACCATGGTTTCTGCCATATGAGAGTACAAAACAGAGATATGGAAAGATTGTGGCCAATCAGTATCTTCTATTCTATCTGTCCAATTGTCCCTTTCTGGTATCAGCAACAGGTTTCTTGTTTGGAAAGTGATGAAGCAATGGCTTTAACAAGTCATCCAAAAATTATTCATTTTTGGCAGTCATTTCATGTTTCTTATACTTACCATATGTGCAGTAGGATTTACAGCAGCAGTACAGTATAGAACACAATTTACAGGCAGTAGATGTGCTGGAGTCCAAAGGAAGTGGCATTGTCAGCAGTCCAGTATAGAATGTAATGGTCTGATAGTAAATGTTCAGCTTTTTACTATACAGCCCCACAGTAAAGAAAACAATAGATAAGAAAGATAAATGTGGCTGTCAAGTGGGAGTAGCAAGGTATAGACCATGATGGACGGGCAGGAGATGTCTGCCTGTGTAGGGCCACTGGCAGCAACAAAAGCATGGTGAAGAACATGATGGACAGATAGGAGTTGGTAGGCTATGTAAGGCTGTCACTGCTGGCAACCCTGAGTGCAGAAGCAGTACAATTTTACAGGTAGTAAATCTGCTCCACTGTAGTGGTGGGAGTTGTGAAACTTTAGGCATAAATCACACACCTCATACCCTATATAGTAACTTATATTGTAAAGAGCCATATGCATTGATAATTTCTTCCTCATTGGGTATTTTCACATTTTTGTGAGGATTTAGAAACAGTTTTAATAAAAAATTCAGATAAAAATATTGCTTTAAATACTGTTTGAATAAACTTTGATAGATTTTAATGGGAAATACTCAAAATAACGTGTGAAAAAAACAGCACTGTGCGAACAATAGGAATTTTTTTACAATAAAATCAGCTTTTTTTTAAAGTGTGAACTATCCTCAAACTAGTATTTGGCTTTGGGCATGAGAGTTAAATTATTCCCTATTAGGAACTTTTTTCTTCTGCCTATTGGATCATTTGCTTATACTTCACCTTTGTCAATTATGCTTTTCAGGACATCGCTCGAGTACCGCTCGCCCGAGCATTTTAGTGCACAATCATCACTGATCTCAATGGTATTATTAGGTATATATTTTTGTCTGTTTTTAAGTTTCATCCTATAAATGATCCTGGGATAACTCAATATACCCGCTCCTCCTCCTCATGTCCTTCTGGATCCTCATCCTGCTCTACATCTTCCTGCATGAGATTATTATCTACATAGGTCATCAACAGGGCGGTGTTCAAGATGCACTTGAAGCCAAAATAATTACAACTAATATTGGGGTGGCATATGGTAAATTATAGCAATTAAACATGTGTAGAAATGAGCCCTGTTTGTGTGTAATGCATACACTTTGTTATAGTCAGAGAGTAACATTTGTTTTTATTAATGCTCCTATTTTTTTTAGGAAAATTCCCCCTTCTAAAATTGAGCAACAATAAAATTCTAAGTTAGTGACAAAAATTTTAACTGCAAGGCATTATGGGGAAGCTGCACTCAATGTAATGTCATATTGTTTTTATATCTGACAAATAATGATGGCCATTTTAGATTATTCCTGAGTATTCACATTCCTTTTAATTTGATTTGACTTGATTCAGTCATCTCTAGATTAAAAGTATTATTTTCTAATGAGAGCATGAAACCTAATGTTCCTTCAGTAAAACTGGGACAAAAAATATATGGAAATGTGCCTGGTAAAAAAAAATTAAAAGAATGTAGTGCTTGCTGTCCTTCAAGCAGCTGATCAGAAGGAGCTCCAAGAATATGGATGTGTACATTTATATCAATGCAGTTATTCTCAAAGGACATGCTGCACAGTCGATTTGCACTTATTTTAATTACAATGTAAATTTACAGATATTATATTGAACTTTATAGAACACTGGAGAAGAATCAAGTCAACATAACTTACTTTTAGCACCTGGCATCCAAATATATTTCATTTCTGATCTAAGGCAAAATTATCATTAATATTTGTCAATGTGGAAAGATTGATGCTATTTTAGAGTTTAAAAGGATTTTCTCAAAATAAAAAGTTGTCTCTTTTTCGAAAGGATAGTATTCATTTCCTGATCTTTGGTGGACTGTCTGCAGGGATCCCTTGTAATTGAGAACCCCATCTGAATGAAACTGACCAAACATTGCACATCTAAACTTCAGTCATTGTCGATAGCATTGTTTGGGATAAATTGTGATCACTGGTGGTCCCAGCAGCCAGAATGACAGAGATCATTAAGATATCCTCTATTTAATGGCTAAGGGATAACTTTTTAATTTTGTAAAATTTCTTTAAATGTGAATTGAATACCTTAGGCTAGTTTCACATTTGTGTTAGAATCCGCAGCGTTTAATCCGCAACCGCAAATGCAGGAAAAAACGCATTGAAACTCGTACAAACGCAGCGTGTTTTAGATGCATACATTAACGCATTAATTTAAAAAATGCAGCGTTTTCACGCTTTTTCATGCGTTTTGCATGCGTTTGCATTTTCTGTACGCGTGGTGAAAAATTTAACAGGAACAAAATCTAGATAAACAGACACCGCTAATGGGACTACACTGGGCGTGTATTATGGGATATCTATATATAGACCCTTGGACTGCTGAAATCTTCAGTTTGCTTCTGTATCTTGTGTCATGATGGATCTTCACATGGAGAGCTTTTATTTCAACCTGGATTTAAGCATCAAGCTGTTTCTTGCCTGTGCGTTTGCTTGGGAGCAACAAAGAAATAGAGAACGACAGAGAAGACACGGCGTCTTCGTTATTGGAGACACCCCATTATTGAACTCCGGGACAGCCGTGAAGCCTATCACACACTATATGGCGAGCTTAATGCCAACCCGGACAATTTCCTTGAATATACCAGGATGTCTCAAGACTCTTTCTGGGAATTGCTTGGTCGTGTCCAAGGAGCCATCCGGAAACAGGACACCCAGCTCCGTAGAGCGATTCTAGCAGAGGAACATCTCCTGGTTACATTAATGTACATAATAATTCTAAACAAATGCCAGTCATAATAATTATTGGTCTGACATGTATTATTTGTATTTTCCTTTATGTCTTTAGCTAAAGACCACCATAAATGGAATTGATTGTAATTTTATTTTTTTATTGTTATTTCAGATTTTTGGCAACCGGAGAGAGCTTATCATCCCTCCATTTTCAGTACCGGCTTGGAATTTCCACCCTGTCTGGAATAGTTGTGGACACCTGCTGGGCTTTGTGGAATGTTCTCCGGGATGAGTTTATACCCCTACCCATGGAGGATTGAAATTGTAGAAAAATTCTGGAGCCTGTTTGATTTCCCCAACTATTTGGGAGCGGTGGATGGAAAGCACATCTGCATTATCAAACCCACCAGAACTGGATCGGAGTACTTCAACTACAAAAAATATTTTTCAGTTGTGCTCATGGCAATAGCAGATGCGGACTGTCGCTTCATCGCTGTGGACATTGGAGCTTTTGGCCGTGGCAATGACTCACAGACTTTCAAGGACTCGGATATGGGCCGACGTGTGTATGGAAGAAATTTTAATTTTCCACTGCCACAACCTCTCCCCAACACTCAAGGCCTACCGATACCATTTGTTATGGTTGGGGATGAGGCCTTTCAGATGTGTGAAAACCTACTGAAGCCAAATTCCAGTCGGGACTTGAACCACACTAAAAGGATTTATAACTACAAACTGACCAGGGCCCGAAGAACAGTAGAGTGTACCTTTGGGATTCTAGTCTCAAAATGGCGCATTCTTGCGACAGCCATTAATCTAAAAATGGAGACAGTCGATGAGGTGGTCAAAGCCTGTGTGGTTCTCCACAATTACATAATGGTTAAGGAGCGACCCAACATTGAACTGGATGAACCAGTTGCAAACCCATTGCCAGATTACCAGCATCACCTGCTGCGGTTGGCCACATGCGGCACCAAATTGCTGCCTATTTTGATTATGATATTGGACGTGTGGCATGGCAAGACAATATTGTGTAAAATTTCCTGTTGGGTTTGGGCCTGTACCAGTTATGTTTTAAATGTTAATAATATTTTTTGTTAGACCCGTAGAAGCGCGGCAGCGCGAAACTGATGTCATCTCTTGGAACCACTGTTTCTCCCTGTCATGCCCTGCTATTTTGATGTGATGTCACAATAAAGAAAGGACATTGTGCACGGATGGTGAGTGCTCTTCTTTCTTAAAGACTTTCACTTGGTCAAGGCTTTTGGTGACCTCTTGGATACGTGTGTTCATATTGTTTATGGCACTATCCAGTCGGTCACCCATCGCCTTGAGTCCATCATGAAAGACCGAGCCCAAGTGCAAAAACTCGGGCATGAGTGACCTGTCCGAGGCATAAGGAAAAGAAAGAAAACAGAGACAGAAAACTGGCATGAATATTGAAAGTCAAGAAAAACAGGAGTCAAGAAGAAAAAGGTAAAGAAAGAGGAAAGTAAAGAAATGAACATTCAATAATAATAAAGTGAGGATACAATAAACAGTCAGCCACGTATACGTACATGCTGCCGCCTTGTCACCTGACTATGAACCCGCTGCTCCTGCTCAGCCTCTGCCGCAGTGGAAGAAGTGCTCTAAAAAAAGGAAAAAAAATTGTCATATGTGTAGATATGACAGTGAATACTTACCAATCTGAGGAGGTGAGTTCTCACTTCACTGACATGTTCGGCTTGTGCAGGCCCAGGACGTTGCTCCTCCTCAGAAGAAGATGACATTCTGATGCATGCAGAAAGAAAGAAATGGCAGAAATTAGGACATATAGAGAAAGAATATAGAAAATAAAGACATTGGCTAGGATATTCTCACATTGTTCAGTGTTTTGTTTCCTCCAAGGTTCTTGCCTGCATCTGCTCTGCTTCTCTGTCTGCTGGGTAGTGATCTGCAAATGCCCACTCCGTCCTTTTATCAGTTTGTATGTGGGGGTGGCTAATCAGTGTCTAGACATGTTTTTCTGTGGTGCAACGTATGCATTCACAAACGCAAGCAAACGCATGTGCTTGCGAATGCATGCGTTCACATAGACCGTAATGCGTTTTTTGCTGCATTCCTTCCGCTAACAACCTCATACGTTTCTAGGTGGCAAATTGACGCCTCTAAAATTACTACATGTAGCATTTACCACGCCAAACCGCAGACGACAAAACGACGCATGCGTCATCTAATGCGGCAAAACGCAACCGATTGCCGACACATGCGTCCCTAATGTTAAAACTAGGAATACACGATGCATGCGGATAATTGCGGCACAAATGCTGCGGACACAATCGCAAATATGAAACCAGCCTTACATAAAAATTAATTCCTTGAGATACAAACATAACCTACATTTTTCCAAACAGGCCGGACGTTCAAGCTGTATTACTTGTAATTTTGGTTCATTCTTCTTCATAGCCACGCCGTTTCATAAGAGAGCACTTTGATATCAGGAACTTTCATTACTGCAGCTTCAGACATTGGGCTTGTAAATAAGACAATATAAGAAGTTTTTAATTTTTTTTTGGTCATTTTCCTTTATCAATAAATCATTGATAAGTATATTGGAAGATTATGGACACGTACCTAACAGATTATCTATGGATGCTATGTAACATAGTAACATAGTTATTAAGGTTGAAGGAGGACTTTAAGTCCATCTAGTTCAACTCATAGCCTAACCTAACATGCCCTAACATGTTGATGCAGAGGTAGGCAAAAAATAAAACCCATGTGGCAAAGCGTAAGCTTCACATTGGGGAAAAAAATTCCTTTCCGACTCCACATACGGAAATCAGACTAGTTCCCTGGATCAACACACTATCAAAGAATCTAGTATATAAATAAGTAAAGAAACTTGGCACTCAACTTGATTTTGTTGGTAATATTGAATATGCTCTTTTTATTTTCAAACAGCAGTCCCAAAATAATAATAAACATTTCGGTCTATCATAGACCTTCTTCAGTAAGCTAGGTTGAAAATACATAACAGAAAATTCATAACAAAAAAATCCCAAGTACAGTAATACAATACAATAAAATAACAAAGAAAGGGAAGCTAACAAGATAAATCTGGCAGTGATTGAGTGAATCGTGATGGAACATAGGGTGGGAGAGGTAGGGAAGGGATAAGGTAAAAAATCTTATAACATACCCGACTGCTCAATGGATAAGCATGAAATATGTCTCTGGATATAGCGTTGGTCCTTGTATATAGGGATACTAACGGACCATAAAAGGGCGGAAGAATGATTGCCCTATAATATTAAGAAATATATCCTAACGTTAGGTGGACAGTACTGATGACATAAGTACTATGGCGTATATGTATACTGACCAGGTTTAATTTAGAGGGTAGTATAATTTATGGGTCGAAGACTTCCAGTTATAATATGGCGTGGCTGAAAAAATAATATGATTGTTGTTACATACATCTACTATAGAGAAGGTAGAGAACAAGTGCTAATAGGATTCAGACCCAAATGGGTCCATTGAGCAGTCGGGTATGTTATAAGATTTTTTACCTTATCCCTTCCCTACCTCTCCCACCCTCTGTTCCATCACGATTCACTCAATCACTGCCAGATTTATCTTGTTAGCTTCCCTTTCTTTGTTATTTTATTGTATTGTATTACTGTACTTGGGATTTTTTTGTTATGAATTTTCTGTTATGTATTTTCAACCTAGCTTACTGAAGAAGGTCTATGATAGACCGAAACGTTTATTATTATTTTGGGACTGCTGTTTGAAAATAAAAAGAGCATATTCAATATTACCAACAAAATCAAGTTGAGTGCCAAGTTTCTTTACTATATTTATGTCCACTGGTTTGGGGAACCTATCTTGCGCACCAACACAGTAGTGCCACGATATACTTCAGAATCTAGTATATAACCTGTAACATTACATACTTTTCAAGAAAGGCATCCAGTCCCCTCTTAAATTTTAGTAGGGAATCACTCATTACAACATCATAACATCATATGGCAGAGAGTTCCATAGTCTTACTGCTCTTACAGTAAAGAATCCGCATCTGTGATTATGCTTAAACTTTCTTTCCTTTCTTTCCTCCAGACGTAGAGGATGCCCCCTTGTCCCTGTCTCAGGTCTATGAGTAAAAAGATGATTAGAAAGGTCTTTGTACTGTCCCCTCATATATTTATACATTAAAATATAACACCCCTTAGCCTTCGTTTTTCCAAACTAAATAGCCCCAAGTGTAATAATAACCTGTCTTGGTATTGCAGACCCCATAGTCCTCTAATAACCTTGGTCACTCCTCTCTGCACCCGCTCCAGTTCAGCTATGTCTTTCTTATACACTGGGGACCAGAACTGTGCACAGTATTCTAAGTGTGGTCGAACTAGTGACTTGTATAGAGGTTAAATTCTGTTCATCTCATGAGAATCTATGCCTCTTTTGATGCATCCCATTATTTTAATGCCTTTGTAGCAACTGCCTGACACTGGCCACTAAATGTGAATTTGTCGTCCACCCATACACCCAGGTCTTTTTCATTGACGGTTTTGCCCAGAGTTTTAGAATTAAGCATATAGTTATACATCTTATTTGCTCTACCCAAGTGCATGACCTTACATTTATCGCTATTAAAGCTCATTTGCCATTTATCAGCCCAAGCTTCCAGTTTACATAAATCATCCTGTAATATAAAATTGTCCTCCCCTGTATTGATTACCCTGCAGAGTTTAGTGTCATCTGCAAATATTGAAATTCTGCTTTGTATGCCCCCTATAAAGTCATTAATAAATATGTTAAAAAGAAGCAGGCCTAATACTGACCCCTGTGGTACCCCACTGCTAACCGCGACCCAGTCCAAGTGTGCTCCATTAATAACCACCCTTTGTTTCCTATTCCTGAGCCAGTTATTAACTCACTTACACATATTTTCCCTTATCCCCATTGTTCTCATTTATATATGAAAAGCTTTTGAAAAGTCCATGTACACTACGTCCACTGCGTTCCCTTGGTCCATTCCGGAACTTACTTCTTCATAGAAATTGATCAAATTAGTCTGACATGAACGGTCCCTAGTAAACCCGTGCTGATACTGGGTCATGAGGTTATTCCTCTTCAGAAACTCCAGTATAGCATCTGTTAGAATGCCCTTAAGGATTTAACCCACAGTAGAGGTTAAGCTTACTGGCCTAAAATTTCCGAGTTCAGTTTTTGTCCCCTTTTTGAATATTGGCACCACATTTGCTATACGCCAGTCCTGTGGTACAGACCCTGTTATTATGGAATCTTTAAAGATTAAAAATAATGGTCTATCAATGACTGTACTTAAGTCCTGCAGTACTCGGGGGTGGATCCCATCCGGGCCCGGAGATTTGTCAATTTTAGTGATTTTTAGACACCGCTGTACTTTCTGCTGGGTTAAGCAGGTGACAGTTAATGGGGAATTTTTTTTGTCACTGATCATTTTGTCTGCCTGCCATGGAATTTTCTTGTGTAAATACTGATAAAAAAAAGTCATTTAGCATATTGGCTTTTTCCTCATCCTCATCCACCATTTCATCCAGACTATTTTTAAGGGGACCAACACTATAATTTTTTAGTTTCTTACTATTTATGTAGTTAAAGAATATTTTGGGATTATTTTTACTCTCTCTGGCAATGAGTCTCTCTGTCTCAATCGTTGCTGCCTTGATTTGCTTTTTACAGAATTTATTTAATTTTCTGTATTTATTTAATGCCTCATCACTACCTACTTCCTTTAATTCTAAAATGCTTTCTTTTTGCCACTTATTGCGCCCCATACAGCTCTATTTAGCCATATTGGTTTCCTCCTATTTCTAGTATGTTTATTCCCATAGCGTACATATTGTGCACAGGTCCTATCCAGGATGCTAATAAACGTCTCCCATTTTCTTTGTGTATTTTTATGTCTCAGGATATCGTCCCAGTTAATTGAACCAAGATCATCTCTCATCCGTTGGAAATTTGCCCTCCTGAAGTTTAGCGTTCTTGTAACCCCTCTACTACACATCTTATTAAAAGATACATGAAAACGTATTATTTTGTGATCACTATTCCCCAAGTGACCCACAACCCTTATATTTGATATGCGGTCTAGCCTGTTGGTTAATATTAGCTCTAGCAGTGCCCCCCTTCTTGTTGGGTCCTGAACCAGCTGTGAAAGGTAATTGTCTCTCATAGTTGTCAAAAAACAATTACCGTATTTTTTGGACTATAAGACGCACCAGACTATAAGGCGCACCCAGGTTTTAGAGGTGGAAAATAGGGAAAAAAATATTTGAAGCAAAAAAATGTGGTAAAATATTTAATAACATAAATAACATACTATTATATGTGGTGTTATTACATATAATAGTATGTTATTATGTTGGAAGCTGCAGGACCAGTGTGGTATCTGTGAAGTACTATATGAAGATCCTGGAGGGTGAGTATAAGAATGGGGGCACAGGGCTGATATTGAAAGCACCACTCCAGCACTGCAAAATAGCACTGGAGTGCTGCTTTAAAGTCCCATGGGAGAACTAGAACTCCCAGCATGTCCTGCAGATCCTATGACATGCTGGGAGTTATAGTTCACCACAGGAGTGGCAGAGTGCTTTATTGTGTATTGTAAAGACTAACCTCTTAATTGTGGCAGCCTGCCAGCCAGCTGTGGTGAGGTAAAAGCATCCCATGACTGCACACAGAGCCCTCCCTCTTGTTGCCTCTCCACAGCACAGGTTTTGAGGAAGCGTGCAGATTTTAGTGGAGAGCCTGAAGGACCTGTGATGATGTCAAGAAGAGGGAGGGCTCTGAGCTGCCATGTGATGCTCCAGACCGCCCACTCCTGACATCACACAGGTCCTGTTTGTGCACAGCACTCGGCATCCAGCCATGGCAGGCAGGTATACAGCGATCTCCTCTCCGCTCTGGCCCCTGCTGCTGCTGCTGCCTCCTCCCCAGGACACACAAATCTCCCTAGCTGCTGCAGCAATCAGCACTGAGGAAGCCATGCGTGTCCCTGCTTAAGTGCAGTATTCATTTGCTGCTCCCGGCTCACTGCTTAGCTGATAGGTGGGCGGGGAGCCGCTAATGAATATTCACTGCACTTAATCATCGGGACCACATGGTTTTCCCAGCGCTGATTCCGGGCAGCGGGGACATCTTGAAGTGGGATAACAGTGCGATCCCACTCACTTCTGCCCCCCTCCCCACATGCTACATCCGTACCATAAGACGCACCCAGACTTTCCTCCCAAATTTGGAGGGAAAAAGTGCGTCTAATGGTCGGAAAAATACGGTACCTTTGCTGGAACTGCAGGTTTCTGTTCACCAATGTATCTCAGGGTAGTTGAAATTCCCCATTATAATGATTTCTCCTTGAGTCGCAGCTTCATCTGTTTGCTTTACGAGGATTTTCTCAGTTGCTTCCATTATTTTTGAACACTTATAACAAACCCCTATCAGTAATTTATTATTTTTTCCTTCTCCCCTTATCTCCACCCACAGGGACTCTACATTTTCATTAGATTCACATATATGATCACGCAGGATAGGTTTTAAGGATGATTTTACATATAGACACACCCCTCCCCCTCGCTTATCTGTTCGGTCATTTCTGAACAGACTATAACCCTGCAAGTTAACAGCCCAGTCATGGCTCTCATCCAGCCATGTCTCAGATATCCCCACCATGTCATAATTGTGCTGCAACAAAATTAATTCTAATTCGTCCATTTTATTGGCGAGGCTTCTGTCATTAGTATACATGCACTTTATGTATCTCTCTGTACCTCTATTTTTTCTTAAATTATTAACTGTTCTAACCCCACCCCCATGCCACCACCACCCCCAACTTCTTTATTTGTGCCCAGGTAACTATCCGCACTATCTTCCCCTCCTATAAAATGAAAACCCTCCCCCAATCCTTAGTTTAAACACTCCTCCAACCTTCTAGCCATTTTCTCCCCCAGCACAGCTGCACCTTCCCCATTGAGGTGCAGCCCGTCCCTAGCGTAGAATCTGTAGCCAACTGAGAAGTCATCCCAGTTCTCCAGGAACCCAAACCCCTCCTTCCTTCACCAATTCTTGAGCCACTTATTAACCTCCCTAATCTCCCATTGCCTCTCTGGCATGACACGTGGTACAGACAGTATTTCAGAAAATACCACCTTGGAGGTCCTTGCTTTAAGCTTGCAGCCTAATTCCCTGAAATCATCTTTATATCATTTTATATTGGAAAATTATGGACACGTACCCAATAGACTATTTATGGATGCTAAGTATATTGGGAAATCACATATGTGTACCCAACAGACTATCTATGGATGCCAAGTATATTGGGAAATCATGGACAGGTACCCAACAGACTATCTATGGATGCTAGGTATATTGGAAATCATGAACACATACCCAGCAGACTATCTATGGATGCTAAGTATATTGGAAAATCATGGACACTTACCCAACAGACTATCAAAAATTCAATTACATTCATTACTGTTTAGAGTACAGTCTTCATAGTGACTAGCACGAAAGCCAAAGTTCATATGTTGAAAAAACAAAATAAAATCATTGGATATATTACATGACAGTGGAATTCTCTGAACTACTTGGTAAAAGGCCCAGTTATGAGTTTGTCTGGCAATTAAAAATAATTGGGAAGCAGGTTTGCCACTAACTCTTCCAAGAATGCCAGTTATGATATAATGATGTTTCATTAAGCATGCTGAAAGCTGTGAGCTCCGTATGGCAATGGCAATTAGGAAGGATCATAAAGAAAAAAAAAGAAAATGAAAAACATTTAAAAAAATGTCCAGTCTAAGATTAACATTGCATTTAATGGCCACTTCATTAGCTAATTGATTTCTTATTAGATACAAGCAAGAGTCTGGTTAGGGGCTTTACACAGCTAATTAACAGCATTTACACAATTAGTATCTTGCTCATTTTCTTTCCATTCTTGGAATCACTCATGTCTTGCATGCTCTGGGCCATTGATTAATTTAATTTTTCTGCTAATATTGGCTTCACCTTCAAGATTAAAAAAACCCACAATCCTTAGGGCAAACATATATTTAACAGTAGCAGTAAACATGACTAAAAATACTGCCACTACATTTCATGAAAATATTTTGCCTTATTCTGACTTTGTTATTTGCACAAATTAGGATGCCATGTTTTTTGTAAGCTGCGAATGTCCTTGGTATTAATGCTGCTGCTCTATAAAAGATACAACCTCTGGAGTTCTAAGTAGGCACGGCGCATTATTGATAAATAAAGGGTCTGTTTTGCATTTATTGGACATATGCATCCTCTTCCAAAAGCTGACACTTTCATTATAGGGCTGTAAATCACTGCAAAATCACATCTTTGTAAATGACTTTCTCTTTATTGAACCTGCCAATATATGTGCATATTTGAAAAATTTACAAACATTTCCATTTAAACTTAAAACATGGCTTTAAATTCTTACACTTATTTTATGGATTCACATGCTTTCTGTGAAAAATATATTAACTATATTATTTTTTCTGCATACAAAAGGTTTTATTATGTTGTAAATCACCATATAACCAGAAGGTCATAATATGGAGTGCATTTTATAGATCTTCTTTAATAATTGATACCATTTTTGAATAAATATATATTTTTATATATTCTGAATGTTTTGCATTAATATGGCCTTATGCACCTGACTGTGTGTTGTGTGGGTCTGTATTGTGATCCATCAGTGTGTCTAAGTAAGGATAAGATGAAGTGTTCAGATACATCTATGCAGGGCTGCCACCAGGAATATCAGTTCCCCATACTGGCAGAATTATCGGGCCCCCTTGAGACTCTACCCAGGCTCCAACCCAACTCCACCTTCACCCTTCGAACCGTCCACAGTCCCACTGCCCACTCTTGGAAATACTCCACTTCTACACTATGTCCTGACCAATCACACATTATTACCAGTCGCAATCGAGCACCAGATCACACACATAGCCATCAGCTTTTGTTTTGGCAAAAAGATATTTTAACCCGCCACCACAACAATTTAGAATCTTTTGGCAGTATTCTACTCTGCTGTAACCTATTAAAATTTTCTTTAACTATCCAATCCTTTTTGATAGGTATATTGTTATTTATTTTTCTTCAAGGAAATGTGTCATATACATTTTTTTAAATGACCCATAATACCACCTACAAGGGACAATACCATCACAGAATGGCCAAATCACATATAACCACCACACAGTGACCAAATAATACCACATAGAAGGAATAAATACTGCCACACATGACCAGACCACATATCACCACAAACTGAAAGGATCTGTAAAAAAGTGTATGTCCAATTAACACTCCACTGTTGAACAGCAGTGGCTTCTAGAAAAGGAACAGTAAGAGCGCATGTGTGGCTCTCTCCAGACATTTCTGTAGGAATCCAAAAAAATTCTTAATGACCCTGGTGAGACCCTTATGTATGGAATATAGATGATATAACCCATAAATATCCCTGATGGAACAAACTTTCTAATTACATGGTCAAGATGTACTGTATGTCATGATCCATTCCGGGTTTTGAGTCCTGTTTGCCCTTTTCCCAGGCTGATCATGTCAAGGGTTAACTTTGCTCTGCCTCATTCTGGGTTCAGGTTTGCTATTTCGGTCTGCTGTATCCTGCAGGCAGTGTCAGTTATAGTTTGTGCTTACGGCATGTGTAGCTGACTGTTATGGACCTGGTGGTTAGGAGCACTTGGAATGATTTGATGAGTAAACTCAAAAAACGGAACTAGCTCTGGGAAGTGGGAACTCTGCTGACCGCAAACTCTACTCCTATCGCACACACTAGAAATAGCCGTGGAGCGTACCTAACTCTCCCTAGACACCTCTTCACAGCCTAAGAGCTAACTACCCCTAAAGATAGAAATAGAAGCCTAACCTTGCCTCAGAGAAATTCCCCAAAGATAAAGGCAGCCCCCCACATATATTGACTGTGAGTTAAGAGGAAAGTCACAAACACAGGAATGAAACAGGTTTTAGCATAGGAGGCCAGACTTACTAAATAGTCAGAGGATAGAAAAGAATACTATGCGGTCAGCATAAAAAAACTACAAAACCACGCAGAGTATGCAAAAAGACCCCCGCACCGACTCACGGTGTGGAGGTGCAACACTGCACCTCAGAGCTTCCAGCTAGCAAGGAAACATCATGATAGCAAGCTGGACTAGAATTTAGCAGAGCTAAGCAATATATTCAGGTAGCAGTAACAACAAATAAACTAGCAGGGACTTAGCTTCTGCTGGAGTAGACAGGTCCTCAGAGAAGTCCAAGAGAGATCTGAACCAATTCTGATACATTGACAGCTGGCATCAGGTAACGATCTGAGTGGAGTTAAATAGGGAAGCAGCATAGCAACATAACGAGAGCAGCTGAAAAGTCAACCTAGTGGCCAGCAGTTCCGCTCGAAGCCACCAGAGGGAGCCCAAGAGCAGAACTAACCAAAGTACCATTCATGACCACAGGAGGGAGTCCGAGAACGGAATTCACAACAGTACCCCCCCTTGAGGAGGGGTCACCGAACCCTCACCAGGGCCCCCAGGCCGATCAGGACGAGCCAAATGAAAGGCACGAACTAAATCGGCAGCATGGACATCGGAGGCAACAACCCAGGAATTATCCTCCTGACCATAGCCCTTCCACTTAACCAGGTACTGAAGCTTCCGTCTCGAAATACGAGAATCCAAAATCTTTTCCACCACATACTCCAACTCCCCCTCAACCAATACCGGAGCAGGAGGATCAACGGAGGGAACCATAGGCGCCACGTACCTCCACAACAACGACCTATGGAACACATTATGGATGGCAAAAGAAGCTGGAAGGACCAAACGAAATGACACAGGGTTGAGAATTTCAGAAATCTTATAAGGACCAATGAAACGAGGCTTAAACTTAGGAGAAGAAACCTTCATAGGAACATAACGAGAAGACAACCAAACCAAATCCCCAACACGAAGTCGGGGACCAACACAACGACGGCGGTTAGCGAAACGTTGAGCCTTCTCCTGGGACAACGTCAGATTGTCCACTACGTGAATCCAAATTTGCTGCAACCTGCCCACCACAGAATCCACACCAGGACAGTCAGAAGGCTCAACCTGCCCGGAAGAAAAACGAGGATGAAAACAAGAATTGCAAAAAAAAGGCGAAACCAAAGTAGCCGAACTAGCCCGATTATTAAGGGCGAACTCAGCCAATGGCTAGAAGGTCACCCAATCATCCTGATCAGCAGAAACAAAGCATCTCAGATAGTTTTCCAAAGTCTGGTTGGTTCGTTCGGTTTGGCCATTTGTTTGAGGATGGAAAGCAGAAGAAAAAGACAAATCAATGCCCATCTTAGCACAAAAGGACCGCCAAAACCTAGAGACAAACTGAGAACCTCTGTCCGACACAATGTTCTCCGGAATGCCATGCAAACGAACCACATGTTGAAAAAATATTGGCACCAAATCAGAGGAAGAAGGTAATTAAGGCAAGGGTACCAAATGGACCATCTTAGAAAAGCGATCACAAACCACCCAGATGACAGACATCCTTTGAGAGATAGGAAGATCTGAAATAAAATCCATTGAAACATGCGTCCAAGGCCTTTTTGGGACTGGCAAGGGCAAAAGCAACCCACTGGCACGAGAACAGCAGGGCTTAGCCCGAGCACAAGTCCCACAGGACTGCACAAAAGAACGCACATCCCGTGACAAGGAAGGCCACCAAAAGGACCTAGCCACCAAATCTATGGCACCAAAAATCCCAGGATGACCAGCCAACACTGAGCAATGAACCTCAGAAATAACTCTGCTAGTCCATCTATCAGGGACAAACAATTTCTCCGCTGGACAACGGTCAGGTCTATCAGCCTGAAACTCCTGCAGCGCCCGCCGCAAATCAGGGGAGATGGCAGACAGAATTACCCCCTCTTTGAGAATACCAGCCGGCTCAGGGACTCCCGGAGAATCAGGCACAAAACTCCGAGAAAGGGCATCCGCCTTCACATTCTTAGAACCTGGAAGGTACGAGACCACAAAATCGAAACGGGAGAAAAACAGTGACCATCGAGCTTGTCTAGGATTCAACCGCTTGGCAGACTCGAGATAAGTCAGATTTTTGTGATCCGTCAAGACCACCACGCGGTGCTTGGCCCCCTCAAGCCAATGTCGCCACACCTCGAATGCCCACTTCATAGCCAGCAGCTCCCGATTGCCAACATCATAATTACGCTCAGCAGGCGAAAACTTTCTAGAAAAGAAGGCACATGGCTTCATCACAGAGCCATCAGAACTTTTTTGAGACAAAACAGCCCCTGCTCCAATCTCAGAAGCATCAACCTCGACCTGAAAAAGGAGCGAAACATCTGGCTGACGCAACACAGGGGCCGAAGAAAAACGACGTTTCAGCTCCTGAAAAGCCTCAACGGCCGCAGAGGACCAATTCACCACATCAGCACCTTTCTTTGTCAAATCAGTCAAAGGTTTAACCACACTAGAAAAATTAGCGATGAAGCGACGGTAAAAATTAGCAAAGCCCAGGAATTTCTGGAGGCTCTTCACAGATGTAGGTTGAGTCCAATCATAAATGGCCTGAACTTTAACAGGATCCATCTCGATAGTAGAAGGGGAAAAAATGAAGCCCAAAAAGGAAACCTTCTGAACTCCGAAGAGACATTTAGACCCCTTCACAAACAAGGAATTAGCACGAAGGACCTGGAATACCATTCTGACCTGTTTCACATGAGACTCCCAATCATCCGAAAAGACCAAAATATCATCCAAATATACAATCATGAATCTATCCAGATACTTTCGGAAGATGTCATGCATAAAGGACTGAAACACAGATGGAGCATTTGAAAGCCCGAATGGCATTACCAGGTACTCAAAATGGCCCTCGGGCGTATTAAATGCTGTTTTCCATTCATCGCCCTGTTTAATACGTACAAGGTTATACGCCCCTCGAAGATCTATCTTGGTGAACCAACTAGCCCCCTTAATCCGAGCAAACAAATCAGACAGCAGAGGCAAAGGGTACTGAAATTTGACCGTGATTTTATTGAGAAGGCGGTAATCTATACAGGGTCTCAGAGAACCATCCTTCTTGGCCACAAAAAAGAACCCTGCTCCCAACGGTGATGAAGATGGGCGAATATGCCCTTTCTCCAAGGACTCCTTCACATGAGTCCACATAGCGGCGGGCTCTGGCATGGATAAATTGAAAAGTCGGCCCTTAGGAAACTTACTACCAGGAATCAAATTAATAGCACAATCACAATCCCTATGAGGGGGTAGGACACTGGATTTGGGCTCATCAAATACATCCTGGTAATCCGACAGAAACTTAGGGACTTCAGAAGGAGTGGAAGCAGAAAATGACACCAATGGAACATCACCATGTACCCCTTGACAACCCCAACTAGACACAGACATTGATTTCCAATCCAATACTGGATTATGAACCTGTAGCCATGGCAAACCCAACACGACCACATCATGCAAATTATGCAACACCAAAAAGCGAACATCTTCCCGATGTGCAGGAGCCATGCACATGGTCAACTGAGTCCAGTACTGAGGTTTATTCTTGGCCAACGGCGTGGCATTAATTCCCCTTAATGGAATAGGATACTGCAAAGGCTCCAAGAAAAAACCACAGCGCCTGGCAAACTCCAAGTCCATCAAATTCAGGGCAGCGCCTGAATCCACAAATGCCATAACCGAGTAGGATGACAAAGAGCAAATCAGAGTAACAGACAAAAGAAATTTAGGCTGTACAGTACCAATGGTGACAGACCTAGCGAACCGCTTAGTGCGCTTAGGACAATCAGAGATAGCATGAGTGTGGTCACCACAGTAAAAACACAGCCTATTCTGATGTCTGTGTTCTTGCCATTCAGTTCTGGTCAAAGTTCTATCACATTGCATAAGCTCAGGCCTCTGCTCAGAGGGCACCGCCAAACTGTGCACAATTTTGCGCTCGCGCAAACGCCGATCAATTTGGATGGCCAAGGACATTGACTCATTCAGACCAGCAGGCGTGGGGAATCCCACCATAACATCCTTAAGGGCTTCAGAAAGACCTTTTCTAAAAATTGCTGCCAGGGCACACTCATTCCATTGAGTAAGCACAGACCATTTTCTAAACTTCTGACAATATATCTCTGCTTCATCCTGACCCTGACACAAAGCTAGCAAAATTTTCTCTGCCTGATCCACTGAATTCGGTTCGTCATAAAGCAATCCAAGCGCCAGAAAAAACGCATCTACATTAAGCAATGCAGGATCTCCTGGCGCAAGGGAGAATGCCCAGTCTTGAGGGTCGCCACTCAACAAAGAAATAATAATTTTTACTTGCTGAATGGGGTCACCAGAGGAGCGGGGTTTCAAAGCAAGAAACAGTTTACAATTATTTTTGAAATTCAGAAACTTAGATCTATCCCCAGAAAACAACTCAGGAATTGGAATTCTAGGCTCTAAGATCGGATTCTGAACTACATAATCTTGAATGCCTTGTACCCTTGCAGTGAGATGATCCACACAAGAGGACAGACCTTGAATATCCATATCTACACCTGTGTCCTGAACCACCCAGGGGTTAAGGGGAAAAGAGAGACAAAACACACTGCAAAGAAAAAAAAAATGGGTTCAGAACTTCTCTTATCCCTCTTTTGAGATGCATTAGCACTTTATGGGGGCCAGCTGTTTTGTTATGGACCTGGTGGTTAGGAGCACTTGGAATGACCTGATGAGTAAACTCAAAAAATGGAACTAGCTCTGGGAAGTGGGAACTCTGCTGACCGCAAACTCTACTCCTATCGCACACACTAGAAATAGCCGTGGAGCGTACCTAACTCTCCCTAGATGCCTCTTCACAGCCTAAGAGCTAACTACCCCTAAAGATAGAAATAGAAGCCTAACCTTGCCTCAGAGAAATTCCCCAAAGATAAAGGCAGCCCCCCACATATATTGACTGTGAGTTAAGAGGAAAGTCACAAACACAGGAATGAAACAGGTTTTAGCATAGGAGGCCAGACTTACTAAATAGTCAGAGGATAGAAAAGAATACTATGCGGTCAGCATAAAAAAACTACAAAACCATGCAGAGTATGCAAAAAGACCCCCGCACCGACTCACGGTTTGGAGGTGCAACACTGCACCCTAGAGCTTCCAGCTAGCAAGGAAACATCATCATGATAGCAAGCTGGACTAGAATTTAGCAGAGCTAAGAAATATATTCAGGTAGCAGTAACAACAAATAAACTAGCAGGGACTTAGCTTCTGCTGGAGTAGACAGGTCCTCAGAGAAGTCCAAGAGAGATCTGAACCAATTCTGATACATTGACAGCTGGCATCAGGTAACGATCTGAGTGGAGTTAAATAGGGAAGCAGCATAGCAACATAACGAGAGCAGCTGAAAAGTCAACCTAGTGAACAGCAGTTCCGCTCGAAGCCACCAGAGGGAGCCCAAGAGCAGAACTAACCAAAGTACCATTCATGACCACAGGAGGGAGTCCGAGAACGGAATTCACAACAGCTGACCCTGTGTACCCTGATTCGTCCTGTTGCTTTTGCTGACTGTACCCGTGTCTGTTTACTTCCCTCTTCCCATCTCGACTCTGTGTTCCCCTCTTATGTTTGGATTCCCTGATACCTGACTTGGCTTGGACTCTGACCTGCTGTTTTGTTTCTTGTCTTTGGCATAACTGCTCCAGCCCGGTATTGACCCATTTGGCTTGCTTCTGACTCTGTGCTTGGTTATTCCTTTTGTACTGTGCTACAGACTAATATCGACCCGGCTTGTTTTACTATTCCGCTGCCACCTGGTGGTGGCCTCACTGCTGCGCTGCAGGTCTGCTCCTGCTGTGTGCAGTCCTCCCTCCACTCTATCGCCATCTAGTGGAGCTGCTTCTACCTTCATAGCAGCAGCGTGACAATGTACAGACATATACTTGTAATTAGTCAAAGCTAAGTATGCACTAATATAACCAATTCTACCCCCATAAAGTGGACATATTGTGCTCAGATAACAGGTCTGTACTGACAGTCAGCAGAGGATTTTTACGCTCTCACTTTACAAGAGTCTACAGAACTAATCAGACAGTTCTTGGGAAAGGTAAAAGGACCTTTCTGCTGTCTTGACTTGTCTTTGTTAGTGGAGACTTGGAAACAATTATAGAGCTTTTTTTGCATTGAGTCATTCCTCTGTTATTTCTCCTGAAAATATATGAATAAACTGACCAATGGCTGATACCAGTCATCTGTGTGTCCCTATCCAATCTAACCTTGGCTAATCACTGCTAATAGTATCAGACTGTATAGATGCATCTTATTTAGGAGGAGAATGGTAATCCTTAGTTGTCAGTTAGGCTTGGGATACAGATTTTGCAATGCGACTAATTTTAACCATCGAGTGACAGCTTCAGTTCCAATAATTGCGCGGACACAGTAAATTGCTTTGTACAGCAGCTGTAGCCCTTTAGGTAAGATTAGGTAGTTGTGTCTGCTTAGGGTAGGCGCTATACACACTTTTCCAGGAGTAACAACAGAGGAACTGCACAACAAAGGGTCCACAGGCATTATATATTAAAGGGGTTGTCCACTGCTAGGACAACCCCTTCTTGGTCAAAATTTTTGACCCCGATAAAATAATAAAGCCCATACTCACTTCCAGTGCTGGAGCCATTCCCGTGGTGTCGGCAGTCGCTCTCCCCAGGGCTCTCGTGCAGTGTTGGGTCATACATGTAATAGTTTGTTAAAATATATAAAAATCAACATGATAATCATGAGCGCTTTCATCTCTAAACCTACATATAGTGAAATTGCCGCTGTTCAACTGCGTGGACTATTACGTCCATTATATAATTACCATAATGATATAATAATAATCTTTATTTTTATATAGCGCTATCATATTCCACAGCGCTTTACATTATGCACACATTATCATCACTGTCCCCGATGGGGCTCACAATCTAAATTCCCTATCAGTATGTCTTTGGAATGTGGGAGGAAACCAGAGTTCCCGGAGGAAACACACGCAAACACGGAGAGAACATACAAACTCTTTGCAGATGCTGTCCTTGGTGGGGTTTGAACCCAGGATTCCAGCGCTGCAAGGCTGCTGTGCGATATATCCACTGAGACACCGTGCTGCCCATCATTATCAGCATAGACACATCAAGTCATACCGGACACAGTAAAACCGCAAGAGTTCATTCCATCAACTATACTCGTTCCGGAACATTGTAGAATGCTTCAACTTTCCTGATTACAGAGACCTTTATGTTGGTTATATTAACACTTTTTGGATAGATTTTTTAGCTACTGAGAATGCAGAACTACTGAATCACGCCTGTGCTCTTATGTGGTTTATACTGTGCTTTTTTGGATGCAAATTTTCTGCTAAAAAAAGTAGAGTATTGGCAGGAAAAATGCTGCGCACATTAAGTGCATTATTTATGCATTTATTTTAAAAAATAAAAGAAATGCAGCAAAAACACTGGAAGAATTCACAGGCTGCGGTTTTAAAAAGAATGCACAATAGCTCAAAAACACAAGGAAACAAATATTTTGAAAAATGCTCACTTCGATGTAGAAATACAGGTATTTGACATCTGCTCACACAATATACTGTAGATCAGGTATGTTATTAAAGAGCAGGCTCATTGAGGGCGATAATTGATCAATATATACACTGTATACTATTCATTACATAGAATGTATACAAGGTATGTGCCAATCCGCTTTCTTTTCTATGGACATCACATAGAATGTATACAAGGATCATATGTCTATACGGTATATATATATATATATATATATATATATATATATATATATATATATATATACAGTACACTATGCATTACATAGAATATATACTGCAGATACACTATTACATATACAAGGATCATATATTTATGGCATATATATATACTGTACACTATGCATTACATAGAGTATATACTGCAGATACACTATTACATGTACAAGGATCATATATTTATGGCATATATATATACTGTACACTATGCATTACATAGAGTATATACTGCAGATACACTATTACATGTACAAGGATCATATATATATTTATATATATATATACTAGATGGAGGCCCGATGCTATCGCATCTGGAGAGCGGTAATGTCACGATGGGGGCAGGCTTTGCAGCATTGAGAATCTCTCCCCCCCATGTGCTCACCCACCTATCAACTCGCTCTTTCCCCATGTGCTGACTGTCACGCCAGTAGATACTTACCTGTCCAGCTGGCGCGCTCCCGACATCTCTCCTCGCTGTGTTCTGCCCGGCTTCTCCGGCTCGCAGTGCTTTGGCGCTACGTGCATGCGCCGTAGTGCTTTTTCCGCCACTAGGGATCCTGGGAGGTTGTGTCCCGGTGGCTCTGCCCCCAATATGGCGGTGCCAACCAGGAATTCCTGTTCGGCGCTTACCAGGTAAGGCGCCTGTGTATCTTCATCGTTGCGATGCCCGCTTAGCTTTGGTGTTCCTCGTCGTTCCCAGCTCACTGCCTTCAGTCATTCTCGGAGTCTGAGTATTCCTTACCATTCTGCATTTCCGCCTATTCTCGTATTGACCCAGTCATCCCTTTGGCACAGGCAGTTGCGGTTCCATCCTCCTTGGGCCTGCTCTTAACACTCCCTGTATAGGGGGTGCATCTATCAGGTTTGCTTGTCCTAGGGGGCTCTGGGGCCGCGACGCAGAGGGTCCACTTTTGGATTTTCCTTCTCCCTGTCTCACTTTCATGAAACGTGATAGTATACACAGGCCATGGATTCTGCTTGAGCCTCTGCTGCTCATAAAAAGCTAGTCTTCTTACATGAGAACCAGTCCGGTATGATGTATTTTATGAAGTTCATGGATTCTCATCTCTCCGCTCTTCAGACTGCCGATCCCGGGAATGCTTCCCAGTTGGACAGTCTGCAACAAGAGATGGTGCAACAACGAAACACCCAAGCCCATATCTTAAGTTACATGGCCTCTGTTGATACTTGACAACTCTCTCTGCAGTCTGCCGCATCAGCTCCTGCTCCTGTCTCAGCTCCTCACCCTTCTCCCCGCTTGGCTAAACCACCACGCTATAATGTGATCCCAAGTTATGTCGGGGATTCTTAAATCAATGCCACCTCCATTTTGAGCTTCTTCCTCTGCAATACCCTACAGATCGTGCTAAGGTAGCTTTCATAATTTCTCACCTGGAGGGAGATGCGTTGGCATGGGTTAATCCTCTCTGGGAGCGTGATGACCCTGTGGTCTCGCAACTGGCTAATTTTCTTGAAACTTTCCGTCGAGTATTCGACAAGCCAGGTCACCTGACCTCTACCACAGAGTCCTTATTTAATTTACATCAGGGGTCTCCAACTATAGGTCAGTACGCTATCCAGTTCCACACCCTGTCTTCTGATTTAGGTTGGAATAATGAAGCTCTGGTGGGAGCTTTCTGGCGAGGCTTATCCGGGTGTATTAAGGATGAGTTAGCAGGTCATGATACTCCAACCATTTTGGAGGATCTGATTTCTTTGGCTATTCAAATTGACCTTTGTTTTCAGGAGAGAGTCCATGAGAGAAGTAATCATCGGCCTTCCCTGTCTTCACATAGACCACCTTGTCCTCGTCTCAGGATATCCACCTCAGTACCTGCGCATGAGCTGATGCAAGTTGATTGGCTCAAAATGTCTGAGCAACGTCGCCAGGAGAGATGCACCCAAGGTCTTTGTTTCTACTGTGGGAGTGCCTCTCATCTCCTTCGTGATCGTCCGGATCGCCCGGAAAACTCCTCCACCTAGGCCAGGTAAGAGAGGCCTCCCTAGGTGCATGTGATACCTCTCTACCCCTCACTCTTTCAGTCCCATTACACGTTTCTGGTAAATGCTTTTCCTTACTAGCCTACATTGACTCGGATGCTGCAGGGAATTTTATTAGGTTAGAGGAGGTTAATAAATTTTTTGTCCCTGTTTGGACTTTACAAAATCCCCTCTACCTTGCCTCCGTGGATGGCAAGCCCCTGCAGGAGACTATAACTCAAGTCACGCAGATAGTAGAGCTTCAGGTAGGGGTTCTGTATAAGCAAAAAATTGAGTTTTATGTCCTAGCCAATATTTCACATCCAGTTCTCCTTTGTCTTCCTTGGTTGCGGACCCATGAGCCCACCTTGGATTGGCATAATGGCAATATTCTTCATTGGGGGATTACTGTCGGGCTCGGTGTCTGCTGCCGGTGCGTCCTGTTGGTGTTTCCCGTTCTTCCCTCATTCTTCCTGGCTTGCCCTCTGTTTACAGTTAATTCTCTGATGTCTTCAATAAAAAGGAGGCAGATAATCTTCCTCTGCATTGACCCTACGACTGCCCAATAGACCTCATTCCAGACACCATGCCTCCTAGAGGAAGAATCTATCCTCTTTCTCCTGCAGAGACTCAGGCCATGTCGGAGTATGTTCGAGAGAATCTCGCTCAAGGTTTCATTCGGAAATCTTCTTCCCCTGCCGGAGCTGGATTCTTTTTCGTGAAAAAGAAGGATGGCTTTCTTCGTCCTTGCATTGATTACAGAGGCTTAAATAACATTACGGTGAAGAACAAATACCCATTGCGACAAATCCCCGAGCTCTTTGATCGTCTTAGAGGAGCACGAATATTTACTAAGCTTGATCTTCGAGGGGCCTACAACCTGGCTCGTATCCGTGCAGGGGATGAGACCGCATTCAACACCCGTGACGGTCACTACGAATATCTTGTCATGCCTTTTGGTCTCTGTAACGCTCCTGCTATATTTCAAGAGTTTTTAAACAATATCTTCAGAGGTTGCCTCTATTCTAGTGTCGTAGTCTACCTTGACGACATTCTTGTCTTCTCTCTGGATCTCTCCACTCATCGACTTGACGTCTGTCTAGTTCTACAACATCTAAGGGTAAATCATCTTTTCGCCAAGTTTGAGAAGTGTGTCTTTGAGCAGTCCTATGTGCCTTTTCTTGGGTTTATTGTCTCTTACTCTAGTCTAAAGATGGATCCAGCTAAGGTGTCTGCTGTTCTCGATTGGCCATGGCCCGTCAAGGTAAAAGCCATTCAACATTTTCTTGGCTTTGCCAAATATTATAGACAATTTATTCCTCATTTCTCCTCTTTAACCAGGCCCATCTCTGCTCTTACCCGCAAGGGAGTCGATCCTCATCACTGGACCTCGGAAGCAGAATTCGCTTTTCAAACTCTGAAACAGGAGTTTACTGCTGCTCCAGTGCTTCATCGTCCGGCCACCAATAAACCTTTTATTCTCGAGGTTTATGCATCTTCTGTAGGAGCTGGAGCAGTTGTTCTACAGAAATCTGTCTCTGGTCGTATAATCACCTGTGGCTTCTTCTCTAAGTCCTTCTCCCCCTCTGAGCATAATAATTCCATTGGAGACAAGGAACTGCTAGTTGGCTTTAGAGGAGTGGCGTTATCTTCTTGAGGGGGCTTTTCATCCCTTCATCATTTTTACGGATCATAAGAATCTGGCTTACGTTCAGTCTGCCCAAAGGGTAAACCCTCGGCAAGCCAGATGGTCTCTGTTTTTTGGACGTTTTGACTTCGAGCTCCACTTTCGTCCTGGTGATAAGAACATCAGAGCCGATACTCTCTCAAGATCCTTTCAGCCTCTGGATGAAGTGGAGAGTTCAGCTCATATTATTGATCCAGCTAGGATCATTTCTGTGGCTCCTCTGGATGTAATTTCTTCTCCTCCTGGGAAGATCTTCATGGCAAACTATGACAGGATGAGAGTTCTGCAGTTGGGTCACGCCTCTAAGTTTGCCGGACATGCAGGAAGCAATAAGACTCTCTCTCTTATTTCACGCCACTATTGGTGGCCGTCTCTTCATCAAGATGTTCTGGATTTCATCGCTTCATGCTCCTCTTGCACTAAGAACAAAGTTCCTCGGCAATTACCTTCTGGACTCCTGCATCCGCTTCCTGTGCCTTCAGTTCCATGGAGCCATATCGCTATGGACTTTATCACTGATCTCCCTTGCTCCTCGAATTGCTCCGTTATCTTGGTAGTTGTGGATCTATTTTCCAAGATGGCTCACTTTGTTCCCTTACCTGGACTACCATCTGCTCCCGAGTTAACGAAGATCTTCATACATCATATCTTCCGACTTCACGGCTTTTCCTCAGCATATCATGTCGGATCGAGGAGTCCAATTCACCGCCCGATTTTGGAGGGCTCTGTGCGGACTAATGAAAGTGACTCTAGATTTCTCCTCCGCCTATCATCCTCAGTCCAATGGCCAGGTTGAGCGAGTTAATCAAGGTCTCACGTCTTATCTTCGGCCTTTCTCTAATGCTCATCAGAATGATTGGGTTTCCCTGCTTCCATGGGCAGAATTTGCCTACAACAATCACCCTAGTGAATCCTCTTCCAAGTCTCCTTTTTTTGTGGTCTTTTGGCAACACCCCGACATTCCTCTTCCCATTTTCAGCACCTCGGGCGTACTGGCGGCGGATTCTCTGTCCTTGGAATTCTCCAAAATTTGGCAAGAGACTAAAGAGGCTCTTATAAAGGCTGGTAGTCGAATGAAAAGGTATGCAGACAAAAGACGTTTAGACGCTCCTCCATATCAACCAGGAGATAAGGTCTGGCTCTACTCTCATTACATTAGACTTAAGATTCCCTCTCAAAAACTAAGTCCACGTTACATTTGCCCCTTTGTAATTTCTAGTCGAATCAATGAAGTGGCTTGCAGGTTAAAGTTGCCTGCTTCGTTGCGAATCCCTAATGTTTTTCATGTGTCGCTTCTTAAACCCGCAGTCTTCAATTGTTTTCATTTGTCCCAATCTCATTCCCCTTTATTTATTACTTCTGATGATATATTCAAGGTTAAAGATATTCTTGCCAAAAAGACAGTTAGAGGCCGGACTTTATTTTTAATCGACTGGAAGGGATTTGGGCCTGAAGAGAGATCGTGGGAACCCCCGAGAGAACATCAATGCTCCCCATATTTTGAAGAGGTTTCTCTCCAGCTTTAAAAAAAGGGGGAGTAAGAGATGGGGTACTGTGATGCCCGCAGATAATTACCTGTCCGGCCGGCATGCTCCCGACATCTCTCCTCGCTGTGTTCTGCTCTGCTTCTCCGGCTCGCAGCGCTTCGGCGGTTCGCGCATGCGCCATAGCGCTGTTTCCGCCGCTAGGGATTCTGGGAGGTTGTGACCCAGAGACTCTGCCCCCAATATGGCGGCGCCCACCGGGTATTTCTGTTTGGCGCTTACCAGGTAAGGAGCCTGTGTATCTTCGTCATTGCTACGCCCGCTTAGCTTTGGCGTTCTTTGCCGTTCCCAGCTCACTGCTTTCAGTCATCCTCGGAGTCCGAGTATTCCTTACCATTCTGCATTTCCGCTTATTCTCTTCTTGACCCAGTTGTCCCTTTGGCTCCAGCAGTAGCGGTTCCATCCTCCATGGGCCTGCTCCTAACACTCCCTTTATAGGGGGTGCATCCATCAGGTTTGCTCGTCCTAGGGGGCTCTGGGGCCATGACCCAGAGGGTCCACCTTTGGGTTTTCCTTCTCCCTGTCTCACTTTCGTGAAAAGTGATACTGACTTCTCCCATCTGAGCTCTCTTCTTTGACCTGTCTACCCCATGTGTTATCCACCCTGTCTCTCTCCTTTCTCTGCTGTGTTCTCCCCTCAAAGACAATACTGACATTACAGCAGGAGATCACAGAGGATACATTTTGTGAGGTAAAATATTTTTAAAAACAGTAAATGAAATATTTTACCTCACAAAATGAATCCACTGTGATCCCCTGCTGTAATGTCAGTATTGTCTTTTGCTTCCTCCCCTGCCCAGGAGATGTGGTATGCTCCGTACATAGTCAGACACAGTCACCCTTATGTCTGACCATGTACAGAACAAACCAGAGCTCCTGGGCAGTGGAGGAAGCAAAAGACAATACTGACATTACAGCAGGAGACTGCAGAGGATACATTTTGTCAGGTAAAATATTTTTTAATAAGTCAGTGAAATATTTTACCTCACAAAATGAATCCACTGTGATCCCCTCCTGTAATGTCAGTATTGTCTTTTGCTTCCTCCCCTGCCCAGGATATGTGGTATCCTCCATACACCATCAGGCACAGTCAATTTTTAAAATGAACTTTCTTGGGAAAACCCCTTTAATGTGACTGGCTTCCTCTCCCTATAGACACGTCGCATATCTGCCGCTGGGATCAGCTGAATGATTCACTGCACCTGCGCATAATTTGCACAGGTCCAGTAAATCAGACCGCCGCCATCTTTGTGCAGACAGATAGCAGCGGCCGGTCACATTAAAACTGCGCATGCGCTCCTCCTGTACAAGGATGGCAGCAGTCAGTGAATCAATCGGCTGATCGCAGCTGTGTGTTCGCAATGGTGTTCCGCTGGTGGTACCGCGCAAGAAGCTGTGTGATTGAGTGTGTGAGTGTTTGAGTGTGAGAGTGTGTGGTGTGTACGGCGTAAAGAGTGTGTATGTGTGTGTGTGTGTGTGTGTGTGTGTGTGTGTGTGTGTGTGTGGTGCAACGGTGTTCTGCTGGTGGTACCGCGCAATAGGTTGGTGTCAGCAGCAGTTTCCATATTGAAACACTCATCACTTGGGTGTCCCAATATGGCGGTCGGTGAACTTCCTCTGTTTAGAATTCTCGATACAATGACATCTGGACAGAACAGGAAATGTAAACATTGCGAGGCAAATATATATATATATATATATACATTACATAGAATACATACTACAGATACACTATTACAAATAAAATACAATATGTATTGTACACTATATGTAGTGCAATACATATATATATATATATATTATATATACACTGCTTAAAAAAATAAAGGGAATGCTAAATCCCATATCCTAGATATCACTGAATGAAATATTTAAATATTCCAGTTTTAAATATTTATTCATTACATAGTGGAATGTGTTGAGAACAATAAAACCCACAAATGATCAACGTAAATCACAACTAATATCCCACGGAGGTCTGGAGTTGAAATGATGCTCAAAATCAAAGTGGAAAATGAAGTTACAGGCTGATCGAACTTCATTGGAAATGCCTCAAGACAAGGAAATGATGCTCAGTAGTGTGTGTGGCCTCCACGTGCCTGTATGATCTCCCTACAATGTCTGGGCATGCTCCTAATGAGGCAGCAGATGGTCTCCTGAGGGATCTCTTCCCAGACCTGGACTAAAGCATCCACCAACTCCTGGACAGTCTGTGGTGCAACGTGACATTGGTGGATGGTGCGAGACATGATGTCCCAGATGTGTTTAATCAGATTAAGGTCAGGGGAATGGGTGGGCCAGTCCATAGCTTCAATGCCTTCATCTTGCCGGAACTGCTGACACACTCCAGCCACATGAGGTCTGGCATTATCCTGCATTAGGAGGAACCCAGGGCCAACTGCACCAGCATATGGTCTCACAAGGGTTCTGAGGATCTCATCTCGGTACCTAATGGCAGTCAGGCTACCTCTGGTGAGCACATGGAGGGCTGTGCGGCCCTCCAAAGAAATGCCACCCCACACCATTACTGACCGACTGCCAAAACAGTCATGCTGAAGGATGTTGCAGGCAGCAGGTCGCTCTCCACGGTGTCTCCAGACTCTGTCACGTCTGTCACATGTGCTCAGTGTGAGCCAGCTTTCATCTGTGAAGAGCACAGGGTATCAGTGTCGAATTTGCCAATCCTGGTGATCTGTGGCAAATGCCAAGCATCCTGCACGGTGTTGAGCTGTGAGCACAACCCACATCTGTCTATGTCGGACACTCAGACCATCCTCATAGAGTCAGTTTCTAACAGTTTGTGCAGACACATGCACATTTGTGGCCTGCTGGAGGTCATTTTTCAGGGCTCTGGCAGTTCTCCTCCTGTTCCTCCTTGCACAAAGGCTGAGGTAGCAGTCCTGCTGTTGGGTTATTGCCCTCCTACGGCCCCCTCTATGTGTCCTGGTGTACTGGCCTTTCTCCTGGTAGCACCTTCAGCCTCTGGATACTATTCTGACAGACACAGCAAACCTTCTTGCCACAGCTTGCATTGATGTGCCATCTTGGATGAGCTGCGCTACCTGAGCCGCTTGTGTTGGTTGTAGAGTCCGTCTCATGCTACCACAAGTGTGAAAGGACAACCAACATTCAAAATGACCCAAACATCAGCCAGAAAGCATTGGTACTGAGATGTTGTCTGTGGTCCCCACCTGCAGAACTGCTCCTTTATTGAGTGTGTCTTGATATTTGCCAATAATTTCCATCTGTTGTCCATTAGCACAACAGCATGAGAAATTGATTGGCAAACAATGTTGCTTCCTAAGTGGACTGTTTGATTTCACAGAAGTTTGACTTACTTGGAGTTATTTTCTGTTGTTTAAGTGTTCCCTTAATTTTTTTTGAGCAGTGTATATATGTATACTGTATATATATATATATATATATATATATATATATATATATATATATATATACAAGGATCATTTATATATGTGTATATACTGTACAATATATATATATATATATATATATATATACATACACTGTACACTATACATTACATAGTATATATACTACAGATAATCTATTACATATACAAAGAATATATATATATATATATATATATATATATATATATATATATATATATACTGTACACTTTACATTACCTACTATATATTGGGTGGGTGCGTGGGCGCTGTGGATCTGGGTCCTTCTGTGTATTCTCAAGGTATATATTAAAGATTATGGTATATGATTTGGGCTACTATTACCCATGGGTTCATTGCATACATGTACAACGTTTTTTTTGCTGAATTGTTAATGGTTTTGCCTTCCTTGTGTTATGCACATTTTATACCACATGGTCTAGATATTAGGATCTAGGTTGATACTGATCAAGGCAATGATGGCATTGTGCTTTTTATATATGATTGTGGATTTTGTTATGATATTGTGTATTGTGTCCCAATCCTTTCCTTTCCTGTGTCCACTTGTATTTTATCTATTTTTGATATTCAATAAAAATTAATATTTTACTTAGACTAGGCGATCATCTTGGTTTTCTACTTCTTGTCAATTTGAATTTGATGACTGGTCAGTTACAAGTCCATTATTTGGTAGAACTACAATAGTTTATAATAAATTCATAGCTAATTTGGTAAACTATGCCCAATGTTTCCATCAGGTGCTGTCACTACAATATATACTGTACTACAGATACACTATTACATATACAAGGCAAGGATCATATATATGTATATATATATATATATATATATATATATATATATATACAGTATGTCCGTAAAGTCATGGTGCACTTTTGACCAGTCACTGGAAAGCAACAAAAAGCTAGAAATGTGAAATCTGCTCCAAATAAAAGAAAAACTCTCCCAGTTTCATACCTATTCAGTGCAGTTCAATGTGGGCTCCATTTGTTGCCCTACACACATTGAAACAATAGCATAAGCTTGTGGTTGCATGATGTCACAGACTTGGCAGTGTGTTAATCAGAGTTCAGTTGACTGACTGAGGGCTCAGCAACAAACAGCTTTAATGAGTTTGTGCTGTTTGATTGGTTCTTGTTATCTCTCCTTATGAACAGGTCTGATATGATTGGGCCAGAGAAAGGGCGCCAAAATGTAAACTATAAACGTGCACCATGACTTTACAGACACACTGTATATATATTCAGTAGGACTATCAGCTGTGTATCCACCAGACTTCTGCACAACACAACTGATGATCCCAACCCCATTTATAAGGCAAGATATCCCACTTATTAAACCTGACAGGGGACACCTGTGAAGTGAAAACCATTCCCGTTGACTGGCTCTTGAAACTCATCAAGAGAATGCCAAGAGTGTGGAAAGCAGTCATCAAATCAAAAGGTGGCTACTTTGAAGAACCTAGAATTTAAGACATATTTTCAGTTGTTTCACACTTTTTGTTAAGTATATAATTCCACATGTGTTGATTCATAATTTTGATTCCTGCAGTGGGAATGTACAATTTTCATAGTCATGAAAATACAGAAAAATCTTTAAATGAGAAGGTGTGTCCAAACTTTTGGTCTGTACTGTATATATATATATATATATATATATATATATATATATATATATATATATATATATATATATACATATATATATATATATATATATATATATATATACACAGGCACACTACTACATATACAAGGATCATATGCATATACTGTACACTATACACTACATAGAATATATGCTACAGATGTGCTATTACATATACAAGGATCATATATACACTCACCGGCCACTTTATTAGGTACACCATGCTAGTAACGGGTTGGACCCCCTTTTGCCTTCAGAACTGCCTCAATTCTTCGTGGCATAGATTCAACAAGGTGCTGGAAGCATTCCTCAGAGATTTTGGTCCATATTGACATGATGGCATCACACAGTTGCCGCAGATTTGTCGGCTGCACATCCCAAAGATGCTCCATACAAGGCAGGATGGATCCATGCTTTCATGTTGTTTACGCCAAATTCTGACCCTACCATCCGAATGTCGCAGCAGAAATCGAGACTCATCAGACCAAGCAACGTTTTTCCAATCTTCTACTGTCCAATTTCGATGAGCTTGTACAAATTGTAGCCTCAGTTTCCTGTTCTTAGCTGAAAGGAGTGGTACCCGGTGTGGTCTTCTGCTGCTGTAGCCCATCTGCCTCAAAGTTCGACGCACTGTGCGTTCAGAGATGCTCTTAGGCCTACCTTGGTTGTAACGGGTGGCGATTTGAGTCACTGTTGCCTTTCTATCAGCTCGAACCAGTCTGCCTATTCTCCTCTGACCTCTGGCATCAACAAGGCATTTCCGCCCACAGAACTGCCGCTCACTGGATTTTTTTTCTTTTTCGGACCATTCTCTGTAAACCCTAGAGATGGTTGTGCGTGAAAATCCCAGTAGATCAGCAGTTTCTGAAATACTCAGACCAGCCCTTCTGGCACCAACAACCATGCCACGTTCAAAGGCACTCAAATCACCTTTCTTCCCCATACTGATGCTCGGTTTGAACTGCAGGAGATTGTCTTGACCATGTCTACATGCCTAAATGCACTGAGTTGCCGCCATGTGATTGGCTGATTAGAAATTAAGTGTTAACAAGAAGTTGGACAGGTGTACCTAATAAAGTGGCCGGTGAGTGTATATATACTATGCGCTATACATTACATACAACATATTCTACAGATACACTATTACTAGTGTTGAGCGATACCTTCCGATACTTGAAAGTATCGGTATCGGATTGTATCGGCCGATATCCGAAAAATATCGGATATCGCCGATACCGATACCCGATACCAATACAAGTCAATGGGACACAAATATCGGAAGGTATCCTGGATGGTTCCCAGGGTCTGAAGGAGAGGTAACTCTCCATCAGGCCCTGGGATCCATATTCATGTGTAAAATAAAGAATAAAAATAAAAAATAGGGATATACTCACCCTCTGACGTGCCCTGGTTGTAACCGCTGCAACCGGCAGCCTCCATTCCTAAGAATGAGAGCTGAAAAGGACCTTCGATGACGTCGCGGCTTGTGATTGGTCGCGTGAGCGGTCACATGAGCGGTCACGCGACCAATCACAAGCCGCGACGTCATCGAAGGTCCTTTTCAGCTCTCATTCTTAGGAACGGAGGCAGACGCTTGGACCGGTGAGAGCCGGGGCCGCCGGAGGGGTGAGTATATCCATATTTTTTATTCTTTATTTTTTACATGAATATGGATCTCAGGGCCTGAAGGAGAGTCTCCTCTCCTCCATACCCTGGGAACCATACACTGGGAACTTCCGATTCCGATTTCCGATATCACAAAAATATCGGAACTCGGTATCGGAATTCCGATACCGCAAATATCGGCCGATACCCGATACTTGCGGTATCGGAATGCTCAACACTAACTATTACATATACAAAGATCATCAGTAGTATATCCATACACAGTCATTTACAATCAAGACAACACATATACTGTAGACTATATATTACCTAAACTATATACACATACTACTCGTACTCGTACTCGCACTATTATGTATATTTATCCATACTGCAGTGACTTCACCACCTGTCCCATACCAGGACAACAGGCAGCTAGGTCAGATGTCAGTAGGACTAGTCCCCAGCACAGCAGAAGACTATAAGCAGCTGCTTCGTCTTCCAGTGCAGACACTTTGTCACCCCCTCCCTTGGTCCAGACTGCTGCTGGTGATGTGAGTACAGTGAGACTTGTACACTGCCTTGGGTAAGATCACGTTATTTAGTACTGGGAATCTTGTTCTCTTTTCACTTTACCAGATAGGCGGATTTACTTTATTGACTTGATTATGTTTGCCTTTTCCCTGGTTTCCCGACAGAGATATTCTGGCCTCTTTAGTTTCCTTTTCATCTTCCTCATTGGATACATATTAATTGGGACATATATTTTTATGTCAGTGGCTCAATTAATGGTTATCACTATTTTTTCTTTTTTCTTTTTTCATATGTTTTTTTTTTTACCAATACTTGGTTATATCCATTATATTCATTACATGGACTTGTTTTTGACGACAATGATCTGTGCCCACTATGTATGCACGTATGATGGAGTCATTCATCTATCTTTTCATGAATTAATTAACCAATCTATATGAATTGATTAACTTATGTAATGATGCATGTATATACTTTATTTATTGGATTAGTTTATTATTAGATATAATTCTTGGATGGATTAAAAATAAATTTATGTTATCTTATATTTAGGTATCACTTGATAAAGGCTTATGTAATAGCCGAAACGTTGGAATTATGATACCCACATCATGTACCTCAATGGTCCTTTGTTGTGCGAAATTGATTTGAATATGAAATGAAGAAACAAATATTTCAAATAGAATAAAATTTATTTCATTTTTGGCTTGAAGTACAGTGTGCCGGATTTTTTTCTTGAGATTGTTCATATTTTTCCAGAGCACCTGCAATTATTACAGTGAGCTACTCCTTGATTTACTCTGATCTATTGTAATGATAGAGAAGCTGGTTTTGGAGCTGTAGGCCAAAGCTTTTTCTATTGTTTTAAATCTTCTGCTTGAAGAATTAGACAAAGTCTTCAGCTGAGATGAGAGGAGAAGGAGGAGGTGCTGGGGTACAGAGGTGAGATTTGAAAATGTTGAATAGCTGTTTAGGGTTGTGAGACAGGGAGGATATGAGAGATGAGAAGTAGGTTTGTTTTGCTGAAGTGTGGTCTTCAAGGTAGTGAGGGACTGTTTGAATGTGATGAAGTGCTTATTGGTATCGGATCTTTTCTATCTCTGCTCAACAACCCAGGAAGCCTGCATCAGTTCTTTAGTCAGACTGGTGTTCCAGGATTGCCTGTCGATTGTGTGAGCTTTGGTGTGTGAGGGGGTTGGCAGTGGAATTGGGGTAAAGGAGCATTTATCTAACAGGAGAAAACCAATGCATCCACCTTGCTTGTTGCTGGGACTGGGGGTGTGAGAAAGATGGAATCAACCACAAGAAAGTGCAGCTGGAGAAGTTGTGTGAGAAGGGGCAAGACAAGTTTCAATTATGCCAAGGAAGGAGAGTTTGTTAGTAATGAAAATATTGTGGATGTATGAAAGTTTGTTGCAGACAGAGTGAGAGTTCCATAGAGCTCCTGTTAGAGGGACAGGGGAAGCTGGGCCTGGGTGAATGTGTATAAGGCTAAAAGGTTGCAAAAATGTGTGATTGATTGTGGATAGGAGGTGGAAGTGACTGTGGGGATGCGGTGAGGAGGACAAGGATTTGGAGAGATATCACCAGCAGTGAGGAAGAGCAAAGAAAGTGTTAGTAGGTGAGAGCGGGAGAGAGTATGAGTTGGCTGCATATGTTTGGAGACACAGGATTGTATGTTGCGGAACAGTTCTGAGGAGGAAGTGAGATGTATGGGGAGGATGAAGGGAGAGATGATCAGGTTATTACTAGGTGTAGAGATTATGGGGTTAGTCAGAAGTGAATGATTATACGGGTCAGAGTGAAAACAAGGAGAAACATTGTTTACTATGACTATGTATCCAGTTACCTCCAGTTCCCTTCTGGTGCAATTCTGGTCTAATTTACTGCAACACATTTAGATTTTGCACTTAGATGATGCATTGGGCAGATAAGTCTATGCACACCTGATGCTCACAATATATATGTTTAGAAATGTATTCAGGTATGGAATCATCTTTTTGATCAGTTCATCAGAGCTGAGCCAGATGTAGGATACAGCAGTCAGTTAGAGTAAAAAAGCAGGAGGTAAAGAAAGTGGGAAGGCTAGCAGCATACCAGGGATGAGTTGCAGAAGCAAGAAATATCAGGGTTTGTAAAAGCTGGAAAGCAGAAGTGAGGAGCAAAATTTTATAAAATGAAAAAAATCGGTAACATTCAGTAAAAAGTGAGGGAAAATATTTGCGCTGCCACTAAAGCATTTTCAGCACTTTGGCCACAATAATGGTGGTGTTTTTTGGGGTTTGCAGAGCCCAGAGGTGCGATGTGCTTGTAAACTGTAATTTTTTTTCTAACTGTATATGTGCCATTATGGCTAGCAAATCAGGGCGCAGGAAACATACACAATATCCTAACACAACGGCTTGTGTCATTGGCTGCTGAAATCACATGCCCATCTCCATATAAAGAGCGGACATCTTGTTTTAGCGCCATTTTGACACTGTAACAGCACAGATAGGCTGCTTCTGATGCTCGCAGTGTTGGCAGCTAGATTTTAGGTAGTTGTTAATCAGTCAGATCGTTTACCTAGCTAGTGTCCTGTGTGGCTGTGAACTTGACCTTCCAGCAATTTTTTTGGGTGGGGCAGTACTGAGGTCCACAGACAAAGACAGCAAGGCACATTTCATACAAGTGTGTGGTGCATTGCTTCTATTGTTCTTCATGCACAAGTAGACCATTCTAAATCTTAATTTTTTACTAGCTAAATGTGAATCAGCATGCCATATCCCAACATGTCATTTAGTAATGTGGTGACATTGTTCTGTGATTTGAGCTGTTGTGCTTGAAAAAAAAAAATTGGGGGGAGCAGTTGCTATCGTGATTTGTCATGTCATTTCAGTTTGTTATTTATTGGTGGTGAAATTCCACAGTCAGCATGGCTCATGCAAATTAAAAAATATTTTTTTTTCTGTTGCTAAACGTGATACAGGTCGCAGTATCCCATGTTGTAATTTTGTGGCAGTGATATTAAGCTGTCTGCAGACCTCAAACAAATTAAAAAAAAATAATAATTTTTTCTGTTGCTAAACATGATACAGGCCGCCGGATCTCATGTTGTAATATTGTGGCAGTGATATGAAGCTGTATGAAGACCTAACACACGTTAAAAATAATAATAATTTTTTTGTGTGTTAAATATGACACAGCCCACCGTATCCCACGTTGTAATTTGTTGGTGGTGATATGAAGCTCTGCAGACCTCATGCACATTAAAAAAATAATTTTTTCTGTTGATAAATGTGATACAAACTGCCATATCCCACACTGTAATTTTGTGGCAGTGATATGAAGCTGTCTGCATACCACACGTACATTAAAAAAAAATTCTGTTGCTAAACGTACTGCAGCCCACCACATCCAACCTTGAAATTAAGTGGCGTTGAAATTGTTGGCGAGCATCAAACACTCTCTGGTATTTGTTGGTGGGTAAATGACTAAGTGTTGTAGGCTGGATTCTGGATCTCATACCTCTCATAGTCCCATTGTTATTAATCTTGTTGTGCTTTCCCATTCCCACTGTCATCATGCCCCTTTTCCTGATCAATTCATCTAACGACACATCAGCCATATTTCTCCTGCATAGCAAATCTGCACCTTTCCAGCGGCAACTGAGTAGTACAGAGGGCTGTTCAACGTCACGGACAATGTTCTAAATTATACAGGCCTCATCCACACTAAAATGTTTTTTTTTCTTCTGTTACTAACGTGATAAAGAAGGGGAGATCTGTTATGATCTGGTGGCCTAAGAGCAGCATGAGACGTACTCTGGAGAAGGTGGTACCTGTACTGACCGCAGACCCTGAACTTAACACCGCAACTAGAAGTAGCCGTGGAATGTACCTATCACTCCCTAGACATCTCGACACAGCCGGAGGACTAATTACCCCTAGAGATAGAAAAGGGAAAACTATCTTGCCTCAGAGAAAATTCCCAAAGGATAGACAGCCCCCCACAAATATTGACTGTGAGAGGAGAGGGAAAAAACATACACAGACTGAAATCAGAATTTAGCAAAGGAGGCCACTTCTAGCTAAATAGAAAGGATAGGACAGAGTACTATGCTGTCAGTATTAAAACACTAGAAAATATCCACCACAGAAAATACAAAATCTCCACAGCTAACTAAAGATATGGAGGGTATATCTGCATCTCCAGAGATACCAGCTTGGCTAAACAAATCCTTATACAGACCAAGCTGGACAAGACAAAAACATGGAAAAGAACTGAACAATAAGGCCACAACATGTGGACAGCAAAAATCAAGGCCAGAACTTATCTTTGTTGAAATGAACAGCAAAGCAGGAGAGACCAGGCAGGAATGTGAATCCTTCAGGAACAATGGACAACTGGCACTGACTAAAGGGTCAAGCAAGACGAAATAGCCCAGTCAGAATTGCAAAAAGTGAACACACCTGATAAATGCTGCGATTCAGAGACAGCAGCGCTACCACTTACAACCACCGGAGGGAGCCCAAGAGCAGAATTCACAACAGAGATCTCATCTTGAAATTTTTTGGAGCATCTAGTCAATGTTATACAGGCCTCATCGACAGGCCAAAAAAATTCTTCTGTTAATAATGTCATACAGTACGGGAGATCTCAGTTAGAAATTGTTTGTAGCATCTAGTCAAAGTTATACAGGCCTCATCCACTGGCCAAAAAATGTTTTGTCCGTTACTAATGTCATACAGTAGGTTAGATCTCATTTTAAAATTGGTTTCTTACTAGCTTCATACAGTAGGGGAGATCTCTTAGTTAGAAATTGTTTGGAGCATATCTTCTTTGTCATACAAGCCTCATCCACATTGCAAAAATTCTTTCTTCTGTGACTAAGACGATTCAGCGTGCCATATTTCACCTTTTCGTTTAGTGCTGCTGAAATTTAGCTGTGTGCAGAGGTGGTGCAGAGTAAAAAATTAAATTTTTTGTTGCTAATACTGTGATCCTAGCACACTATCTGAGCAACATTACTGGGAAAAAGCGAGGTTGTGGTGGAAATAGGATTAGGCAAGGTGTATGAGGGGTAGGTGGTAATGTTTGTGAAAGCACTAGTGAACCAACAACATGACATCCTATCCAAAGACAAATGGCAACTTCTGTTACTGGATGTTGTAGATTTTAGTGTGCTATATTGTTCTCGAGTAATTGCAGTTTGTGATATCTTTAGTGGGGCTTCTGTGCCAGCTGTTGCTGCTGCTGGAGATGTTAACACTAATTTGTGGGAATGTGAATAGTTCTGCTTGGGTGTCCATTTGCTGGGTTAGCTGTAGTAAAAGACCTGTCAGTCCCTATTATACTATTTCTACTGTGGCTACATTGATACCACTTTGTTGGAGTTTGTCACTAGTTTTTGGAAATGTGAACACTCCTGGTTGGGTGTCCAACTGTCCATCTGCTGGGATGGGTGAGGTGGAAGAACTGTCATTCCCTATTACACTATTTTTTACTGTGGTTAAATGTATGCCAGTTTGTTGGTGTCTGCCACTAATATTTGGAAATGTGAACACTCCGGTTTGTGTGTCCAATTGTCCATCTTCTGGATTGGGTGTGGTGGAAGACCTGTCAATCCTTATTATACTATTTCTACTGTGGTGAAATTGTTGCCACTTTTTGGTGTCTGACACTAATTTTTGGAAATGTTAACACTCCTGGTTGAATGTCCATCTGCTGGGTTGGGTGTAGTGGAAGATGTGTAAGTCCCTATTATACTATTTCTGCAGTTGTGAAATTGATGTCACTTTGTTGGTATCTGCCACATTTGTTTGGTAATTTGAACACTCCTGGTTGGGTGTCCAACTGTCCATCTACTGGGTTGGGTGTAATGGAAGAACTGTCAGTTCCTATTATACTTTTTCTACTGTGCTTAAATTAATGCCACTTTGTTGGTGTCTGCAATTTATTTTTCGAAATGTAAGCTCTTCTGGTTGGGTGTCAAACTGTCCATTTGCTGGGTTGGGTGTAGTGGAAGAACTGTCAGTCCTGATTATACTATTTCTACTGTGGTTAAATGTATGCCACTTTGCTGGTGTCTGCCACAAATTTTTGGAAATGTGTAGGCTCCTGGTTAGGTCTCCTTCATGTGTGTTGCCTGTAGCAGTAGGCATCTGATACCGGCATCCCTCCACTCTCTTTGAGTCAACTACCCATGTTACTATCCTTAGATTTTCTGACAAAAGTAAACTACAAAACAGATTTTTGTGCCAACTGGGTGTGGCTGAGCATCAATTTCAAATGTTTTTTCACTTATATAGTGTCAATAATTCAGCATTTGATTTACAGACATTTACAGACATTATTGTCACTGTCACCATTAAGACGCATAATCTAAATTTACTATCTGTATGCTTTTGGAGTGTGGGTAGGAAAATAAGTACTGGGAGGAAACCCTCGCAAACACAGAGAGAACATATAAACTCTTTGCAGATGCTGTCCTTTATGGGGCTGGAACACAGGACTCCAGCGCTGCAAAGCTGCTAATGTTTTTCCGTTGCTGACTCAAACTTTCTGTGGTTGGAAGCCTGTCACTGCAATGCAAACTATGTGCCTCACTGCTGTGTTGGGAAAAAACATTGTCAAGATTGTCTTCAAGCATGTTTCGAAACTGCAGCATGGGCATGTCCCTTTCCAAGGGAGGAAGCAACTGGCAAAATCTACTTTTGTATCATGGAGAGAACACAGGGGCAACTCAGTATTCGGCACTATTTCGAATCATAACTATATGGGTAACAATCATGTTGCAGATTGCGCTACAAGAAGGCGCTCATGGGTTGGTCTCTTTCATGATGTCCCACTCCCTTTGTGTGTTGGTGGTGGTATAACACTCAAGCTTTCTTCCTCCATCTCCTTCTAACAACCACAGACAACATAGAAGGAATCATTATTGTCTTCATCTCCTAACTGTTGCGCGTCCATCACCTCTTCATTCTTGTCTTTTTCATGGTCCTTTTCCATTTGTTCCTCACCTGACTACTGCCTGTGAGACAACAGAGCTGAACTTATATATACAGTTGAGCTCAAAATTTCACATACCCCGGCAGAATGTTTGCTTTCTTGGCCTTATTTCAGAGAATAAGAATGATAATACCAAAACTTATTCTACACTCATGTTTAGTGGTTTGGTGAAGCCATTCATTGTCAAACTACTATGTTTTCTCTTTTCAAATCATAATGACAAACCAGAACATCCAAATTACCCTGATCAAAAGTTCACATACCCTTTTAGTTTTGGCCTGATAACATGCATAGAAGGTGACACAATTGGGTTTGAATGGCTGCTAAAGGTAACATCCTCACCTGTGACCCGTTTGCTTGTAATCAGTGTGTGTGTGCATAAAAGCTGAGTGAGTTTCTGGGATCCAGACAGACTCTTGCATCTTTCATCCAGCCACTGAAGATTTTGGATTGTGAATCATGCGAGAAGCAAAAGAATTGTCAACGGATCTAAGGGAAAAGATAGTTGAACTGTATAAAACAGGAAAGCGATGCAAAGAGATATCCAAGGAATTGATAATCCCAGTCAGCAGCATTCAAACTGTGATTAACAAATGGAAAATCAGGGGCTCTGTAAAAACAAAAAGACAGTCAGGAAGACCAACAAAAATGTTGTCCACAACTGCCAGGAAAATTGTTTGTGATGCAAAAAACACACCCACAAATAGCATCAGCTGAAATACCGGACTCTCTGAAAACTAGTGATGTGGCTCTTTCAAGATGCACAATAAGGAGGCACTTGAAGAAAAATGGCTGCATGGTTGAGTCGCCAGGAAAAAAGCCATTACTGAGCAAATGGCACAAAGTATCTCACCTACAATACACAAAACAGGACAGAGACAAGTCTCAAAACTTCTGGAACAAGGTAATTTGGAGTGGTGAGACCAAAATTGAACTTTTTGGCCACAACAATACACGTTATATTTGGAGAGAGGTCAACAGGGCCTATGATGAAAGCAACACCATTCCTACTGTAAAGCATGAAGGTTGATCGCTGATGTTTTGGGGATGTGCGAGCTACAAAGGCACAGCACATTTGGACAAAGCTGAAGGAGAGTTGAATGCAGCACGTCATCAGCACATACTGAAGGCAAATTTGGATGTACTTGGAAGTTCCAACATGACAACGATCCAAAACACAAGGCCAAGTCGACCTGTCATTTGCTACAGCAGAACAAAGTGAAGGATCTGGTGTTAGGGGTCGAGTTCCCGTCTCTGCACAGGGGGAATCTCGGGCCATCTCCGCTGCGGTCTCCCATTCTTCTCCTGCCACAGTGGAGCCTGCTCAGCAGAGACATCAGTCCCAGTGTCTCGCTCAGTCTGATCCTGTACAAAGGGTTACTGCTGCTTTTCCAGCTTCTGCCATTAAAGCCAGTGCTGGGCAGCGGCGAGCAGATGCTTCTGGGACTAAGTCCTGCTTTTCTCGTTCTGAGCATGCCCAGAGTAAGATCTATCAGTGGAGATCGAGGGTCACATGTTCAGATACTGCAGCTAAATCCATTGGTCCTCCAGGAAGGTCCTGAAGGTGCTCAAGCTCTGTAGCAGCCTCTCATTGGTCCTTCTAGGAAGGTCCTGTACTTGCTGCAGCTATTTAAGGCTCTCATGACCGCACGGCCATGCGCTAGTATTGAATCAGTTTTGTGCATGCGCCAGTGTGGTCACATTTATGTGTGTTCAGGGACTCGGCTGAAATAAGCCCCTAGAATGCCGGCACCTCCGGCGAGGAGATTGTGTGCATGGATTTAGGGCCCCGGCTGAAATAAGCCCCTAGAATACCGGCTCCTCCGGTGAGAAGATTGTATGTTTGTGTTGCCACACACTGCCATCAGCTCGGCAGTTGCTGGATACTCCTGTGAAGTCAACAGGGTTCCGCGTTCCTTAGTTGCCAAGGTCTCATCTGCTGACTCGGGGCGTCCTCAGGCGCGGGCACTATAGCCACCGAGTGTCAAAGTGAGATCTGGCACAGCGTCTCTGTGAAGTAACAGAGTTCGCTTCTACCGCCATAAAGGGCTGCCATTTGCCAGCAGCATGTCCTCTCCTGCACGGTGGACCCCGGGCTGCGAACGCACCAAATAATATCTCTCAATTTACTCTGTGTGTTCCGCCAGCCCTAACAGAATACTAGCGCCAGGGTCTGGCTAGTAAATGGCGGACATACAGCAGTCCTTGCGGTACATCCAGCAGCTGGAGGGTACGTTGGCGGCTCTCGAGAGCACAACCTCAGCTGTGGATGTTACCGCAGTTGCTATACAGGCTGCTAGCATGGCTGCAGCAACCTTGCCCACTTCCACCCCTGTTCTGACATTATCTCGCCTCCCGCTGCCAGAAACATTTTCTGGAGATACTAAATCTTGTAGGGGTTTCGTGAGTCAGTGCTCTATATACCTCGAGCTCCTGGCTGCACGCTTTCCCACAGAGCGGGCAAAGGTGGGATTTATTGTGTCTCTCTTGTCGGACAGGGCGCGGAGTGGGCTATGCCGCTGTGGGAGCGTGGCGATCATGTGGTGCAGAGTGCTCCGCTGTTCCTGAGCACTCTGAAACAGGTCTTTTAGGACCTCGAGTCACCCATGACAAGGCGCTCCAACTGCTGGCATTGACTCAGGGTTCGTCCTTGGTCAGCCATTTTGCCGTCCACTTCCGTACCCTAGCATCTGAGCTGGAGTGGTCGGATAAAGCCCTTATCCCCATATTTTGGAGGGGGCTGGCTGACCACGTGAAGGACACTCTGGCCACTAGGGAGATTCCTGCCACACTGGAGGAGTTAATAGCTGTGTCCACTCGTATTGACCTCCGTTTTAACGAGCAGAGGTTAGAGCGAGCCCATTGTAGGCAGAGGTTTCAGCTGGCTCCCACCTTCGCCAAACCTCTGGAATCTCCGGTCCTGGTCCCTGAGTCACATGAGGCCATGGAAGTGTCACGAGCGGGATCTAAGTCCCAGACCGCTTGTGCACTCAAGGTCTGTCATGTTTGCCAGCAGTCAGGACATCTTGCCACCAGATGTTCCCAGCGGTTGAGGAAATGTCAGCGTCTAGTGGTAGTAGGTGGAGGTACACTAGACACGGTGACGTTTGCCTCCAAATTGTCCTTTAAGGGGACATTACTATAGGCTCATCCACCCATTCGGTAGAGCTCTGCGTGGATTTTGGGGCAGAGGGCAATTTTATGTCTTCTGCCTTCGCCCAACGTCATGCAATACCCCTGGTAATGCTAACTCAACCAGTAACGGTACGAGTGGTGAATGGGTCGACACTGCCCTCACAGATAACACACCATGCCATCCCTTTTACTCTGTCCATGTCGCCATCCCATCAGGAGATTATTTCTCTGCTTGTCATTCCTGAGGGAATTGATGAGGTCCTGTTGGGGATACCTTGGCTACGGTACCACTCTCCTCATATCGAGTGGTCCTCAGGCAGAATTCTGGGATGGGGTGAATCTTGTGGGGGTAGGTGTCAGAGGGAGTGCGTTCAGGTTGCTACTACTGAGGTACCCACAGATCTATCCTCTCTCCCCAAGCAATATTGGCCCTATGCAGACATGTTCTCCAAAAAGACGGCGGAGACCCTTCTGCCCCATCGCCCCTATGACTGTCCTATTGATCTCTTGCCTGGTGCTGAGCCTCCCCGGGGTAGAGTCTATCCGTTATCTCTCCCGGAGATGGAGGCAATGTCTCAGTACATTCAAGAGAATCTGGCAAGAGGGTTCATCAGGAAGTCAGTGTCTCCTGCAGGGGCTGGGTTCTTCTTCGTACAGAAGAAGAGCGGGGAACTACGTCCATGCATAGATTACAGGGGTCTTAACGCCATTACCGTTAAGAATAAGTATCCTCTGCCCCTGATTTCGGAGCTCTTTGATAGGCTTCGGGAAGCAAGGGTATTCACAAAATTAGATCTGCGGGGTGCTTACAACCTGATTCGCATCCGTGAGAGGGACGAATGGAAGACGGTTTTTAACACCAGGGATGGGCACTATGAATATCTGGTGATGCCCTTTAGGCTCTGTAATGCCCCAGCCATTTTCCAAGACTTTGTGAACGATATCTTCTGGGATATGCTCTCCACCTCGGTCGTAGTCTATCTGGATGATATTCTCATCTACTCTCCAGATATTGACTCCCACCGGAGAGATGTTGGCAGAGTCTTCGACCTCTTACGGGCAAATTCCCTCTATGCAAAGTTGGAGAAGTGTATGTTTGAGCAGGAGTCTTTACCTTTCCTGGGCTATATCATCTCCGCCCAGGGATTGGCTATGGATCCTGCCAAACTACAGGCTGTGATGGACTGGCAGGAACCCCATTCTCTTAAAGCGGTGCAGAGCTTTATGGGGTTCATTAATTACTATCGCCAGTTCATTCCCCACTTCTCCACTTTGGTAGCTCCCTTGGTAGCCCTCACCAAGAAGGGAGCAAATCCCAAATTGTGGTCTGAAGAGGTCTCCAAGGCCTTCTCTTCTATTAAGTCACATTTTGCTAGCTCTCCCATTCTACATCGCCCCGATGTAGATAAGCCATTTATCATGGATGTGGATGCTTCATCCGTTGGTGCTGGAGCAGTCCTTTCCAAAAGGATGCTCAAGGTCGGAAGCATCCTTGCTTCTTCTTCTCCAAGACCTTCACACCGGCGGAGAGGAATTATTCCATCGGGGACAGGGAGTTGCTAGCCATGAAGCTGGCTTTCTCTGAGTGGAGACATCTCTTGGAGGGGGCACACTTTCCCTTTCAAGTATTCACAGACCACAAGAATTTGGTTTATTTACAGACCGCCCAGCGGCTAAATTCTCGCCAGGCCAGATAGTCCTTGTTCTTCTCTCGGTTTCATTTCACTCTCCATTTTCTTTTTGGGGAGAGGAACATTCAAGCCGATGCTCTCTCTCGCTCCATGGTATCATCTGAGGAGGAAGAAGAGGAGCCTCGGCTTATTGTCCCTTCCGAGATCCTGAGAACTGTCGTACCGGTTTCGCTAGAGTCTGTGCCTCCGGGCAAGACTTTTGTACCATCCAGTTTGTGTCCGGAGGTTCTCTCTTGGGCTCACTTGTCTAGGGTGGGTGGACATTTTGGGACCAAAAGGACATCTGAGTTACTGGCGAGGACATATTGGTGGCCTCATAAGGTCCATGACGTCGCAGACTATCTTCGGGCATGTGTCTCCTGCGCCAAGAACAAGTCTCCTCATCAACGGCCAGTTGGGTTGCTTCACCCTCTGCTGGTGGCAGATAGGCCCTGGGAGATGGTCGGGATGGATTTTGTGGTGGGCTTACCCAAGTCTCGTAGCTGCACCATTATTTGGGTGATCACCGACCATTTTTCCAAAATGGTGCCCTTGGTGCCTCTTCCACGGCTACCTTCTGCACGGGCTCTGGCGGCGTTGTTTATCAAACACATATTTCGCCTACATGGTATGCCGGACAAAATTCTCAGTGACTGGAGTCCCCAGTTTGCGTCTCGATTCTGGAGAGAGCTTTGTCGGCTACTCAGCATTGATTTGAATCTCTCCTCAGCATATCATCCCAAGACGAATGGGTTGGTAGAGAGGGCCAACCAGACCCTGGTCACATATCTGTGACATTTTGTCTCTGCCAGGCAGGATGACTGGGCATCCTTGCTACCGTGGGCGGAGTTTGCGCTTAACAACGCTGTAGCCGACTTCACCGGTCAAACTCCTTTCCTCCTTAATTACGGCCAGCATCCACGGATTCCTGTGCCTATGCCCGTATCTTCTGCTGACTCCAAGGTGGCAGACTGGGCAGTGGAGGCACGGGACATTTGGGACCGCACTCAGGATGCCATCCGGGCCTCCAAGGAGAGAATGAGGTCCTCCGCCGATGCACATCTGCAACCTGCTCCGACCTTTGCTCCTGGGGACTTAGTGTGGCTCTCCGCCCGTAACATCAGGCTGCGTGTTGAGTCCACTAAGTTTGCACCTCGCTACTTGGGTCCCTTCATGGTCCTCGAACAGGTTAACCCTGTGGTCTACTGTCTGGCCCCTCCTCCACGCCTAGGTATCACCGACACCTTTCATGTGTCCCTCCTTAAGCCCGTATACATGTCCCGGTTTTCTGAGTCATCTGCCGGGACATCGGGTTATTCTATGGACAATTACGAGGTGAACGCTATTTTGGGGTGCAAGGTGGTACGTGGCAAAAAATTTTATTTGGTGGACTGGAAGGGTTATGGTCCTGAGAGCCTGCTGAGCACATTCAGGCTCTGCAGCTCATTGCTGCCTTCGAGAGTAGCGAGGCCCAAGGAGGGGGGGTAATGTTAGGGGTCAAATTCCCACCTCTGCACAGGGGGAATCTTGGGCCATCTCCGCTGCGGTCTCCCATTCTTCTCCTGCCACAGTGGAGCCTGCTCAGCAGAGACGTCAGTCCCACCGTCTCGCTCAGTCTGACTCTGTACAAAGGGTTACTGCTGCTTTTCCAGCTTCTGCCATTAAAGCCAGTGCCGGGCAGCGGCGAGCAGACACTTCTGGGACTAAGTCCTGCTTTTCTCGTTCTGAGCATGCCCAGAGTAAGATCTATCAGTGGAGATCGAGGGTCACATGTTCAGATACTGCAGCTAAATCCATTGGTCCTCCAGGAAGGTCCTGAAGGTGCTCAGGCTCTGTAGCAGCCTCTCATTGGTCCTTCTAGGAAGGACCTGTACTTGCTGCAGCTATTTAAGGCTCTCATGACCGCACGGCCATACGCTAGTATTGAATCAGTTTTGTGCATGCGCCAGTGTGGTCACATTTATGTGTGTTCAGGGACTCGGCTGAAATAAGCCCCTAGAATGCCGGCTCCTCCGGTGAGGAGATTGTATGTTTGTGTTGCCACACACTGCCATCAGCTCGGCAGTTGCTGGATACTCCTGTCAACAGGGTTCCGAGTTCCTTAGTTGCCAAGGTCTCAGCTGCTGACTCGGGGCATCCTCAGGCGCTGGCACTATAGCCACCGAGTGTAAAAGTCAGATCTGGCACAGCGTCTCTGTGAAGTAACAGAGTTCACTTCTACTGCCATAAAGGGCCACCATTTGCCAGCAGCAGGTCCTCTCCTGCACGGTGGACCCCGGGCTGCGAACGCACCAAATAATATCTCTCAATTTACTCAGTGCGTTCCACCAGCCCTAACATCTGGAATGTCCATTTCAGTCTCCTGACCTGAATATCATTGAGCCACTCTGGGGAGATCTTAAGCGGGCAGTTCATGCTAGACAGCCCAGGAATTTTCAGGAACTGGAGGCTTTTTGCCAAGAAGAGTGGGCAGCTTTACCATCTGAGAAAATAAAGAACCTCATCCACATCTACCACAAAAGACTTCAAGCTGTCATTGATGTTAGAGGGCATAATGCACAGTATTAAGAAATGGGGTATGTGAACTATTGATCAGGGTCATTTGGATGTTTTGGGTTGTCATTATGATTTAAAAAGCAAAAACATAGTAGTTTGACAATAACTGGCTTCTCGCAACCACTAACCATGAGTGGAGAAAAAGTTTTGGTGGTATCATACATATTCTCTGAAAAAAGGCCAAGAAAGCAAAAATTCTGCCGGGCTATGTAAACTTTTGAGCACAACGGTAACTCCATATCCAAGTTAGTTTTACCAGTCAACAGCTGCAAGAGGAGGGCGAACTAATGAGGTGATATTTCAAAGCCTCCCCATACACAGTATAATGCACACAAAACTCCCTATGCACAATCTAATTATCAAAAGCCACCCTATGCAGTACTAGGGTCTAAGGGGCAAGGTTTCTCTGTGTGGACAGTAACATATGTAGTACTATGCACCCAAAGCTTAGTTGTACACAGAATAAAGCCCCACATGCTCTATGATGCCCCCACAGTATAATGACCCCCACACTGTATTTTAGTGCCCACAGTAATCTCCACATTGTATGATGGTCCCACACTGTATGATGACCCCACAGTAGTCCCCACAGTGTATGGTGGCCTCCACACTGTATGATTTACTCACAGTAGCCCCCACATCCTTCAGGAGCGCATATTGCTGGGAAAAATATTTACAAAGTGTTATCGCCTATGAAAGCACTGTTAAGTGCGCTCATCAGTTTCCAGATCTCAAACTAAATGGGAAGAGGAACAGAATGATCCATGGATTGGACCCTATATGCAGTATATCAAGACACCAAGAAGGTGAGTGGATTGACACTGAGTATACACCTTTAGAAACTAACTACTACACTCAGAAGTCTGCGCTTCCCATTTCTCTCCCGATAATCCCCTCTTGTTTTATATACTAGTCCAATTTAGCAACCGTACACCCCAAGTCAGTATTGCATGCTGTTGTCACATCTTTCCAGGCATGAACCTAGATGTACAACAACACCAGCAACAACAACAACAGCATACCAGCCCTCCACGATTGCGATGCAGGATGGTAGTGGTTTGCTATGACAGATGGAGTTTTATTGAGCTCCACAGCAGACCGAGCTAAAAAAAAATTATGCATGTATCCATGTCATTACTCTGTAATGCTTCAACATATCCCAGTGATTCTGAGACTGTTCTTTTATGACATATTGTTCTTCAAGTCAGTGGTCCAGTTTGGTATATATGATTTGTGTTTATTTATGAAAGTATCAAAATTTGACAAAAAATGAGAAAATGTTGCAATTTTCAAACTTTAAATTTATACCCTTAAAACAAATAGTTATACCACACAAATAGGCAATACATAACATTTACCACGTCTACTTTACATTAGCATAATTTTTAAAACATATTTTTTGTTAGGAAGTTAAAAGAGTTAAAAGTTAATCTGCAATTTTTAATTTTTCCAATAAAATTAACAAAACCAATTTTATAGGGACCACATCTGAGTGAAGTGACTTTAAAGGGCCTATGTGACATGAAACACAAAAATATTGATACCATTTAAAAAACTGCACCCCACAGAGTGATTAAAACCACATTCAAGAAGTTTATTAACTCTTTAGGTGCTTCACAAGAATTAAAGCAATGTGGAAAGAAAAAATGAACATTTTACTTTTTCCAACATAAATGTTGCTTTAGCTTCAAATGTTTCATTTTCAAAAAGGTAACAGGAGAAAATGTGCCATGTAATTTGTTGTGAAATTTCTCCTGAGTGGGAAGGGCTCAGAATGGAAGAAGCACCAAGGCTCGGAAGGGAAGGAGAACCGTTTGACTTTTGAAACACAAAAATCACTGAAATAGATAGTGGATGCCATGTTGTGTTTGCAGAGCTCCTGACTTTCCTAAACACTGGAAATCCCCACAAGTAACCCCACTTTGTAAACTACACCCCTCAAGTAACTTATCTAGAGGTATTGTGAGCACCTCGAACCAACAAGTGCTTGACAGAATTTTGTAACGCTGAGCCGTAAAAATAAAAATATGCATTTTTTTTCCTCAAAAATTTTGCTTTAGCAACAAATTTTGGGGAGAAAATAGATCATACAATTTGTTGCGCAATTTTTCTTGATGACACTGATATGTGGGGAAAAACTACTGTTTGCGTGCAAGGCAGAACTAAGAAGGGAAGGAGCATCATTTGACTTTTAGAGCTCAACATTCACTTTAATAGATAGCGGACCACGTGTCGAGTTTGCAGAGCCACTGATGTACCTAAAAAACAGAAAACCCCCACAAGTGACCCCATTTTGTAAGCTATACCCCTCAAGGAACTTATCTAGAGGTGTGGTAAGCACCTTGAACCCACAGGTGCTTCTCAGAATTTTATAAGGTTAAGGCTGGTTTCACATTAGCCTTTGCATGAGCTGCGGAGGGCTGCGGACTTCCTCCGTGATGCCCCGCCCCTGGCCGCACCTCTGCCTCTAGCTCCGCCTACTTCTGCAGCGATGCGGCGACCAGCGTAGGACGCAGCTTGTAGCAATTTTTTTTTTTTACGTATTGTCAAAACGACGCATACGGAAGCATCCGCATACTGCCGCACGACCTGCGTACCTAATGTTAAAGATAATAATAATAATAGAAAAAAAGGAACAGCACAACTCTTTCCACTTATCTCTGGGTGCAAAGCCTCCAGGAAGCCCGTCCACTGGCTATTCAAATTCCATAGATTCAAACAAAAATCAGGCAGCACTCCATTGTTTCTTGGTCAACTGTGCAAAGTTTAATCAGACCCACATGTCTGTACGAAGTTTCGGCTCTAAATGAGCCTTTCTCAAGCAGTGGGTACACCTTTTTAGTGCATATATATAGTTTTAAAACCATGGCAATCCTTAATGACAGCCATTTGTGATTCATATAGTGCATGTGTTTCAGTATATAAATACATGTCAAAAGTAATCATATACCGTATATACTCGAGTATAAGCCGAAATTTTCAGCCCAAATTTTTGGGCTGAAAGTGCCCCTCTCGGCTTATACTCGAGTCACGGTCGGCGGCAGGGTCGGCGGGTGAGGGGGAGAGGGCGCTGAGGCATACTTACCTGCTTCCGGGGCTCCTGGCGCTCCACCTGCCCGTCCCACGGTCTCAGGGTGCCGCAGCTCTTCCCCTGTTCAGCGGTCACGTGGGACCACTCATTAGAGAAATGACTATGGACTCCACTCCCATAGGGGCAGAGCCGCCTATTCATTTCTCTAATCAGCGGTGCCGGTGACCGCTGACAGAGGATGAGGCTGCGGCACCGAAGACCAGCTGTCCGGGGGAAGGAGCGGGACGCCGGGAGCAGGTAAGTATGTCATATTCACCTGTCCGCGTTCCACACGCCGGGCGCCGCTCTGTCTTCCCGGCGTCTCTCCGCTCTGACTGTTCAGGTCAGAGGGCGCGATGACGCATATAGTGTGCGCGCCGCCCTCTGCCTGATCAGTCAGTGCAGAGAGACGCCGGGACGGGACGCTGAGGAGCTGCAAGCAAGAGAGGTGAGTATGTGTTTTATTATTTTTATTGCAGCAGCAGCAATGGCACAGCTTTCTATGGCACATCCTATGGGGCAATAATGAACGGTGCAGAGCACTATATGGCACAGCTATGGGGCAATAATGAACGGTGCAGAGCACTATATGGCACAGCTATGTGGCAATAATGAACGGTGCAGAGCACTATATGGCACAGCTATGGGGGCAATAATGAACGGTGCAGAGCACTATATGGCACAGCTATGGGGGCAATAATGAACGGTGCAGAGCACTATATGGCACAGCTATGGGGCAATAATGAACGGGGCAGAGCACTATATGGCACAGCTTTCTATGGCACATCCTATGGGGCAATTATGAACGGTGCAGAGCACTATATGGTACAGCTATGGGGCAATAATAAACGGTGCAGAGCACTATATGGCACAGCTATGGGGAAATAATGAACGGCGCAGAGCACTATATGGCACAGCTATGGGGAAATAATGAATGGCGCAGAGCACTATATGGCACAGCTATGGGGCAATTATGAACGGTGCAGAGCACTATATGGCACAGCTATGGGGCAATAATGAACGGTGCAGAGCACTATATGGCACAGCTATGGGGCAATTATGAACGGTGCAGAGCACTATATGGCACAGCTATGGGGCAATAATGAACGGTGCAGAGCACTATATGGCACAGCTTTCTATGGTACAGCTATGGGGCAATAATGAATGGTGCAGAGCACTATATGGCACAGCTATGGGGCCATAATGAACGGTATGGAGCATCTATTTTTATTTTTGAAATTCACCGGTAGCTGCTGCATTTTCCACCCTAGGCTTATACTCGAGTCAATAAGTTTTCCCAGTTTTTTGTGGCAAAATTAGGGGGGTCGGCTTATACTCGGGTCGGCTTATACTCGAGTTTATACGGTACATTATAAAGTGCTTCCGTGAATCATTATATACATCGTTGTATATTTGTGCTTCCAAGTGTCAAACTCTTTATCACATTATTTTAGTTGTTTATTAATTCTTAGCCCCGGAGCTGTTTGCTACTAATGGAGGACATCCTCATGAGGTTCGGCGTTTCCAAAGATCTACTGCGCATGTCCGCTACGTCACATCACTGTGCTAGACCGTGGACCATTCACAGGCATCGGCGCATGCGCAAAGGCACTAGGGGTCACCATCTTTGTAGTGGCACTTATCATCGGACTATTATGGAAGGTCAACCTCCTTATAGGAGTCTGCGCTTGCGCACACAGCGCTAGGTGGCACCATATAAGCACCTATTACTAACCATAGCCGAATCAAGCAGCAATATGATTAACCGTGGCAATCTCTTTTTATACTATGTTCCAATACAGCTCGATTCTCATATCTCCACATCATGCAGTTCTTATTGCTGCATATATACCTCTTCTATTTTTATTATGCCCTATGGACATTTTTAGTGCATAACTACACTTTGACACTCCGGGCTCAGCCTACTACAAGCCATAGTCCGGAAGTCACACAGTTTTTTAACTGGTTGCGACTTAACCCTCTCAGGCCAAGCCGCCCCCAGTTTCAACTGTTACAGGTGGTAGCACTTATGTCCCGGCATTTTATTTCTATTAACATTTAGGTGGAGTAAAAACAATAAGATGTAGTATTTTTGCTGCTTTTATTGATCAAACCACGGTCCAACACAGTAAGGTACCATAAGAAAAAATATTAAAGTTCATTTTGTGTAACTTTTTCAAAGGGATATATTCCACTTCATGTCCTCCATGTTCGCAAATTCCTCTCCGGCAGTATTCTACTCTTGTTAGAGCACCAGATATCATCTAAACAAAGATACACATAAAATTAGAAAATACATTTTTACAATCGTAACATAGTATTTCCTAAATTAAAAACAAAAGATCACATTACTATATCTTAGGAACCTATAATATTATACTTCTGGATTCTTGGATATTATCAAATAATTGTATGCATTTTGAAATCAGCATTAAGACCCCTCGGTTTTAGGGTATTCAATTCATATATCCACATTAGTTCTCTTTTTTTGAGGATCAACTCCCTATCACCTCCTCTTCTCTGTATCGGGACAGCATCAATAATCCTGCATTTTAAGTCCTTCTCAGTATGCTTGCAGTCAACAAAATGTTTAGGAACAGGAAGATCAGCTCTATTTTTTCTTATACTGTATCTATGTTGGTTCATGCTTGTCTTGAACTCACAGGTCGTTTCCCCAACGTACCAAAGATTACACGGACACATGAGCACATAAATAACATGGTCTGAGTTACAAGTTAGGAACTGTTTGATTTCATATACTTTTCCCATCGTTGGATGTTGGAATGTAGGTCCCTTGACCATGTACGTACAATTATTGCAATTTAGACAGGGGAAACAGCCATTTCTTTTGGTACCTGTTAGAAACCTCTGGCTGCCTTTTCTTTTAGGGCCAATATCAGATTTTATTACCATGTCTTTAATATTTTTACTTCTCTTGTATGAATACAATGGTGGCATTTTTAATTCTTGAACATTAGGTAAACATCTCCCTAACATAGTCCAATGCTTATTAATAATGTAATAATGTAATTTTTTAATCACAAATTTCAGAGATTTATATGGACACCCTAGGTGTAAGAGCTCAGTGTAGAGCACAGGATAAACATGAGACGAGCATTAATTCGAACTTTGGAAAGCAGAATGAACAAATTAATAGCAGGTCTAGAGTTGATTTCATTTATTTTATTAAGAGTTTTATTCTTTGGGTTAGTGCGAATACAGTGATTTGCATTTTTTATGGGGTTTGTCTTATGGTCCAAAAAATACAGTATCTTCATTTGATTTTCTACTTCATCTATTTGCTTTATGTGTATACTGATGTTCCCAATAAACTTGAAGATAAACCCCTATCAGTATTTTATTATTCTTTCTACCTCCCCAAGTTTCCACTAACAGAGACCGGCAACAGAGCCACATTTTTTTCATCTGGCCACTGCTGCAGAAGAAACCAGTTCAGGGATATCTTTTTCCAAACCCCCACCGACTTGGTTTTAAAAACTTATCTTACAGATAGGTAATGAATAAAGTATTCTCGATAAACCTTTAACCCCTTCATGACCCAGCCTATTTTGACCTTAATGACCTGGCCGTTTTTTGCAATTCTGACCAGTGACCCTTTATGAGGTAATAACTCAGGAACGCTTCAACGGATCCTAGCGGTTCTGAGATTGTTTTTTTCATGACATATTGGGCTTCATGTTAGTGGTAAATTTAGGTCGATAATTTCTGAGTTTATTTGTGAAAAAAATGGAAATTTGGCGAAAATTTTGAAAATTTTGCAATTTTCACATTTTGAATTTTTATTCTGTTAAACCAGAGAGTTATGTGACAAAAAATAGTTAATAAATAACATTTCCCACATGTCTACTTTACATAAGCACAATTATGGAAACAAAATTTTTTTTTGCTAGGAAGTTATAAGGGTTAAAATTTGACCAGTGATTTCTCATTTTTACAACAAAATTTACAAAACCATTTTTTTAGGGACCACCTCACATTTGAAGTCAGTTTGAGGGTTCTATATGGCTGAAAATACACAAAACTGACACCATTCAAAAACTCCACCTCTCAAGGTGCTCAAAACCACATTCAAGAAGTTTATTAACCCTTCAGGTGTTTCACAGCAGCAGAAGCAACATGGAAGGAAAAAATGAACATTTAACTTTTTAGTCACAAAAATGATCTTTTAGCAACAATTTTTTTTATTTTCCCAAGGGTAAAAGGAGAAACTGGACAATGATCGTTATTGTCCAATTTGTCCTGAGTATGCTGATACCTCATATGCAGGGGTAAACCACTGTTTGGGTGCACTGCAGGGCTCAGAAAGGAAGGAGCGCCATTTGACTTTTTGAATGAAAAATTGGCTCCAATCTTTAGCGGACACCATGTCGTGTTTGGAGAGCCCCCGTGTGCCTAAACATTGGAGCTCCCCCACAAGTGACCCCATTTTGGAAACTAGACCCCCCAAGGAACTTATCTAGATGCATAGTGAGCACTTTAAACCCCCAGGTGCTTCACAAATTGATCCGTAAAAATGAAAAAGTATTTTTTTTCACAAAAAAATTATTTTAGCCTCAATTTTTTCATTTTAACATGGGCAACAGGATAAAATGGATCCTAAAATTTGTTGGGCAATTTCGCTTGAGTACGCCGATACCTCATATGTGGAGGTAAACCACTGTTTGGGCGCACGGCAGGGCTCGGAAGGGAAGGAGCGCCATTTGACTTTTTGAATGAAAAATGATCTCCTTCGTTAGCGGACACCATGTCGCGTTTGGAAAGCCCCTGTGTGCCTAAACATTGGAGCTCCCCCACAAGTGACCCCATTTTGGAAACTAGACCCACCAAAGAACTTATCTAGAAGCATAGTGAGCACTTTAAACCCTCAGGTGCTTCACAAATTGATGCATAAAATGAAAAAGTACTTTTTTCACACAAAATTTCTTTTTGCCTCAATTTTTTCATTTTTACATGGGCAGCAGGATAAATTGGATCCTAAAATTTGTTGGGCAATTTCTCCTGAGTACGCCGATACCTCATATGTGGGGGTAAACCACTGTTTGGGTGCACGGCAAGGCTAGGAAGGGAAGGCGCGCCATTTGACTTTTTGAATGGAAAATTAGCTCCAATCATTAGCGGACACCATGTCGCGTTTGGAGAGCCCCTGTGTGCCTAAACATTGGAGCTCCCCTACAAGTGACCCCATTTTGGAAACTAGACCCCCCCAAGGAACTTATCTAGATGCATAGTGAGCACTTTAAACCCCCAGGTGCTTCACAGAAGTTTATAACGCAGAGCCGTGAAAATAAAAAATAATTTTTCTTTCCTCAAAAATAATTTTTAGCCCGGAATTTTTTATTTTCCCAAGGGTAACAGGAGAAATTGGACCGCAAATGTTGTTGTCCAGTTTGTCCTGAGTATGATGATACCCCATATGTGGGGGTAAACCACTGTTGGGGCGCACGGAAGGGAAGGCACGCCATTTGGCTTTTTGAATGGAAAATTAGCTCCAATCATTAGCGGACACCATGTCGCGTTTGGAGAGCCCCTGTGTGCTTAAACATTGGAGCTCCCCCACAAGTGACCCCATTTTGGAAACTACACCTCCCAAGGAACTAATCTAGATGTGTGGTGAGCACTTTGAACCCCCAAGTGCTTCACAGAAGTTTATAACGCAGAACCATGAAAATAAAAAATAATTTTTCTTTTCTCAAAAATGATTTTTTAGCCCACAATTTTTTATTTTCCCAAGGGTAACAGGAGAAATTGGACCCCAAAAGTTGTTGTCCAGTTTGTCCAGAGTATGCTGATACCCCATATGTGGGGGTAAACCACTGTTTGGGCACACGTCGGGGTTCGGAAGGGATGTAGTGACGTTTTGAAATGCAGACCTTGATGGAATACTCTGCGGGCGTCATGTTGCGTTTGCAGAGCCCCTGATGTGCCTAAACTGTAGAAACTCCCCTACATGTGACCCCATTTTGGAAACTAGACCCCCAAGGGAACTTTTCTAGATGTGTGGTGAGCACTTTGAACCCCCAAGTGCTTCACAGAAGTTTATAACTCAGAGCCGTGAAAATAATAAATGTGTTTCCTTTCCTCAAAAATAAAAATATTTTTTTAGCCCAGAATTTTTTAATTTTCCCAAGGGTAACAGGAGAAATTTGACCCCAATAGTTGTTGTCCAGTTTCTCTTGAGTATGCTGATACCCCATATGTGGGGGTAAACCACTGTTTGGGCACATGCCGGGGCTCGGAAGGGAAGTAGTGACGTTTTGGAATGCAGACTTTGATGGAATGGTCTGCGGGCATCATGTTACGTTTGCAGAGCCCCTGATGTGTCTAAACAGTAGAAACCCCCCACAAGTGACCCCATTTTGGAAACTAGACCCCCCAAGGAACTTATCTAGATATGTGGTGAGCACTTTGAACCCCAAAGTGCTTCACAGAAGTTTACAATGCAGAGCCGTGAAAATAAAAAATCATTTTTCTTTCCTCAAAAATGATGTTTTAGCAAGCAATTTTTTATTTTCACAAGGGTAACAGGAGAAATTGGACCCCAGTAGTTGTTGCCCAGTTTGTCCTGAGTACACTGATACCCCATATGTGTGGGTAAACCACTGTTTGGGCACAAGTCGGGGCTCGGAAGGGAAGTAGTGATGTTTTGAAATGCAGACTTTGATGGAGTGGTCTGCGGGCGTCACATTCCATTTGCAGAGCCCCTGATGTGCCTAAACAGTAGAAACTCCCCACAAATGACCCCATTTTGGAAACTAGACCCCCCAAGGAACTTATCTAGATGTGTAGTGAGCACTTAGAACCCCCAAGTGCTTCATAGAAGTTTACAACGCAGAGCCGTGAAAATAAAAAATAATTTTTCATTCCTCAATAATTATGTTTTAGCAAGCAATTTTTTATTTTTTCAAGAGTTACAGGAGAAATTGGACCCCAAAAGTTGTTGTACAGTTTGTTCTGAGTACGCTGGTACCCCATATGTGAGGGTAAACCACTGTTTGGGCACACGTCGGGGCTCGGAAGGGAAGCAGTGACGTTTTGAAATGCAGATTTTGGTGAAATGGTCTGCGGGTGTCACGTTGCATTTGCAGAGCCCCTGATGTGCCTAAACAGTAGAAGCCCCCACAAATGACCCCATTTTGGAAACTAGACCCCCCCAAGGAATTTATCTAGATGTGTGGTGAGCACTTTGAACCCCCAAGTGCTTCACAGAAGTTTATAATGCAGAGCCGTGAAAATAAAAAATAATTTTTCATTCCTCTAAAATTATGTTTTAGCAAGCAATTTTGTATTTTTGCAAGGGTAACAGGAGAAATTGGACCCCAATAATTGTTGCCCAGTTTGTCCTGAGTATGCTGGTACCCCATATGTGGGGGTAAACCACTGTTTGGGCGCACATCGGGGCTCCGAAGGGAGGGAGCACCATTTGACTTTTTGAACGCAAGATTGGCTGGAATCAATGGTGGCGCCATGTTGCGTTTGGAGACCCCTGATGTGCCTAAACAGTGGAAACCCCTCAATTCTAACTCCAACACTAACCCTAACACACCCCAAACCCTAATCCCAACTCTAGATGTAACCCTAACCCCAACACACCCCTTAACACAACCCTAACCCAACACACCCCTAACCCTAATCCCAACCCTAACCCTAATCCCAACCCTAACCACAACCCTAACCCCAACACACCCCTAACCCTAATCCTAACCACAAGCCTAATCTTAACGCTATTTCCAACCCTAGCCCTAATTCCAACCCTAACTCTAATTCCAACCCTAACCCTAATTCCAACCCTAAGGCTATGTGCCCACATTGCGGATTCGTGTGAGATTTTTCCGCACCATTTTTGAAAAATCCGCAGGTAAAAGGCACTGTGTTTTACCTGCACATTTACCGCGGATTTCCAGTGTTATTTTGTGCGGATTTCACCTGCGGATTCCTATTGAGGAGCAGGTGTAAAACGGAATCAGCACAAAGAATTGACATGCTGCGGAAAATACAACACAGCGTTTCCGCGCTGTATTTTCTGCACCATGGGCACAGCGGATTTGGTTTTCAGTAGGTTTACATGGTACTGTAAACCTGATGGAAAACTGCTACGAATCCGCAGCGGCCAACCCGCTGCGGATCCACAGCCAAATCCGCACAATGTGTGCACATAGTCTAATCTAACCCTAACTCTAGTTCTAGCCCTAATTCTAACCCTAGCCCTAACCCTAACCCTAGCCCTAACCCTAACCCTAGTGGGGGAAGAAAAAAATATATATATTTTCTTTATTTTTATTATTGTCCCTACCTATGGGGTTGACCAAGGGATGGGTTCATTTACTATTTTTTTTATTTTGATCACTGTGATAGGTTTTATCACAGTGATCAAAATGTAACTGGAACGAATCTGCCGGCCGGCAGATTCGGCGGGCGCACTGTGTATGCGCCCGCCATTTTGGAAGATGACGGCGCCCATGAAGAAAACGGACGGACACCGCGAGGCTCGGTAAGTATGAGGGGGGGAGATCAGAGCACGGGGGGGATCAGAGCACGGGGGTGGATCGAAGCACGGGGGAGCGGACAGGAGGACGGGGGAGCGGACAGGAGGACAGAGGGGAGCGGACCACAGTACAGGGCAGAAAGGAGGACTGGGGAGGCGATCGGTGGTGGTGGGGGGGCAGGTTATGTTTTCCAGCCATGGCCGATGATATTGCAGCATCGGCCATGGCTGGATTGTAATATTTCACCATTTTCATAGGTGAAATATTACAAATCGCTCTGATTGGCTGTTTCACTTTCAACAGCCAATCAGAGCGATCATAGCCACGAGGGGGTGAAGCCACCCCCTGGTCTGAAGTACCACTCCCCCTGTCCCTGCAGATTGGGTGAAATTGGAGTTAACCCTTTCACCCGATCTGCAGGGACGCGATCATTCCATGACGCCACATAGGCGTCACAGGTCGGATTGACACCGACTTTCATGACACCTATGTGGCGTCAAAGGTCAGGAAGGGGTTAAACTGTTATATAACTCCTTCCTACATTATACTCCCAATTTTATTATTTTGTCCCATGTACCTCATCTGTACTATCTTCCCTTCCTGTGCTATAATGCTCCTTCCTACTTCCTCACTGTTGTACTACTTCTAAAAAAAAAAACATTCCTCCCTGCACCAATTCTTGAGCCTCTTATTTTAGCTCTCTAATATCTTGCTGTTCATCTAATGTAGTATGTGGTCCTGAAAGTATTTCAGAAAAAAATAAACTGTGTGATCATTATCCTAAGCTTACGGCTTTATTACTGAAATCATTTTCATATTTAAGGACTTGACAAACAGGAAGAACACTCACTGTTTAATGATCCCTATCATTGTAACAGATTGCACTGTTTGTTTCTGAAATTATTTTGTTCTCCATTACCAGCACCTGTCTGGCCTGTACTGCATTCCTATTACTTTTTATACAATAGCACACATTGCCGACATTTTGGTATGTGTCTTGCTGCAGTATTTCTACCAATCTTCTGATATCCCCTCATCTCATATGTCAACTTAGAAAACCTGTTGAGGTGTGCCACATAAGGAGTATCCTCCTTAAAGGGCCACTGTCACCCCCTCCAGCCATTATAAACTAAAAGAGCCACCTTGTGCAGCAGTAATGCTGCAGTCTAACAAGGTGGCTCTTTTAGTTTTTGATTCCGTTATTCCCTCAATAAAGCGTTTTAAAATTTGCCCTAACTACCTGTCTGCAGACCTGGAGGCGGTCCGAAGCCTCCTCTGTGAATCTCCCAACGGCCGTCACTCTTCTCTTCTGGGGATGTGGTTGCCGCCCCTGTCCCAGGCAGGCACGCACAGAGCAGGCGCCGGATTTAAGAAGAAACAGCGCGAAGGGGGCGGCGACCACATCCCCAGAAGAGAAGAGTGACGGCCGTTGGGAGATTCACAGAGGAGGCTTCGGACCGCCTCCAGGTCTGCAGACAGGTAGTTAGGGCAAATTTTAAAACGCTTTATTGAGGGAATAACGGAATCAAAAACTAAAAGAGCCACCTTGTTAGACTGCAGCATTACTGCTGCACAAGGTGGCTCTTTTAGTTTATAACGGCTGGAGGGGGTGACAGTGGCCCTTTAACATTAGAAATGAGTGAACTTGTTCTGAAAGCATTCGCCAATCTCGAATTCGGCAGGAACAAAGCACTTTTGGATTCGTATTTGGTTTCATGAGCATTTTTACTCAAAGACGCCAAAATTTGGTCACAATTCGTTAAATTATTACGTTTCACTAATGCTTTTGTTATTACTTTAGCTAGGATAGTGGTGCTGTATGATGATCGAGGGGAACCTGGGGGCGTGCTAGATGAGGGGGGAGGTGTGGAGAAGTTAGAGGAGCGGTGCGCTCTTTTATTTTTCCTTTAACTTTATGTTTGTTGATTCCAGCAGCCAATCAGAGCGCAGAAACCAACCACAACATCATGAAACAAGGTCTTCTCCTATTGGCTGCCAAAGTCACATGTCCTTAGACATTTAAAAAATGGACATCTTGTTTTGCTGGTGCCATTTTCTTAGTGTCACAGTGCAAAATAGCCGCCTTTGCTAGTGCTGCAAGTGAACTTGTCAGCAAGATAGGATCCTGTCCTGTGTGAAATCGATCTTCCAGTATCTAACGTTACTCAAAGTCAGCAAAAGTCAGTTACAATTTGTTAAATCATCACTAATCCACTAATGCTTTTGTATTACTTTGGCTACAGTAGGGTCAAAGGAGCATCTGAAAAGAATACAGGAGTGGTGCGCGCTTTTTTTCTCTCTTAACTTCAAGTGTGATGATTCTGGAAATCAATCAGAGGGCAGAAGCCATCCACAACGCCATGACACAAAGTCCTCTGTGATTAGTTGCGAAAGTCACATGTCTCTGGCCATATAAAAAGCGGTCTTGTTTTGCTGTCGTAGTTGCTCAGTCTCACAGTGCAGAAAGGTCGCTGTTAGTGTTGAGCGATACCGTCCGATACTTGAAAGTATCGGTATCGGAAAGTATCGGCCGATACCGGCAAAGTATCGGATCTGATCCGATACCGATACCCGATACCAATACAAGTCAATGGGACTCAAGTATCAGAAGGTATCTCTGATGGTTCCCAGGGTCTGAAGGAGAGGAAACTCTCCTTCAGGCCCTGGGATCCATATGAATGTGTAAAATAAAGAATTAAAATAAAAAATATTGATATACTCACCTCTCCGACGCAGCCTGGACCTTACCGCTGGTAACCGGCAGCCTTCTTTGCTTAAAATGAGCGCGTTCAGCACCTTCCACGATGTCATGGCTTCTGATTGGTCGCGTGCCGCTCATGTGACCGCCACGCGACCAATCAGAAGCCGTGACGTCATCCCTCAGGTCCTAAATTCCTAGAAGGGAATTTAGGACCTGAGGGATGACGTCGCAGCTTGTGATTGGTCGCGTGGCGGTCACATGAGCGGCACGCGACCAATCAGAAGCCGTGACATCATGGAAGGTGCTGAACGCGCTCATTTTAAACAAAGAAGGCTGCCGGTTACCAGCGGTGATGTCCAGGGGCCTCCGGAGAGGTGAGTATATCAATATTTTTTATTTTAATTCTTTATTTTACACATTCATATGGATCCCAGGGCCTGAAGGAGAGTTTCCTCTCCTTCAGACCCTGGGAACCATACACTGGAAACTTCCGATTCCGATTCCCGATACCACAAAAGTATCGGATCTCGGTACCGGAATTCCGATACCGCAAGTATCGGCCGATACCCGATACTTGCGGTATCGGAATGCTCAACACTAGTCGCTGTCCTATGTGAAATCGAACTTCCAACATCGAAGTAGATGTGCAAAAACTATGTTGCATAATTAGGAGGCCCCATGTTGCATAATTAGGAGGCCCCATTTGCTAATCCAAATTGTTTGTGATAAAACTGTGTTTCAGACACAAATCAGAAAGCCAGATTTCCATTTAAAAATCATTAGGCCTAATATTTTGGTGCAGCCAGGAGGCTCAATAATCTAAGCCAGCTCATTTGTGATATAACTGTGTTTCAGAGACAAATCAGAATGCCAGATTTCCACTTAAAAATCATTAGGCCTAATATTGGGGAGCAACCATGAGGCACAATTAGCTAATCAAAATAAATCGTTTGTAAGCAACTGAGTAGATCAGCAGAGGAGGTGGAAAACAAGGAGTCTACGTTGCGACTTCCCACACAGACGCGAAGTAATGCAATCACAACAAACACTACATCCGAAGCTCCAAATCTGGCTATGTTCAGCACCAGTCACAAGTGTGTAGATTGCAAAGGGTGGCAAGGATTGCCTAGTCTGGGCCTATTTTGAGACCACAAAGGATGACGTAAGTCACGTTTTCCGTTTACAAGAAAAAACTCAGTAGAGGCAAAAATTCCAATAATTTGACAACTACATGCATGAACCAGCACATGTGCGATTAAGATACCTTAGTGTAGGAATCTCACTGCGCTAATATGCAAACTAAAAGGGCCTCGTCAACCTCCGGCCACCCCATCAATAACATTTGCTGCTTCTTCCTCCTCCGTCACTGTGCCAAGTCTTCTCACACAGGTCTCCGGCAGCAGAAACTCCACTTGTTTACCCCTACAGTCCCAAATACAGCTCTATTTGGGACACCTAGAACAACACATTTTTCTCAATCCACATAACATCTCTGCCTGCACCTCACTCACAGTACAGCAGTTTGTCCTGTTCTTCATACTCTGCCATCTCTTAGCACAGCAGCCAGCCCTCAGTCCTGCAGTTGTGGTCACGTAAAAGAATATTTCCTCCTACATATGCCAAAACTAAGAGCTTGAACTCCATCATCGCCACTCTGTTGGCCAAGGAAATGCTGCCTTTCCACCTAGTGGATACAGACAGTTTCTGAAAGTTGATGGCCATTGCAGACCCCCCGAACCAGTTGCCCAGTTGTCATTACATCTCTAAGAAAGCTGTGCCTGCGCTACACCAGCATGTGAGACAATATCCCTGAAAAAATCTATGTCTGCCAGGGTGCATTTCATCACTGTCACTTGGATGAACAAACATAGGCAAGGGTGTTACATCCCACTGACTGGGTACTGGGTGACTCTGGTGGCTGTGTGGGCAGGTGGTCAAGGGACTGCTCCACAAGTCTTTGAATCAGCAAGGCTTCCGTGACAAACCTTTGTATCTAACAGTTCTTCCACTGCTTCTGGCTCCTCTAAGGCCACCACCTGTGCCCTCAATCTCTCCTTTAATCAGACATGCATTCCAACATTTGTATTTTTCAGGGTGCAGTTGGGCCCAGATGGCTTTGCAGACTGTGGCCTGTGTTCACACAGGACGCATTACAGTTAGCACTGGGCAGCCCGCCACAGGGTGTTACTAATAGGCTATGATCCAGATGCTTTGCATTCTCTGTGTGAACACATGCTGCAGATTATTTGGTTGCACTGGTGTGCTAAATGGCCAATCCCTAGTTGTAGGCTGGCTGTCTCATTGGTATTACCGCACCTGTGTAGTTGCCATCTTTACTTGGGCCAGCTGCACCATGATAGTACACTTGATTCAAGGCCTAGACAGGTAAGCACTAGGGTTGAGCGAAACGGATCGGTCATTTTCATAAATCGCCGACTTTTAGGCAAAGTCGGGTTTCATGAAACCCGAACCGATCCCAGCGTGGGATCGGCCATGCGGTACACGATCTTCGCGCCAAAGTCGCGTTTCATATGATGCTTAAAGCGCCATTTCTCAGCCAATGAAGGTGCATGCAGAGTGTGGGCAGCGTGATGACATAGGTCTCAGTCCCCACCATCTTAGAGAAGGGCATGACAGTGATTGGCTTGCTTTCTGCGGCGTCACAGGGGCTATAAAGGGGCGTGCACGCTGACCGCCATCTTATTTCTGCCGATCTTAGCATAGGGAGATGTTGCTGCAGCTTCATCAGAAGAAGGGATATAGTTAGTGAGGGAAGATTAACCCCCAAACCTCTTGTGCTGTAGCGATTTCCACTGTCCAACACCACCTTTTTGTCTAGGGACAGTGGAGGTCGTATTTTAGTGCATCAGCTGCATAGCTGTGTGCACGGTGCTGTGCAAACCAACTGCTTTTTTGAAAGCAAAAATCCTGTTGCTCCTTTCTGCACAGTTACCTGTCTTGTTTATTTGTCCACACTTTTTTGTTCTGAAGTCCTTTTTATTGCTGCCATACTTGTCCTGAGATCATTGTAGGGACTAGGGAGCATATGTTATTGCAGTACCTTTTTTTTTTCTTTATAATAATTCCAGCCACTTTCTGCCACGTTCATAGTGTTGTGTTATACCACAGGGCCAGAGTTAGGGTTCAGTGTCTCCCCCCAAAAAATGGAGATTCAAATTCTCACACAGTGTATATTCAGCTGTACTGCTAGTGCGTCGTATATCAGGCAGCCACTTTCTGCCACGTTCATAGTGTTGTGTTATACCACAGGGCCAGAGTTAGGGTTCAGTGTCTCCCCCCAAAAAATGGAGATTCAAATTCTCACACAGTGTATATTCAGCTGTACTGCTAGTGCGTTGTATATCAGGAAGCCACTTTCTGCCATGTTCATAGTGTTGTGTTATACCACAGGGCCAGAGTTAGGGTTCAGTGTCTCCCCCCAAAAAATGGAGATTCAAATTCTCACACAGTGTATATTCAGCTGTACTGCTAGTGCGTCGTATATCAGGCAGCCACTTTCTGCCACGTTCATAGTGTTGTGTAATACCACAGGGCCAGAGTTGGGGTTCTGTGTCTCCCCCCAAAAGCAAGTCATCTTTCAGGCAAGCTACGTGTCAGCAGGGGAAGGTGGGGCAAAAGAATGTGAAATCCATGATTGGTTAATTTAAATGAAGGTTAGCTAATCAACATTTTTGGTAGCCAGACGTGTCTTTTTTCGGTCAGTATTGAACCAGCAGCACTGAACACTCTTTCTGAAAGCACACTGACAGCAGGGCAATCGAGGTCCTGTAATCCATATTCTGGCAATTCAGGACAGGTGTCTAGTTTAGATGCCCAGTAATCAAAGGGGAATGACCTGTGAGGGAGAACATTGATAAGGGCGGAAAAGTAGTTTGTAACCATACTGGACAAATGCTGTCTCCTGTCACTTTGAATCGATGCAGCTGTCCCTGTCGTGTCAACGGTCATTGCGAAATCATTCCACAACCTTGTCATAAAACCCCTCTGTCCAACGCGAATTCGGATTTCTGCACCTCTAGCACCTCTGCCATGTTGCCCCCTGCAGCTCGTGTGAGAACCATCACCGCCGCTGTGTGGTGGGAAATTAAGATTGACAAGCTTAAGTAACAAGAATTGATGTTTTTGGCATTAAAATGGGCTCTGTTGGTGTTTTCCTGTCCTCCACTCACTGCCGACTTTGATTCTCCATTGACTTGCATTGGGTTTCGTGTTTCGGTCGGATCCCCGACTTTTCGAAATAATCGGCCGATTTCACCCGACCCGACTTTTGACAAAGCCGGGTTTCGCGAAACCTGACTCGATCCTGAAAAAGTAAAAGTCGCTCAACCCTAGTAAGCACCTTTGCCTGTTTTTCTGGTGTTTTTTTTAGAATATTGGGGGTTCTTACCTCTTTTTCCTCCTTTTGTGTTTTTTGCTGTTAGAGTAGAACTGTCAAGTGTGAGGACCCTTGATGTGGGTTACCAGCTTACATATTGTGGCTATAATATTAACCAATACCTTACATATTTTGATATGTTTTTGTGCACTTTATTTATTTGTATTTTTGGGGGTGCAGTTGGACCCAGATGGCTTTGTAGACTGTGGCCTCTGTTCACACAGGACGCATTACAGTTAACACTGGGCAGCCCGCCACAGGGTGTTACTAATAAGCTATGATCCAGATGCTTTGCATCCTCTGTGTGAATACTGCTGCAGATAATTTGTTTGCACTGGTGTGCTAAATGGCCAATCCCAGAGTGTAGGCTGGCTGTCTCATTGGTATTACGGCACCTGTGTAGTTGCCATCTTTACTTGGGCCAGCTGCACCATGATAGTGCCAAGGCCTAGACATGTAAGCACCTTTGCCTGTTTTTCCGGGGTTTTTTATGCATTCCAATAGTGCAGATAGAATCCCCCCACCCCTGTACTGTGAAGTCATGGCTCACCGCAATCAGGCAGTGTTCAATTTAATATGCCTTGGAGATCGCAGTCACACAGCTCAAGAGTTGTGGATAACTATGCAGGCAGAGTTAGAGCAATGGCTCTTTCCACTGAAACAGGAGCCAGGCAAATCCATGTGCGATAACGGTGCAAACCTGGTGGCGGCCCTATTGTTGTGAATTTACCTTTTGGCTCCCTCTAGTGGTTACTAGTGATTTGACTCTGGGAATGTCTGCCATCCCTTGTATGCTCACCTGGGTCGTTAGGTCAGGGGTTTTGCTATATAAGCTCCCTGGACCTTCAGTTCTATGCCTGACAACATTGTAATCAGAGCTAATCTGTTGTGCTCTTGTCTACTGATCCTGGTTCCTGCTAGATTAAGCTAAGTCTGCTTTCTTGCTTTTTGCTATTTGTTTTTGTTTGCATTTTTGTCCAGCTTGTACATAATCTGTATCCTATCCTTGCTGGAAGCTCTAGGGAGGCTGGAGTTCTCCCCCCGGGCCGTTAGACGGTTCGGGGGTTCTTGAACTTCCAGTGTGGATTTTTGATAGGGTTTTTGTTGACCATATAAGTTATCTTACTACATTCTGCTATTAGTAAGTGGGCCTCTCTTTGCTAAACCTAGTTCATCTTTGTGTTTGTCATTTCCTCTTACCTCACTGTTATTATTTGTGGGGGGCTTGTATCCAACTTTTGGGGTCTATTCTCTGGAGGCAAGAGAGGTCTTTGTTTTCCTCTTCTAGGGGTAGTTAGTCCTCCGGCTGGCGCGAGACATCTAGCGACCAACGTAGGCATGTTCCCCTGCTACTTCTAGTGTTGGCGTTAGGAGTAGATATATGGTCAACCCAGTTACCACTGCCCTATGAGCTGGATTTTTGTACTTCGCAGACTTACTTGTTCCTCTGAGACCCTCGCCATTGGGGTCATAACAGTTTGCCAGGCCAGTATTAAATGTTAAATGCATTGCAGAAGCGGGATTATAAGAAAGAAAATTCTGAGTTTTTTTTTCTCTTTCTCATTTTTTTTTTTTTCTTTTCCCCTTTACCTCTGAGTGGCTTGTGTTTGCTGCAGACATGAGTGTCCAGACCTTGATTACAGGTGTGGACCAGCTTACTGCTCGTGTGCAGGGCATACAAGATTATGTTATCAGAAATCCTATGTCAGAACCTAAGATACCGATTCCTGAACTGTTTTCCGGAGACCGATTTAAATTTAGAAATTTCAGGAATAATTGTAAATTGTTTTTGTCCCTGAGACCCTGTTCATCTGGAGACTCCGCTCAGCAAGTGAAAATTATTATTTCTTTTTTACGGGGCGACCCTCAGGATTGGGCCTTCTCGCTGGCGCCAGGAGATCCGGCATTGGCTGATATTGATTCGTTTTTTCTGGCGCTCGGTTTGCTTTATGAGGAACCCAATCTTGAGATTCAGGCAGAAAAAGCCTTGCTGGCTATGTCTCAGGGCCAGGACGAGGTTGAAGTGTATTGCCAAAAATTTCGGAAATGGTCCGTGCTGACCCAGTGGAACGAGTGTGCATTGGCTGCAAATTTCAGAAATGGCCTTTCTGAAGCCATTAAGAATGTGATGGTGGGTTTTCCCATTCCCACAGGTCTGAATGATTCCATGGCCCTGGCAATTCAAATCGACCGGCGGTTGCGGGAGCGCAAAACCGCAAATTCCCTCATGGTGTTGTCTGAACAGGCACCTGATTTAATGCAATGTGATAGAATCCTGACTAGAAATGAGCGGAAAATTCATAGACGCCAGAATGGCTTGTGTTACTACTGTGGTGATTCTACACATGTTATCTCAGCATGCTCTAAACGTCTTACTAGGGTTGTTAGTCCTGTCGCCATTGGTAATTTGCAACCTAAATTTATTCTATCTGTAACTTTGATTTGCTCACTGTCATCGTATCCTGTCATGGCGTTTGTAGACTCAGGTGCTGCCCTGAGTCTGATGGATCTGTCATTTGCCAAGCGCTGCAGTTTTGTTCTGGAGCCATTAGAAAATCCTATCCCTCTTAGGGGTATTGATGCTACGCCTTTGGCAAAAAATAAACCGCAGTTTTGGACACAGGTTACCATGTGCATGACTCCCGAACATCGGGAGGTGATACCTTTTCTTGTTCTGCATAAGATGCATGATTTGGTTGTTTTGGGTTTGCCATGGTTACAGACCCATAATCCAGTCTTGGACTGGAAGGCAATGTCGGTGTCAAGTTGGGGCTGCCATGGAATTCATGGAGATTCCCTGCCCTTGTCTATTGCTTCTTCTACGCCTTCGGAAGTTCCGGCGTATTTGTCTGATTATCAGGATGTCTTCAGCGAGTCTAAGTCCAGTGCACTGCCTCCTCATAGGGAATGTGACTGTGCAATAGATTTGATTCCTGGCAGTAAGTTTCCTAAGGGGAGACTGTTTAATTTGTCGGTACCTGAACATACCGCGATGCGTTCATATATCAAGGAGTCTCTTGAGAAGGGGCATATCCGTCCTTCTTCTTCCCCTCTTGGTGCGGGATTCTTTTTTGTGGCCAAAAAGGACGGATCTTTGAGGCCTTGTATTGACTATCGGCTTTTAAACAAGATCACTGTCAAATTTCAGTATCCTTTGCCGCTGTTGTCAGACTTGTTTGCCCGGATTAAAGGTGCCAAGTGGTTCACCAAGATAGACCTTCGTGGTGCGTACAACCTTGTGCGCATTAAGCAAGGCGATGAATGGAAAACCGCATTCAATACGCCCGAAGGTCATTTTGAGTACTTGGTGATGCCATTTGGGCTCTCTAATGCACCTTCAGTTTTTCAGTCCTTCATGCATGACATTTTCCGGAAGTATCTGGATAAATTTTTGATTGTTTATCTGGATGATATTCTGGTTTTTTCTGATGATTGGGACTCGCATGTGGAGCAGGTCAGGATGGTTTTTAAGATTTTGCGTGAAAATTCTTTGTTTGTTAAAGGCTCAAAGTGTCTCTTTGGTGTACAGAGGGTTCCCTTTTTGGGGTTCATTTTTTCCCCTTCTGCTGTGGAGATGGATCCAGTCAAGGTCCGAGCTATTCATGATTGGACTCAACCCTCGTCAGTTAAGAGTCTTCAGAAGTTCTTGGGTTTTGCTAACTTCTACCGTCGTTTTATCGCAAATTTTTCTAGCGTTGTTAAACCATTGACGGATATGACCAAGAAAGGCTCTGATGTAGCTAACTGGGCTCCTGCTGCCGTGGAGGCTTTCCAGGAGTTGAAACGCCGGTTTACTTCGGCGCCTGTTTTGTGCCAACCTGACACCTCACTTCCCTTTCAGGTGGAGGTGGATGCTTCTGAGATTGGGGCAGGGGCCGTTTTGTCGCAGAGAGGCCCTGGTTGCTCTACTATGAGACCTTGTGCCTTTTTCTCCAGGAAGTTTTCGCCGGCAGAGCAAAATTATGATGTGGGCAATCGGGAGTTGTTGGCCATGAAGTGGGCATTTGAGGAGTGGCGTCATTGGCTCGAGGGTGCTAAGCATCGTGTGGTGGTCTTGACTGATCACAAAAATCTGATGTATCTCGAGTCTGCTAAACGCCTGAATCCTAGACAGGCCCGCTGGTCATTGTTTTTCTCCCGTTTTGACTTTGTGGTCTCGTATTTACCAGGTTCTAAGAATGTGAAGGCCGATGCTCTGTCTAGGAGCTTTGTGCCTGATGCTCCTGGAGTCGCTGAACCTGTGGGTATTCTTAAGGAAGGAGTTATCTTGTCAGCTATTTCTCCTGATCTGCGGCGTGTGTTGCAGAGATTTCAGGCTGGTAGGCCTGACTCTTGTCCATCTGACAGATTGTTTGTGCCTGCTAAGTGGACCAGCAGAGTCATTTCCGAGGTTCATTCCTCAGTGTTGGCAGGGCACCCGGGAATTTTTGGCACCAGAGATCTGGTGGCCAGGTCCTTTTGGTGGCCTTCCTTGTCAAGGGATGTGCGGTCATTTGTGCAGTCCTGTGGAACTTGTGCTCGAGCTAAGCCTTGCTGTTCTCATGCCAGCGGGTTGCTCTTGCCCTTGCCTGTCCCAGAGAGACCTTGGACACACATCTCTATGGATTTCATTTCTGATCTTCCGGTGTCTCAGGGCATGTCTGTCATCTGGGTGATATGTGATCGTTTCTCCAAGATGGTCCATTTGGTTCCTTTGCCTAAGCTGCCCTCCTCTTCTGATCTGGTTCCTGTGTTCTTCCAGAACGTGGTTCGTTTGCACGGCATTCCTGAGAATATTGTGTCGGACAGAGGATCCCAGTTTGTTTCCAGGTTCTGGCGATCCTTTTGTGGTAGGATGGGCATTGATTTGTCGTTTTCGTCTGCTTTTCATCCCCAGAGTAACGGACAAACGGAGCGAACTAATCAGACTCTGGAGGCTTATTTGAGGTGTTTTGTCTCGTCTGATCAGGATGATTGGGTGACCTTCTTGCCGTTGGCTGAATTTGCCCTTAATAATCGGGCTAGTTCCGCCACCTTGGTTTCGCCATTTTTCTGCAACTCTGGTTTCCATCCTCGTTTTTCCTCGGGACATGTGGAGCCTTCTGACTGTCCTGGGGTGGATTCTGTGGTGGATAGGTTGCAGCGGATCTGGAGTCATGTGGTGGACAACTTGAAGTTGTCACAGGAGAAGGCTCAGCGTTTTGCCAACCGCCGCCGCGGTGTGGGTCCCCGACTTCGCGTTGGGGATTTGGTATGGCTGTCTTCTCGATTTGTTCCTATGAAGGTCTCCTCTCCCAAATTTAAGCCTCGCTTCATTGGTCCTTACAAGATATTGGAAATCCTTAATCCTGTATCCTTTCGCCTGGATCTTCCGGTGTCGTTTGCCATTCACAACGTATTTCATAGGTCCTTGTTGCGGCGGTACGTTGTGCCTGTGGTCCCTTCTGCTGAGCCTCCTGCTCCGGTGTTGGTTGAGGGCAAGTTGGAGTACGTGGTGGAGAAGATCTTAGATTCTCGTCTCTCCAGGCGGAGGCTTCAGTACCTGGTCAAGTGGAAGGGCTATGGTCAGGAGGATAATTCCTGGGTGGTCGCCTCTGATGTGCATGCGGCCGATTTGGTTCGTGCCTTTCACACCGCTCATCCTGATCGCCCTGGTGGTCTTGGTGAGGGTTCGGTGACCCCTCACTAAGGGGGGGGGTACTGTTGTGAATTTACCTTTTGGCTCCCTCTAGTGGTTACTAGTGATTTGACTCTGGGAATGTCTGCCATCCCTTGTATGCTCACCTGGGTCGTTAGGTCAGGGGTGTTGCTATATAAGCTCCCTGGACCTTCAGTTCTATGCCTGGCAACGTTGTAATCAGAGCTAATCTGTTGTGCTCTTGTCTACTGATCCTGGTTCCTGCTAGATTAAGCTAAGTCTGCTTTCTTGCTTTTTGCTATTTGTTTTTGTTTGCATTTTTGTCCAGCTTGTACATAATCTGTATCCTATCCTTGCTGGAAGCTCTAGGGAGGCTGGAGTTCTCCCCCCGGGCCGTTAGACGGTTCGGGGGTTCTTGAACTTCCAGTGTGGATTTTTGATAGGGTTTTTGTTGACCATATAAGTTATCTTACTACATTCTGCTATTAGTAAGTGGGCCTCTCTTTGCTAAACCAAGTTCATCTCTGTGTTTGTCATTTCCTCTTACCTCACCGTTATTATTTGTGGGGGGCTTGTATCCAACTTTTGGGGTCTATTCTCTGGCGGCAAGAGAGGTCTTTGTTTTCCTCTTCTAGGGGTAGTTAGTCCTCCGGCTGGCGCGAGACATCTAGCGACCAACGTAGGCATGTTCCCCTGCTACTTCTAGTGTTGGCGTTAGGAGTAGATATATGGTCAACCCAGTTACCACTGCCCTATGAGCTGGATTTTTGTACTTCGCAGACTTACTTGTTCCTCTGAGACCCTCGCCATTGGGGTCATAACACCCTATGACGGGCAAACCTCACACTTGCCTTGTGTGGCTCACCTCCTCAATCTGGAGGTATAGCAATTTTATCTCCACTATCCCAGCCTGCATGCGCTGCTGCAAAAAGCACGGTCTCTGTGTGCTCACTTCTGCCAATCGCACCCCACAGGTCATCGACTTGCATCACTACAGAGATCTTTCAGTCTATTGGTTAACCGTTTGATTTGCGATGTTCCGCACATTTTGCAGTGACTTTGGCAACAGCAATGAGCTCTGCTGCAGTATGTCTTTTACATAGCCTGGGCCAACACAGTATGGATGTGGTGCAAATCATGCTTGCAGAGTGGGCACAGCTGAAGAGCCTCTGCACCCTTCTGCACAGTGTTGAGATGGCTACTAAGATGATTAGCGCTGACAAAGCCATCATCAGCATCAATATTTGGGTCATCTACATGCTGGAGCACAGTTTGAGTAGACTGTGTGAGGATGTGGTGGTCCCAATGGAAGAGGTGGAGGCAGAGGAGGATGCGGAAGGGATAACAATATCTCAAAGCTCTGGACTGTCATTGCACAGGTGAGTGTCATGGCAGGGTAGATTACAGCAATCTATGGGGCTCATGGTACCAAACAAAATGTTAGTGAAGGTGCAGGAGCCAAGGAACAAATGGATGAGAAAGAGGTGATGGACACGCAAAAATCATGAGATGAAGAGTATAATGATACCCTGTCTGTTGTCCATGGTTGGTGGGAGAGAACAGAAGAATGGAGGAAGCAACCTTGAGTGTTACCCCACCACCTATACACCATGGACTTGGAAGTCATGTAAGCGTCTGACACATAAATACCTTCTTGCTGCACCTTCTTCAACATGATGCCCGTATTCTTAGGGTAACAAATAGTGCTAACTACTGGGATGCCACTCTATTAGATCCACTGTTTAAGAATAGAGATGAGCGAATATATCAATATTCGGTTTGGATCATGATCGCCAAATTTGCAATATTCGCCAATTTAATAGCTGAATATAGCCAAACGCCATAGCAGCATAAAAGATGGTGCTTCCCATGCTGTGTCACAGCATGGGAAACCCCGACTTAGCGGTTCTGATAGGCAGTAACGTTACCACAGGTAGATGGTTAGTGCTGTCAAAGCCCTGCGGGGTCACACCTTCAGATGTAAGCGTGACCCCACAGAGATGCAGTGCTGGTTGATGAGAGACTACTCCTCCCATCAGGCTACATCTGTTGTCACTGATAACAGTGATAGCAGGAGCTGCTGATGTGACAATTAGTCTCTCATCAGCCGGCGACTGTGCTCAATGTTAAAAAAAAGTTACTGCTGTCAGAGTGCTGCAGGATCACACTGTCAGATGTAAATGTGACCCGGCAGAGATACTGTATCCGTCAGCAGTGACCTACGGTTAAAAGCTTACCACATGTCATCAGGCACTGGCTTTCAACTCCTCCCATCTGGCTATGTTTGCTGTCACTAATAACAGTGATGGCAGGAGCCGCTGATGGGAGAAGTAGTCTCTCGTCAGTCGGCGCTTGTGCTAAAAAAAAGTTAAAAAAATACATGTACATTAATTAAATACATATTCAAATAAATAAAAAAACACACTATATTCACCCAATCCCCGACGCCCATATCTCCTATAAAAAATGTAAAATAAGAAAGCCATATATACTCACCTTAATGCCCAATCACCGATGCCCATTCTCCTGTAAAAAATACAAAATAATAAACTACCATAAATTCACCTGTCCACCGTTGTCCATGGAATCTAGAGTGTCCCACGGTGATTTCACGTGTAGAACAGTCACATCGGAAGATGTGTTTGCTCTACCTGGCTGCCGGCGATACACTGATAGGAGCGTTTTTGCTCCCGCAATGTAAAGCGCTGAAGTACTATGAGAGAAGTCACACGAGTTCATGATGAACTCCGGTGAACTTTCTCATGCAGCAGTGGTGCCCTAAGTGAGATCACTGTAGCTCATCAGCTGATGAACTCGTGTAACCTCTCTCATAATAATAATCTTTTTTTATATAGCACCAACATATTCCGCAGCGCTTTACAGTTTAACAGTTTGAAACACAAAAGTCATAAGTAGTGTTGAGCGATACCTTCCGATATTCTAAAGTATTGGTATCGGATTGGATCGGACGATATTCAAAAAATATCGGATATCGCCGATACCGATACCCGATACCAATGCAAGTCAATGGGACAAAAATATCGGAATTAAAATAAACCCTTTCTTTCCTTGTAGGTTAATTCTACATGAAGGAAAACAACTAAGAATAATGTAGGATGTATTGGGGGAGGTGGAGGAGACATTAAAGGCATACAGAGACCATGCAGACAGCCGTGAACGGCGCTGCAAGGCCAAAAAAAGCTCCTCTATGTAATCCTATATAGTGCTTTTCCACAATCTAGCAGGATACGGATGGAAAGCTACTAATAGGATAAATTTGAAAAAATGTGCAGCAGGCTGCACTAACTGAAAAAAGGACAATGGAACGGTATGAGGCAGTGAAGCACCCTGAGCTGACTACTACCAGCGGTGGCTGCAGACCAGACTACAGAGTGAGCTGCACTCACACAGACACCTTGCAGACAGCCATGAACAGTGCTGCAAGGCAAAAACAAGGTTCTCACACAGCAGTTGCTAAATTAGCCTGGGTAAACCACAATGAAGCAAATCGCTATCTCAAAACTGGCCCTCAGTCAGAACACAGCGTCCTGTCCCTAACTGAATTCTCAGCAGAGTGAACCAAAAATGGCGGCGGCAACTTTTATACTGCATCATGACATCATTTCAGCAGCCAGTCACAGCCATGCCAGTAGTTACATGCCTACCATGCAGAACAGGATGTGCCCACACTTCTAATGATTCCTCATTGGCTGAATTCTGGCTCTTTGAATTATGGGAAATTCTGATTCCAGTATCCGATATACTGAACGTATCGGAACTCGGTATCGGAATTCCGATACCGCAAATATCGGCTGATACCAGATACTTGTGGTATCGGAATGCTCAACACTAGTCATAAGTAACAACGTTAACAATGCAATAATTAAAGCAAAATAAGATGACCCTACTTGTGAGAGCTTATAATCTACGATGAGGTGGGGGAGATACAAAGTACAGGTGTGTATTTACAATGATGTATTTACAATGATGGTACAGCCATCCTCAGGGGGTGTGGGATAGATGGAGATAGTGAATGGGCTACACACACAAACATAAAATGACTTTGATTAGTGAACATGGTAGGCCGCTCTGAACAAATGTGTTTTGAGGGAGCACCTAAAACTATGCAAATTGTGGATGGTTCTAATATCTTGGGGTAAAGCATTCCAGAGGATTGGCGCAGCACAGGAGAAGTCTTGGAGTCAGAGTGGGAGGTACGGATCAGTGCAGTGGTTAGTTGAAAGTCATTTGCAGAGCACAGCGGTCGGTTAGGCCGATAGACCAAAATGAGGGAGGAGATGAATGGGGTGCTGCACTGTGGAGAGCTTTGAGGGTGAGAACAAGTACTTTGAATTGTATCCTGTAATGAATGGGCAGCCTGTAATGACTGGCAAAGAGCAGATGCGTCCGAGTAACGATTAGCTAGATGGACAACCCTGGCTGCTGCATTAAGGATAGACTGGAGAGGGGAAAGTTGAGTAAGGGAGAGGCCAATTATTAGAGCATTGCAGCAGTACAGCCGGGAGTGGATCAAGGTGACAGTGAAGGTTTTTGTTGTTTCCATGGTGAGAAAAGGGCGGATTTTAGAGATGTTCTCTTGGTCTAAGTGGCACGAGCGGGCAAGAGATTGTATATGGGAGGTGAAGGAGAGATCAGAGTCAAACATAACACCCAGACAGCGCACCTGCTGCCGAGGTGTTATTATGGTGCCACCCACGGAGAGGGAAATTCAGATTTAGGGAGGTTAGTAGATGGCGGGAGCAGAAGAAGTTCAGTTTTGGAGAGGTTGAGTTTCAGATAGAGAGTGAACATGATGTTGGAGACTGCAGACAGACAGTCAGTGGTGTTCTGTAGTACAGTGGGATTAAGGTCAGGGGATGACATGTATAGTTTGTGTCCTCAGCATAAAGATGGTACTGAAAGCCAAATCTGCTGATGGTCTGTCCAATTGGGGCCATGTAGAGGGAGAAGAGAAGGGGGCCAAGGACTGAGCCCTGAGGTACCACCGACAGTGAGAGGAAGAGGAGATGAAGTGGAGCCAGAGAACAGAACACTGAAGGAGCGGTCAGAAAGATAGGAGGAAAACCAGGAGAGAGCAGTGTCCTTAATGCCTAGTGACTGGAGCCTAGAGAGTAGGAGAGGGTGGTAAACAGTGTCAAAAGCTGCAGAAAGGTTGAGAAGAATGAGCAGAGAGTGGTCACCGTTACATTTTGCTGTCAGAAGGTCATTGGTCACCTTGATGAGTGCAGTTTCTGTTGAAGGGGGCGGAAACCGGACTGTGAAGGGTCTAGGAGGGAATGAGTGGAGAGGTAACGGGTAAAGCGGGAGTAGATCAGGCACTCCAAGAGTTTAGAGATGAAGGGGAGATTAGAGACCGGTCTGTAGTTATTTGTGCAGGATGGGTCGAGGGCGGCTTTCTTTAGCAATGGAGTAATGATAGAGTGTTTGAAGGAGGAGGGGAAAATGCCAGAGGAGAGGAAGAGATTAAAGATTGTAGTTAGGTAAGTTGTGACGACTGGTGAGAGAGACTGGAGGAGATGTGAGGGAATGGGGTCAGTGGTGCATGTAGTCGGATGACAAGAAGAGAGGAGCTTGAAGACTTCTTCTTCTGTGATGGGATCGAATGTGGAGAGTGAGCAACGGGAGATGCAGGGAGGGATGGGAGTCACTGCTAGTGTTGAGCGATACCTTCCGATATCGGAAAGTATCGGTATCGGAAAGTATCGGCCGATACCGGCAAAATATCGGATCTCGCCGATACCGATACCCGATACCAATGCAAGTCAATGGGACGAAAATATCGGAATTAAAATAAACCCTTTCTTTCCTTGTAGGTTCATTCTACATGAAGGAAAACAACTAAGAATAATGTAGGATGTATTGGGGGAGGTGGCGGAGACATTAAAGGCATAGAGGTTTAGCCCAATCAAATAGAATAGCAGGAATTTTAAAAAAATTTTAAGACGTTTGGAGTTACAAAGATATTGACTATGTTAAGATATTTTTTAATTTTGTCAGATATTGATGTTTCACTACTTCCACGCCCTTCACCCTCTTTTTTACTTCTCCCACACTTTCTTCTTCATCATCATCAGCATCTTTCACATCAAGTTCTTCTTCACCTTATTTATCTTCTTCTTCATCTTCTACCTATAATTTTTTTTTGTTACATTGTTCATATTCTTTTTATTTAACTATTATTCTTCTTCATATTCAAGTTCTTCATCATATTCTTATTTGTGACAAGCATTCCCGTAGTTGTTATCTATAAAAGTTTGAAGATTGCACCTTCCGTTCTGCCTGTCACAAAAGAGTTAGATTTGTCCGCGTTCAGTTTGGCCTGCAGCATCAGGCTTTATCCAGGGGCACCACGAGGAGGAACGGACTCACCCCCATACACTGCTTAGTCTTCTTCTGCTTATAATTTAGATAATATCTTTTGCTCTGATATTTAGTGTTATGCTTAATGTTCTTCTGCTCTTTGTTCTGCAGCCTCTTGTTCTTCTGCTTCTTGGTCTCCCATGTCGTCGTCGTCTCCAGGGTCGTCGTCATCTCAGTGGTTGTCGTCTCTGGTGTCATCGTCATCTTAGGGGTGGTCTTCCGGGTCATCGTCTTTAGGGTCTTGAACTTGGAAATGTAGCAGAAGGTACAAGAAGGCTGAGAAAATGCCGAGAAACAGCTGATGGAACTGGAACTCGGATGGCTACCCGAAGGTCCAAGAGCCAATGGTACCCGGTTACTAAGCAGGAGGTACCCGTGCCTGAAAGCACTACCAAGGACCACCTGATGTTGGTGGAACTCGGATACCCAGAGGAAGGCACCTAAGCCAAAGGCTCTGCCCGGAACCAGCTGACGGTACTGGAACCAGGATGGGGAGCAGAAGGTACAAGAGCAAAAGACAAAAGACAGAATGTGGCAGCACTCACCAGATGGCGTGGTTCAATCCTTTATTGAAGATACAAATTCCATCACAGCGTGTTCACGACTCGGGGGAGTGCGGACATGAAGGAAGTGAGCAGGGAAGGACAACAGCTGTTTCGCGCTTTAACAGCGCTTCTACAGGTCTAACAAACTGGGAAGTGACGCCGGCAGAAGTAGGTGAATCACAAGTGGACCCTCCCACTGCAACCACGCGTCACTGGCCCAGTATTGCAAGGTACACCTAGTGCAAAACATACAAACATGAATAAATTAATTACATCATGTTACAAAATACATATATGATTAAAAACAGAAACAGACCCTGAAGCTTCTTCAGTATGCGTGGGCTTGCAAGTCGGCCGGGAGGACGTAGCCAGCTATTTTAAGGAATGTGAGCAGGCGGATCAGGTACATATGCTTAGTACCAAGGCCCTGGAATATAAATTAATTAATTTATCCAAAAGAGAAATTCGGCTTTTTTGGACCAACAATTCTCTTCAGTCTTATAAGGACAATGACCGGGTCCCTAGAGGACTTCGGGTATGGAAGGAGATTTCCCATTTTAATCATGATGCCGCTTTCAAATCAGAATGGGAGCAGATAATGTTAAGGAGCTCCCAAGAATTATTATCGTTGGTTCTGAAATCAAATATTCAGAATTATGACATATTAAGCATGGAAATCATTAAGACCCAATCTGAACTGAAAAGTAGACTCACTGAGAGTCAATGGGCGTCTTTTACTAAAAAACTGGATGGGAAACTAATTCTGATTCAAGCTGAGATTAAGCAGAAAAAAAGAGACAAATTTTTGCGGGACAAAAACGATTATGATTCTGGACATGTTTTTTCTTGGCATAAGCTACAAAGAGAGAGTCGGACATTTGCTCCTACTATGGGTCAATCTAACAACAAGAGGCGAAAATATAAAAAACGGAATCAATATCGCCGTAAAGACTACGTAACAACGGAGTCAGACTCTAGTTTGAGTGAAGGAGGAGCCATGAGCATTGAACAAACAGAAGGATCTACCTCTGAGGCACCTGTGACTGCGGCACCCCCTTTAGGAGATACACTCGTCGGGGGAAGAGGAAACAGAGAATATGCCCCCAGTGGGAGATACAAGAGAAAGAATGTCTCCTGGAGACAGGGACATTAGTACCCTCACCACCTGAGGATTGCGTTATTAATTTAACAGATCGCATATTAGAACCAGCCCATGTGAATTTACTAGCCAAAGGACTTAATTATTGTGTCCCGGATAAATTTGATTTCCCAGAATTTCAGATCGATTTATTCAAGGGTATCAGAAAAATACATCTCTATAAGGCCTTCCTTTCTGGTACCAGTGCTAACACTGTTCTGGAAGGAGAACGTCCATGTAAAATAGGACCTTTAGGCTTCCTGGCGGGACCTACCGAGGAAGCACTTGCTGACTTTCATGAGGATGCCGTTCTATTGATGGGTCTGGGAGAGCAGGTTACCTTACAGAGTGAGGTTGTACCTGAGGATCTCACCCCTTTTGCTGGGGGTGTCTCATCAACGTATATGCCACAAACATCTCCGGGCAATATGGCGGACTTATTTGAAACTTTAGTTTTAAAGGATATTGAGGCACTAGCGTACAAAGGGGCACCACATAATCTTGGTGCCGCAGAAAGGGCTGCACTCAAGGAGATAGCAGGTTGGTCTGATGTCATCATATGCCCGGCCGACAAGGGGGGTAAGACTGTATTATTGCCTAGGGAGGTATACCTATTGGAGGCTGGTCGGCAACTCTCGGATAGGGACACCTACCGCAGGTTGCCGAGTGATCCTACAAATAAATTTAAAAGTGAACTACAATCGTTTCTGAGGATCTCAGTCGAACGGAAAACTATAACTCAGAAAAAAGCTGAAAAGCTCTTCCCACAGTTTCCAACTAGGCCATACTGGTATTACCTCCCTAAGGTACATAAATCAGTCACACAACCCCCCGGTAGACCAATCGTGTCAGGTTTGGGATCTTTAACTGAACCGCTCTCCCAATATTTGGAATGGCTTCTGCATCCCCTGCTCCGTTCTGTTCCGTCCTACACCAGGGACACTGACTCGTTCTTGAGTCATATCCGTGATTTTGCGTGGCAGCCAGGGTTCTCCATGGCATCCATAGATGTGGTCAATCTCTACACTAGCATTCCCCAACATTTGGGGGTGGACACTATCAGGCGTGTTTTAAACACTACTGATAGGAGTGGTCCCTTCATTGATTTTGTATGTGAGGGGTTAACTTTCATCCTCACCCACAATGCTTTTACTTTTTTGGAGACTTGGTATCTCCAGACCACTGGCACTGCCATGGGGACCCCGGTTGCATGCACTTTCGCTAATTTATATTTGGCAGTTTTTGAGGAAGATTTCGTTTATTCCGCAAGTAACGTCTTCCTGAAACATATTAGACTATTTTTAAGATATGTCGACGATGTCTTCCTGGTGTGGGACGGAACTGAGGAGGCTTTTGGAGAGTTTGTGGATTATCTTAATGTCACCGACAACATGGGGATGCGTTTTACCTCCGTATTTGGGAGAGAAAAATTAGAGTTTTTGGACGTGCTTGTTACAATCCAGGATGGGGATATCTGTACATCCATTTACCAAAAACCTACTGCCTCCAATGCCCTTTTGCACTATAATAGTTACCACCCTGCACACACTAAACGTGCCCTACCCTTTAGTCAACTACTCCGTACGCGGAGAATTAATAGTACGCAAGAAGGCTTTGAGCAACAGTCTGGAGAATTGTGCCAAAGATTACGGGATAGAGGTTACCCCGATGCTCTATTGCAAGTTGCTAGGAGTCGGGTACAGGATGGCCCACAAATCAAAAAAACTAATAAAAAAACTAATGAACCACGGTTCAATTTTTGCTTTAGATATGGCCCATTAGACCAAGCAATACGAGCCTCCTTCCGTAGACATTGGCATATTTTAAAACGGGACAAAGATCTCTCAGGGAGGGCTGCAAGGGGGCCTTTAATTTCAAACAGACGGAGCACTCGGATCAGAGATGTCCTGGTTCGTAACCGGATATCAGATGTACGGTCAAATTGGTTGGAACAATTGCCTCCAAAAGGCAATTTTCGTTGTGGCCATTGCAATTATTGCAGTAGTCACATCACTGGGCGAGTTCTTAATGTGGGTCTTGTACAACACACAGTTCAGCAGTTTATCTCTTGCAGGACGGATTATGTCGTTCACGCCATTTTTTGTCCTTGCAAGAGATTTTATGTGGGTAAAACCAAGCGCCAGATGTTTGTACGGTTCAGGGAACATCTCAGGTCTATCCGTACAGGGAAAGGGGTACCTAGACTCATTAATCATATTAGAGACACACATGATGGGAGGCCTGATGTCCTCACGTTTGCAGGGATAGAGAGGGTTAAACTGCCTGCACGAGGAGGAGACCTACATAGACTTCTCCTGAGACGAGAAGCGCGGTGGATTCTGCAGACACAGGCGGTTTCAATGAGAGAACTGATATGTCTGTATTCTTGGGATAAGTACTGGCTTATTCTATTCCCTAATCTATTCGTTCTTTTTCCCTTCTTTTTTTAGTTCCTCCTTACTGTATTTGGTTTGTCCGATGGCTTTTCTTTCAGCGGATAGACATGAATATTTACTACCGAACGAATTGACTTTCTTGTGACACTTTTTCATATAAAGGTTTTATAAATTCGGCTATGCAGGAGATCCTATATCGGTTTTTTCTCTTTGTTTTTTCTCATTCATTTTGTCTTTTATAATGCATATAATCTAACTGGGTCCTTTCTAAGACGTTGTCAGAGACTACCAATGGGAGAATGAGGACTTCCAATAGTTGGTCCTTTTACCGATTGCATGAATATTGTCCAGGGTTCTTTCTGTTTTTAATCATATATGTATTTTGTAACATGATGTAATTAATTTATTCATGTTTGTATGTTTTGCACTAGGTGTACCTTGCAATACTGGGCCAGTGACGCGTGGTTGCAGTGGGAGGGTCCACTTGTGATTCACCTACTTCTGCCGGCGTCACTTCCCAGTTTGTTAGACCTGTAGAAGCGCTGTTAAAGCGCGAAACAGCTGTTGTCCTTCCCTGCTCACTTCCTTCATGTCCGCACTCCCCCGAGCCGTGAACACGCTGTGATGGAATTTGTATCTTCAATAAAGGATTGAACCACGCCATCTGGTGAGTGCTGCCGCATTCTGTCTTTTGCATTTAACTGGAAACACTTTTTTTCATGCGAGCACCTCCAGCTACTGAAGTGTGTACACCCACAATTGACTGTGTTTCATCTGCGCTTAATTTAGAGGCTGTGCAGCGCAACATTTTTTCTTGTCTGTCGATATTTTACAAGAGCAAAAGACACTGCCGAGAACCAGCTGACGGTACTGGAACCCAGATGGGTAGCCGAAGGTCCAAGAGCCAATGGAACTACCGAGGACCAGCTGATGTTACTGGAACCCGGTTACTAAGCAGGAGGTACCCGTGCCTGAAAGCACTACCAAGGACCACCTGACGTTGGTGGAACTCGGATACCCAGAGGGAGGCACCTAAGCCAAAGGCTCTGCCCAGAACCAGCTGACGGTACTGGAACCAGGATGGGGAGCAGAAGGTACAAGAGCAAAAGACGCTGCCGAGAACCAGCTGACGGTACTGGAACCCGGATGGGTAGCTGAAGGTCCAAGAGCCAATGGAACTACCGAGGACCAGCTGACGTTACTGGAACCCGGTTACTAAGCAGGAGGTACCCGTGCCTGAAAGCACTACCAAGGACCACCTGACGTTGGTGGAACTCGGATACCCAGAGGGAGGCACCTAAGCCAAAGGCTCTGCCCGGAACCAGCTGACGGTACTGGAACCAGGATGGGGACCTATTCAAGCTTGTCATCTTAGAGCCCCAACTAGTGGGGTTGGAGCAAAGGGTCAGCAGGGGGAGCAGAGTGTAGGCCGAAGCCTGCACTGGAGGCATTTGGAGGTCTGTTGTGTCTGCGTGGCATTTGCAGGACACGATGCCGGCTACACAGCAGGGGAACAGCTGGCATTGCTGAACCCCACTGACACATTGGCGGGTGTTTTTCTCTGCGCAGCTAGCACTTCCGGGCGCCAACTGGTGGTGTTAGAGCCCAGGGTCAGCAGGAGGAGAGGAAGCAGAGTGTAGGCCGAAGCCTGCACTAGCGGCAGCTTTGTGTCTGCGTGGCGTTTGCAGGACACGTTGCCGGCTACACAGCAAGGGAACAGCTGGTGTTGCTGAACCCCACTGACACATTGGCGGGTGTTTATCTCTGTGCAGCTAGCACTTCCGGGCGCCAACTGGCGGTGTTAGAGCCCAGGGTCAGCAGGAGGAGAGGGAGCAGAGTGTAGGCCGAAGCCTAATTGAACCAATTTTAAAGGTAACCTTTAACCCCCCCCTCAGGTGATACAAACTAGAAGAGCCACACCTTGTGCAGCTGTAATGCTGCACAAGTCAAAGGTTGCTCTTTAAGTTTTGAATCTTGCAGACGCTGAATGAAACACGTATAACATTTAGCCCCTTATACAGTCAAACTGTCTTGGAGGCGTGACTTTCCTTCTTAATGAGACGCAGCACAGGTGTCAAAAATCCCACCTTGGTGCTGGGCACAGCCTCCTGAGCATCGTTATTAGCTGTACAGGAGTCTGCGCTGTTGTGTTATCCCTTGGCCCTGCGCTGTTAGCGCTGCCCGTCTTCTGACATCATTTCATGTTGGCCGGTGTGGTTCGCGATGCCCATGAATCCCAGCCCCGCAGTGTCTTTTCCTTAATTCACACTGTGGGGCTGGGATTCATGGCCTTGCGCAGTACATATGTTCGCCTCTCGCTCGGGTCCTTACACCTGCTTCAGACTGTGCGGCGTCAGCTGATCCCTTATCGCATGCCACGGCCATGAAGCCGCACAGTCTGAAGAAGGCGGAAGGAGATGAGTGACAGGCGAACATATGCACTGCTCATGCCCATCAATCACACCCTCGCAGTCAAAATAAATAAGACACCGAGGGGCGTTGTGTCGGGCAGGGAGGCCGCAGAGGCGCAGCCAGCCAACCAATGATGTCAGAAGACGGGCAGCGCTACCAAGGGGGCTGCTGCGTGTCATTACAAAGGAAAGTCACACCTCAGGGACGGTTTAATGGTCTCAGAGGACACATTTTATACGTGTTGAGTTCGACATGTGCAAGGACAAGAACTGAATGAGCCACCTTGTACAAATGCAGCATTACTGCAGTACAAGGTGTCTGTTATACATGCCAACGCCTGGGGGGGGACAGGTTCCCTTCAATTTCAGTTCTTGTGTCTGCGTGGCGTTTGCAGGACACGATGCCGGCTACACAGCAGGGGAACATCTGGCGTTGCTGAACCCTACTGACACATTGGCTGGTGTTTTTCTCTGTGCAGCTAGCACTTCTGGGCGCCAACTGGTGGTGTTAGAGCCCAGGGTCAGCAGGAGGAGCAGAAGGAGCAGAGTGTAGGCTGAAGCCTGCACTGGAGGCAGTTTTAGGTCTGTTGTGCCTGCGTGGCGTTTGCAGGACACGATGCCGGCTACACAGCAGGGGAACAGCTGGCGTTGCTGAACCCCACTGACACATTGGCTGGTGTTTTTCTCTGTGCAGCTAGCACTTCCGGGTGCCAACTGGCGGTGTTAGAGCCCAGGGTCAGCAGGAGGAGCAGAGTGTAGGCCGAAGCCTGCACTGGAGCAAGTTGAAAGGGAACCTTTAACCCCCACCCCAGGCGTTTGTTGCTGAAAGAGCCATCTTGTACAGCACTAATGATGCAAAAGGAAAAGGTGGCTCTTTTAATTATGCTCCTTTCAAAGGCTGAACTACACACTTATGAAATGTGTCCCCTCACACCGTTAAACTGTCCCGGAGGTGGGACTTTCCTTTGTAATGTGACGCAGCACAGCCGTCATTCCTACCCCCTTGGCGCTGTGCGCCGCCTCCTCAGCGTTGTTTGATTCTGTCCCGGAAGAAGGCAAGACATGTAGTCTGTCACCATCTGACGGAACCGTTGCCTCCTGCTGACTGGAGCCGTCTGTGATGGTGTAGACATTTGTGGCGGGCACAAAAAACTGTGCCACAGTTGGGCCATACTGGTCTTGCCTTGGGCAGAGGCACTGATTCTGCTCCCTCTTTGTGCAGAGCCTCCTCCACTGCCTGGATGCACTGAGCTGCTTTGTAAAGCACTAGCAGCACTTCTCTCAGTTGGACTGGAGAAGATGATGGAATTCACCAGTGTGTCTTGGTACTCCTGCATTTTATGCTCCCGGTTCAACGGTGTGATGAGGCTTTGTACGTTGTCCCGGTAGCGAGGATCGAGGAGGGTGAACACCCAATAATCAGACATGTTGAGAATGTGGGCGATGCGGCGGTCGTTTCTCAACATGTAAAATGTAATCAACCATGTGCTGCAGACTGCCAACTGGCCAAGAAACGCTGTCCCCTGCTTGAGGCGTGATTTCTGCCCGCTCGTCATCACCCCAGCCTCGCTGTACACACTGACTACTGGACAATTGTGTAACTCCCTCCTCTGGAACGATGTCTTCCTCCTCCATTGACTCCTCCTCATCCTCCTCACAAAGTGTCCCCTGCCTACGCATTTGTGAGGAACCACATGGCGCTGACTGTCCAGAAGATGATGGAAATGGTGAATCCTCATCCTCCACCTCTTCCACAACATCATCCCTTAGCGCTTGCAGTGATTTTTCAAGCAGGCAGATAAGGGGGACAGTCATGCTGACTAGTGCATCATCTGCACTCGCCATCCGCGTGGAATAATCGAAGGGACGCAAAACCTGGCAGACGTCCTTCATAGTGGCCCACTCTGTGGTTGTGAAGTCTGAACGGCGCGGAGTGCGAATTCTTTGCGCCTGATGCAGCTGGTACTCCACTACTGCTTGCTGCTGCTCACACAACCGCTCCAACATATGTAACGTGGAATTCCACCTGGTAGGTAGGTCACATATGATGCGATGTTCCGGAAGGCGGAATCGGCGCTGCAGAGCCGCAATGCGTGATTTTGCCGTGCTGGAACGCCGCAAGTGAGCACACTCTAGGCGGACCTTGTGCAGCAGTGCATCAAGATCCCGATAGTCCCTCAAAAAACCCTGCACGACCAAGTTGAGCACATGTGCCAGACATGGGATGTGAGTGAGGTTGCCGAGGCCCAGAGCTGCCACCAGATTTCGGCCATTATCACACACTACCATGCCTGGCTGGAGATTCGCTGGCACAAACCACACATCGCTCTCCTGCTTGATGGCATTCCAGAGCTCCTGCGCTGTGTGGCTTCGATTCCCTTAAGAAATTTATTTCAAGACGGCCTGTTGACGTTTGGCCACGGCTGTGCTCATGTCGGTCGTAACAGGTAAACGTTCACGGGTCCATGTGGAGGTGGACTGTGACGGCTCCTGCAGCGATGATTCTGAGGAACTTGTGTAAGAGGAGTCAATGCGTACAGACTGGATTCCTGCAATCCTTGGAGTGGGCAGGACACGTCCTGCGCCACTCGCACGATCTGTACCCGGCTCAACAACATTAACCCAATGGGCAGTGAGGGAAAGGTATCGCCCCTGTCCATGGTGACTGGTCCACGCATCGGTGGTGAGGTGGACCTTGCTACTGACGGCGTTCAGTAGCACGTGTTTTATGTGTCCCTCCACATGCTTGTGCAGGGCAGGGACGGCTTGCCTGCTGAAATAAAAGCAGCTGGGCACATTGTACTGTGGGACTGCCAATGACATCAAGTCATGGAAGCTGTCAGTCTCCACCAGCCTGAATGACAGCATTTCCAGTGACAGAAGTTTGGCAATGCCTGCAGTCAGAGCCTGTGCTCGTGGGTGGTTTGCCGAGAAAGGCCGCCTTTTCTCCCATGCCTGTACTACCGATGGCTGTAGACAGGGCTGGGAGTGTGAGGATGACTGGGAACGTGGTGCTGCGGGTGGAATTACAGTGGGTCTCTGGACAACAGTGCCAGAGGTTCTTCCATGGCGATCCTGGGAGGAAGCCGAACCAGCTGTGTGTGAGCTGGAGGAAGAGGCAACATGAGCTGAAGTGGTGGTAGCTGCCGCTGTTGGTTGGCCTAGGTCTTCAGTGTGTTTTTGTAACTCCGCCTCGTGCCTGGTCCGCACATGTTTCCACATGTTGGAGGTATTGAGGTTGCTGACATTTTTCCCTCTTTTGATTTTATGATGACACATCTTGCATTTGACATAGCAAATGTTATCTGCAACTGTGTCAAAAAAGGACCAGGCACTGCAAGTCTTGGGAGTGCCCTTTTTGGCTTTTGGAAGAGACATGCTCCTAACGGGTGCCAAAGTGGAGGCTACAGGATCAGCAGTCTTCCCCCTCCCTCTCCCTCTTTGGCCCGTTCGAGGAATCTCTTCCTCAGAGCTGCTCCCACGACCTTCCTGTCCCTCACGCCATGATGGGTCAAGGACCTCATCATCTACTCTACCCTCTGCCACCAACTGCTCCTCCTGGGTAGTCTCAGCAGCACAGCACGCACCAGAAAGTGGCACCTGATTATCATCAGCGGATGCGTTCTGCGGTGTGGTGACCGGAGGCACTGGCCCACCCGCCTCTTCAGACTCAGAGAGAAAAAGCTGTTAGGCATCACTGCACTGCCTCTTCTTCCATTTCTCCAATGCTGCTTGGCTGGCCCCCTGTTTCCGAGCCAAGAGATTCAGAGAACAGAAGTAGAGATGGCTCCTGTCCTGGGCTCTCTGTCTGCCTGGGCAATTTGGCAGGTGGCGAAGAGACAGATGGGTGCTCTCCAGTGCTCTGTGTCTGAGAGGATGTGGCACTAATTGAAATTGATGCGTTAGCTGCCATCCATCCAACAATGGCTTCAATTTGGTCTTCACGCAGCAGCGGTGTACGGCGCTCTCCGACAAAGCTGCGCATGAAGGACTGTTCCCTGCTGAAACTGGGTGATGATGAGTCACCGGTGCCCACAGCAGGCACAGAATCCCCACGTCCTCTCCCTGCTCCGCGCCCATGCCCACGTGCCTTACTCCCTGCCTTCTTCATCTTGGTTGACTGATAAAGATAAGCAGAAAAGTACTAACGGCTTAGTGTGCTTATTCCTGAACAGCTCCTAACAGGTATAAGAAACACTAATTTTCTAAAGTGTGGACTAGACTTTAATATGAGCTAATGTGGCCTACACAACTGTAAAGTGGTGTGTTTGGTGAACTTTATTATTTATTTATTTTTTGGGGGCTGAACTGACATCAGGGCGAGCTGCACTAACACGGAGACCATGCAGACAGCCGTAAACGGCGCTGCAAGGCCCCAAAAACCTCCTCTATGTTATCCTATGTAGTGTTTTTCCACAATTTAGCTGGATACGGGTGGAAAGCCACTAATAGGAATTATTTGAAAAAATGTGCAGCGGGCTGCACTATTTGCAAAAAAGGACAATGGAATGGATAGAACTGTATGAGTCAGTGAACCACCCTGAGCTGGATACAACCGGCTGTGGCTGCACACAGACTACAGGGCGAGCTGCACTCACACGGAGACCGTGCAGGCAGCCGTAAACGGCGCTGCAAGGCCCCAAAAACCTCCTCTACGTTATCCTATGTAGTGTTTTTCCACAATTTAGCTGGATACGGGTGGAAAGCCACTAATAGGAATTATTTGAAAAAATGTGCAGCAGCCTGCACTATTTGCAAAAAAGGACAATGGAATGGATAGAACAGTATGAGTCAGTGAACCACCCTGAGCTGGATACAACCAGCTATGGCTGCACACAGACTACAGAGTGGGCTGCACTCACTCACACACACACAGAGACCTTGCAGATCGCTGTGAAAACAGCGCTGCAAGGCAAAAGCAAGGTGAACACACAGCGGTTGCTAAATTAGCCTGGGAAAAGCACAAAGAAGCAAATCGCTATCTCAACTGGCCCTCAGTCAGAACACAGCGTCCTATGCCTAACTGAATTCACAGCAGAGTGAGCCCAAAATGGCGCCAGCGACTTTTAAACTGCAGCATGACATCATTTCAGCAGCCAATCACAGCCTTGCCAGTAGTTTCATGCCCACCATGCTGAACAGGATGTGCCCACACTTGTAATCAGTCCTCATTGGCTGAATTCGTGCTGTTTGAATTGAGAACTTCCGATTCCGGTATCCGATATGCGGCAAGTATCGGATCTCGGTATCGGAATTCCGATACCGCAAATATCGGCCGATACCCGATACTTGCGGTATCGGAATGCTCAACACTAGTCACTGCACTTGGTGTCTGGTAGCGGATTTCCTGATGGATATTATCTATTTTCTCTATAAAGTGGGAGGCCAGGTCATCAGCACAAATGTCTATGATAGTGGTGTTAGGGTTGGCGGAACACACCGAATATATTTATTAGGTGAGATAGGTGCGTTCGCATCCCGGGATCCACCGTGCAGGAAAGTACCTGCTGCTAAGCAAGGCGGTGAAGTAAATTAGAATAAACGAACTCTGTTACTTCACAGAGCCCGTAGAAAAGAGAACGCTGTGCCCTGTTTAGCTCACAGGAGACACAGCTACAGAGTTGAGCCGACAGTGGTCATGCAGTCTGAACCAAACACGCAGCTCCTCTCCAGTGGAGCCGGAATTCTAATGGCTATTAGCCTGCCCTGAATTCACACATAAGAAACTCCTGGCCGGAGGTGCCAGCATTCTATGGGCTTATTTCAGCCGGATCCCTGACCACACACACGACCACACTGGCGCTCAGCTTGTATATATTTGATACTAGCGCATGGCCGTGCGGTCATGAGAACCTTTTATAGCAGCAGCAACTTCAGGACCTTCCGAGAAGGACCAATGGAAGACTTCCACAGAACTTGATCAGGCACATGACCTTCCTGGAGGACCAATGGAAGATGCTGCAGTACCTGAGCATGTGACCCTTGATCTCCATTGAGAGATCTTACCCTGGGCATGCTCAGTGTGTGCAAAGCAGGACTTAGTCCCAGAAAAGCCTGCTCACTGCAGACCAGTGCAGGGTACAATAGAAGAGCCTGGAGAGGCAGCAGTAACCCTTTGCACAGTACCAGATTCAGTGAGACACTGGGACCGATGTCTCCACTTAGCAGGCTCCACTGCGGCTGATGCAGAATGGGAGACCGCAGCGGACATGGTTCAAGATTCCCCCTGTGCAGCGGTGGGAACTCGACTCCTAACAAGGGGCTTGTGCTTTTGGCATGAGAAGGGAGTGAAAGGTGTCAAAAAAGTTGTTCGATAGTGAGGAGATCAGAGTGGTGAAGTAGGTCTGTTTGGCAAGGTGAAGGGCAGAGTTATAGGTCCTTAACATAAATTTGAAGTGTATGAAGTCTCATGGCAACTCAGTGCTATACACCGCAAGAGCAATTACCTCCTGTGTCAGTGAATAGCCGGCTGTCTTTGGGTCTGTGCACACATTGCGTACTGGTGTGCGGATTATTCTGCACTGATTTTGATAAATCCGCAGGGCAAAAACACTGTGTTTTTCCTGCAGATTTATCGTGGTTTTACCGCGGATTTACCGTGGTTTTTGTGCAGATTCTGCTGCAGTTTTACACCTTCATTTTTTTAATATGGAGCAGGTGTCAAACCGCTGCGGATTCCGCACAAAGAATTGACATGCTGCGGAATAAAAATTGCAGGGTTTACGCTCATTTTTTTCCGCAGCATGTGCACAGCGGTTTTTGTTTTCCATAGGTTAACATTGTACTGTACACCGCATCGAAAACTGCTGCAGATCTGCAGCGTCAAAAACGCTGCGGATCCGCAGCAAAAACCGCAATGTGTGCACATACCCTTTGAGAGCAGTCACATCAATCATCAAGATCATCGTGGGACATTATGGATTATTATCTTCTTGGCGGGCATGTGAGGAATATTGTGGTTTATTATTTAATTTTTGTTGCAGGTGACGTTGACTTCAGTGGATTAGGCGTTCATTATGTATGGTTCAATCTAGATTCAATAAAGGAATCTGTTTAATTATTTCAAATAAAGGACTCTGTTCGGGGTGTGAGTTTTTTTATAATATCACTATGGGGTTAGTAATGGGGGTGTTTTATAGATGCTTCTCCATTACTAACCAGTGGGCTTGATGTCAACTGACAATACAAAGGTGACATCAACCCCCCAACCATTACCCCACATGCTAACACTACAGGACAAGTGAGAAGAGCGAGGCCAAGCTCCAGATTTGGCACACCTTATAGATGCGCCTTTTCTGGGGCAGCTGAGAAATTATGTTTTTAGTCTGGGAGGGAGCCAATATCCACGGCCCCTTCCTAGGCTATTAAAATCAGCCCGCAGCTGTCTGCCTAGCTTTTGCTTTTTATTAATTATAGGGGGACCGTACTGCCCACTGCTTCCTTTGAGGTTTCTCTGGTGTGTGCCTTAACATTTAGCACCGCAACTCTTTCTGGAATCAATAAGGACTCCATCAGTTCTTGTATCTCTTTGTGGTGTCTTACAGGAGTTCCATTAGCAAGTCTCTTGCCCTCAAGATTGGTCCATAGTCATGACAACAACCATATCCATAGCAACAGTCTGTATAAATGGTCACTTTCCATTGGGCAGACATCTTGAATGCTTCTGTCAAGGCCAGCAGTTCTGCCTCCTGAGCAGTCAAAGAGGCAGGCATTGACTGTGCTAGCAGTACAGTGTCTTTTGTGACCACTGCTATACCAGTGTGGAAACAGCCTTCTTGGTCTGCATATCTTGATCCATCCACAAAGAGCATCAGGTCAGGGTTTTCTAATGGTACATCAGTAACAGAATCAAATCCAGAGGTTTCTTGCCTCATGAGAGTGAGACGATCGTGTTGAGCCATCTCAGAGTTGACTACCACTTCCACCAGTGTGTCAGAGATGTGATCTTCATTCTCTTCCCCCTTGGCTGAGGTAGTAGAGAAGCTGGGTTAAGGACAGCACTTATGGAGATGGTGACGTTGTTTTGGAACAAAAGGGAGCATTGTAGACGCAGATGACGGGCAGCAGATAGGTGTTTTGGTTTTGTCTGGACCAGAATGGCATTAATAATAATAATAATAATAATATTTTTTTATTTATATAGCGCCAACATATTCCGCAGCACTTTACAATTAAGTGGGGACATGTACAAACAATAAATTCGGTACGATTTAAGACAATTTAAACAGTGACATTAGGGGTGAGTTCCCTGCTCGCAAGCTTACAATCTACAAGGAAATGGGGGGACACAATAGGTGAAAAGTGCTTGTTATTTCAGGTCTGGCAATTATAATAAATAGGGATTTTCATACAAAGCTGCATGATCCGGTCATCAGCCCGTGTGTTTAAGTGCAATAGTCAAGTAACAAGAGCAGTTATCATGTGTATGGAGGGTGTGGAGACAGATGAATAGTAGGGTGCAGATTCAGAGTAATATTTGGAAGGAGGGAACAGGGCAAAGTTAGTTTACTGAGTAGTTGATGTGGTAGGCTTGTTTGAAGAGATGGGTTTTCAAAGCGCGCTTGAATTAATGTCATGGGGTGGCATTATCTTCAGCTGGTTAATCATAATGATGTCAGAAGTTTTATACAGCAACAGGTGGGTTGCAAACACAGCTCTCATGCAGGTTGGTGCTCCACAGGCAACTGGGTCTAGTCTGGCAGAGTAGTACCCAAGAGAGCATTGTCTTCCTTCTTTGAAGTTGTGTCAAGACTCCAGTTGCATGACTTTTCTTCTCCATAACAAAGAGGCAGAACAGTTTGTGGTAGCCTGGCAGTCCTAGTGCAGGAGAAGATGTAATTGCAGCCTTTAGCATATAGAATCCGTCAGTTACTTCCCTGGTTAGACTGAAGGAGTGGCAGCACGGTGCCTCAGTGGAGAGCATTGCAATGCTGGAGTCCTGGGTTCTAATCCCACCTTGGACAACATCTGCAAGGAGTTTGTATGTTCTCCCCATACTTGCGTGGGTTTCCTCCGGGTACTCCGATTTCCTCCCACATTCCAAAGACATACTGATAGGGAATTTAGATTGTGAGCCCCATCGGGGACAGTGATTATAATGTGTGCAAAACTGTAAAGTGCTGTGGAATATGTTAGCGCTATATAAAAATAAAGATTATCTATTTTAGGAGTGTACTTGAGGCAGTCATACAAGAGTTGCATGTGTAGAGAGGCATTAAGAATCCAAGAGCGGCAGTAAATTACAAGTTCAAGGAAGGACTGTAGCTTTGTTGGCAGAGGAATGTTCTCCACAGCTGTCTTCCTCTCTTCAGTCAGATGTTTTGTATGGTGTGAGATGCAGTGTCCTAGGAACACAACCCAATCCTGGCAGAATTGCAACTTGTCTTGGATGCCTTGCATTCATTGTGTGCCAGGAACTGAAGTAAGGAGATGGACTTCCTTTGTGCTTCTGCCTTGGTGTCAGAGCAGAGGAGAAGGTCATCAATGTACTGGAGAAGAATGACAGTTGAGTGTGTGGGTTTGGCACAATTGGGAAGTCCAGTACTGTGGCTTCATTGACAGCACGCAAGTCATGTACCATGCGGAACTTGGTATGTTGCCCCTTTGGTGTTTTCTTCTTCAGTGGAAACAATGGGGTATTGCAAGGTGATTGGTGGGGATGATTGCTCCATTGCTGAGGTAGATTTTCAGTTGTTGGGTGATAGCAGCAGTTTGTAGAATGGAGAGATGGTATTGGGGTTTTTATGGTAGCAGCGCACCTGGCTTGAGTTTCACTTCCACAGGCTGGACTTCCAATGGAGTCTTCCAATGTCTTCTGGGCCTTGTGCCCATAGTGTGTCCGGAACTTGTGCCATCAGGTTATCATGTACAGGACCTACAGATGTGCCCTGCAAAGAGAAGAGTCTGTATACTCCATCTGACTGTTCCCGTGAGAATTGAGTGGTGAGGTTGACAGTTCAGTCTTCATGAAATTGAATGTTGGCCTAGAGTTTTGACTGTAGATCTGATCCCAGCAGATTTACAGGACAAGTTCAAGAGACTACTAGCTGAGACAGCATACCCTGTGTAGGTTATAGGCCTATGTGTAAGGGTCTAGTCATTAGTGTGTACCGTGTATTTCCTTCCACCCCTACACAAATTCACCACTTAATCGGTGAGAAAACATGGGTCTGGTAAGTCAATGTTTCTTATTACACTCCTGGCTGCACCGGTATCCATCAGAAAATTGAGGGATTTACCCTCAACCTCTATCTGGATGGTAGAGGTTGGTCCACTTGGCTGTTTTGTAGAGTGTAAAAGTATAAGTGGTTCTGGTGTTTGTGGTGGATCTGGTTTGCCAATGTCCTATTGTGGCTTGGGGCCCGGTGGCCCCTGTAGTTGCTACTGCTGTCTTGGTTCCCTCCTCTAGGTGGCCGATCTACAGTTTCTTTTCAGATGTCCTACTTTGTCACAGTTGTAGCATGTGATCCTGAGTCTCTGTGTGTTCATGTTGTATGAGGGTTCTTGTGCCACCAGAAGATGGGTGCGAGACCTTGTTGGCTGGTTCATTTCCAGCCCTTTTGCCACTGTGTAGAGTATGCCTGAGTCTAGTCTCTGATATTCTGGTCTTGTGGTCTGCAGTTGTTTATATATAGGCTTTCGGAGGCCTTGAACAAAGGTTTGTACACAGATCGGGTGAAGAGCTTTTTCATAAGAATCAAATCCCAGATCTAGGAACATTTGGTTTAATCTGTTGAAATTTTTCTCCACAGTCTCACCTTTGTCCTGCATGATAGCCTGCATGGAGGTGGCTTGGTCTGCTAGGCGGTCTTTTAACCAAGCATGGAGTTTGTTGAGGAAGCTCTCCCCTGACTCCCCTGTTATTAACCAGCCCAGTGACCAACATTCGGCTGGTTCCATTGCAGGCCAGAAAGAATCTCCTGCTTTAATTTCAGTGAGTCCAATCAGGTGTGACCATGAAGCATAGTGTGTTTTATGTATCTGGCTAATTTTCCAGAAGAAGTGCATAGGATGCGCATCCAGATCTGGTAAACTGTTCACCAGGGTAGTGGTTTCTTGAAGCTTCCAGCTGATTTAGCAGGAGCCATATCTAAGAGTGTGAGGTTGGCATATGTCATTTGTGAATTCCAGTTTGCTCGGAGTACCAATGTATAAGGGCAGATATGTCCTATGTGTGGGGTGCTCCAGTCCCACTGTGCTGCGGCTGGGGCCTGCTTCTTCATCCTGTGGTAAGGGTGACGGTGAAGTATTAGAAGACTCCAGTTCCTGCTCATCCTTCCCCTGCTTCTTAGTTTCTTCTTTATCCTCACCGTGTGTATATGCCAAATACTACAGGAGCTAATATGGCCGCTGGATGGGGTATGCCCTTACCTAAGATGGCTGTTGGTGTGGGTGTGGCCTGCCTTAAGATGGCTGCTGTTGTGGCCTGACTTAAGATGGCCACCGGTACATTGGGAGTGCCATCTGCATTGATGACTGGATACAATGAAGTAGAAAAAAAGGGGGGGAGAAGCCAGTGCTGCTTGTGGTCAGAACGCAAAACATAAAGTGCACATGCACATATTGATTTCTAAGTGAGTTTAAAAAATGAGACATTTAGCAAACAGATGATCAATTCTTTGAGCCACCCCGCCACTTCACGGCATTCTCATAATGGGGCAGTCCTACTCTACATTTCTTATATTCGCTGTACCATTACGGCCTCTAAAAAGCAAGACCACATTAAATGCAAGCTGTACCTGAAGCATTTCTGAATCACTCCCATGGCACCAGAGAGGACAGCACAGATAAAGGTTGACCAGGCCTTGACATAGACATTTCAGGTCCAACCTCCACACTGCCTAACCAGCACCACAGATGAAGGGTGAGACAGGCTTGGACACAGGTGACAATCAAACAAAGCCTAGGGCAGGGTAGGGCTGCTGTATGTGTGTACAGAAGCCTAGGTCAATCACGAAAAAAACACAGAAAGAATGGCGTACATAACCCAGCGCGCACGGCAACAGTGGTGGTCAACCACAAACCAATATCAAAGTAAAAAAAGGGGGGGGAGAAGCCAGCGCTGCTTGTGGTCAGAATGCAAAACATAAAATGCACATGCACATATTGATTTCTAACTGAGTTTCAAAAATGAGACATTTAGCAAACAATTGATCAATTCTTTGAGCCACCCCGCCACTTCACGGCATTCTCATAATGGGGCAGTCCTACTCTACGTTTTTTATATTCGCTGTGCCATTACGGCCTCTAAAAAGCAAGACCACATTAAATGCAAGCTGTACCTGAAGCATTTCTGAATCACTCCCATGGCACCAGAGAGGACAGCACAGATAAAGGTTGACCAGGTCTGGACATAGACATTTCAGGTCCAACCTCCACACTGCCTAACCAGCACCACAGATGAAGTGTGAGACAGGCTTGGACACAGGTGCACAATCAAACAAAGCCTAGGGCTGGGAAAGGGCTGCTGTATATGTGTACAGCAGCCTAGGTCAATCACGAAAAAAACACAAAAAGAATGGCGTACATAACCCAGCGCGCACGGCAACAATGGTGGTCAACCACAAACCAATATCAATACCAATGTGCACCTGTGTCCAAGCCTGTCTCACCCTTCATCTGTGGTGCTGGTTAGGCAGTGTGGAGGTTGGACCTGAAATGTCTATGTCCAGACCTGGTCAACCTTTATCTGTGCTGTCCTCTCTGGTGCCATGGGAGTGATTCAGAAATGCTTCAGGTACAGCTTGCATTTAATGTGGTATTGCTTTTTAGAGGCCGTAATGGCACAGCGAATATAAAAAATGTAGAGTAGGACTGCCCCATTATGAGAATGCCGTGAAGTGGCGGGGTGGCTCAAAGAATTGATCAATTGTTTGCTAAATGTCTCATTTTTGAAACTCAGTTAGAAATCAATATGTGCATGTGCACTTTATGTTTTGCGTTCTGACCACAAGCAGCGCTGGCTTCTCCCCCTTTTTTTACTTTGATATTGGTTTGTGGTTGACCACCACTGTTGCCGTGCGCGCTGGGTTATGTACGCCATTCTTTCTGTGTTTTTTTCGTGATTGACCTAGGCTGCTGTACACACATACAGCAGCCCTGCCCTGCCCTAGGCTTTGTTTAATTGTGCACCTGTGTCCAAGCCTGTCTCACCCTTCATCTCTGGTGCTGGTTAGGCAGTGTGGAGGTTTGACCTGAAATGTCTATGTTCAGACCTGATCAACCTTTATCTGTGCTGTCCTCTCTGGTGCCATGGGAGTGATTCAGAAATGCTTCAGGTACAGCTTGCATTTAATGTGGTCTTGCTTTTTAGAGGCCGTAATGGCACAGCGAATATAAAAAACGTAGAATAGGACTGCCCCATTATGAGAATGCCGTGAAGTGGCGGGGTGGCTCAAAGAATTGATCAATTGCTTGCTAAATGTCTCATTTTTGAAACTCAGTTAGAAATCAATATGTGCATGTGCACTTTATGTTTTGCGTTCTGACCACAAGCAGCGCTGGCTTCTCCCCTTTTTATACTACAATGAAGTAGGCCTGTGTGGGTGTCGTGTCCCACAGACACAGCACTTGTTTTGCCACTCTGGGTTCTGGTTTTGACAGACTGCACATGTCCAGAGGGAGTATAGGGTGATCTGTATAGTGTGGGTGCAGCTGCCGCAGTCAGAGCCATTTTGTTGGGTGGTGGATGAGACATATTCACCAGTTACAGAATCACATATTTTAATCCACATTTGTTTCTTAACTTTCCTTACCATTCTATACCATGCCTCAGCCACCTTCAGAACCTTGTGGTCCTGCTGGAGTCCCTTCTTGCTTGTCAACATACATTTCCGTTCCTCCCCATCAAGACTCCCTGACGGGTTGTATATCACATGAGTTTCAGGAGGATTTTAGCATTTTTAACATACTGTTTTCCCTCTCTCTCTGCCACTATCTCTTAGTTAGGTTTTGACTGGTTGATAACCATGTTACAGTTTGAATCCCAAATACAGCACTTCCTCCTTTGCTAAGGCTGTATTTGCCTCTGGACTGCTGTAATTTCTGCTACACCTGAAGGGTGCCACATGTGTGGGGTTAAATAGCCTCCAGTCCTCTATGTCTTGCAATAATGTGCCTCCCAGATTAGGAACAGTTACCCTTGCATGTATGTTTAATCAAAACACTTTTAATTCCAGAAATGCAATGGAAAAAGCAGTATAAATGGTGTTAATTTTAGTGAATGGTGTTTCTACTACCATGGTAACAAGCCAACCTTTCTGTAAAATACAAAATTCTAATGCTTAAATGCAATGAGGGCATTTAACAATCACTACATTCATAATTTTAACTTTTTGTATTTATCGGAGGGAGCTGGGCCCTGGACGCGGACCATCAGGTAGGCTCAGCTGCCCACTCAAAGGAAAGCATCCAGGTTATAACTCCCCTGGTCAACGCAAAAAATTAGAATTACGAATGTGGTGATTGTTAAAGTGTTACAGCGCATGATTGCAACTGGGACCATCATCAGCCATGCAAAAGGCTGGAACCAGAGTGATTGCTCGATAATACTTTGTGTTATTTCCCTCCCTGTTTGCTTGCCTTCTGCAATATGTTATTACTAGAAACACCTTTGGCTTATTTAACCAATACAGACAGATAAACAGACAATTAAGGAAAATAATCTGACCGGTTCAAAAGTTCAGAATTTGTCAATTGCGGTCAATAATTGTCCAGAGACGACAGATGGCTTTCTCTATCCCTGTCCGCACACACACTACACGGTCATTAGGAAAGATTATTTATTTTCCTACCTCTTTAGGAGCTGCTCAATCTTCGGCCCCCAGGTGTGGTTCGACCTGGGAAGAGGTCTGGTGCAACTGCAGTCATCTGGACTCTTAGTCTTGGCCCCACATTGGGCGCCAACTGTTAGTCACAGTAAAGCTGTGTGATCATCTTAATTGTCTGTTGCAAAATTATATGTCCAAGAGATTTATGTGTACACGGAGAAAGACTACTTGTGATTGACCACACAGCCATGAGCAGAAAATCTGATTTATTTAGGAAAAGGTACATCCTTATATAGATTATCACTTATCATATTAATCATTAGTAAAACCTTCTAATTTCTCCTCCCTTAGGGGGATTTAATCAATATTCATTATCTTTTATGATTCTGTTCTTTTCCTAAGCATTACTTCATCCTTTATTAGCTGAAGTGGACATGTTATTATATCAAAGTCCATATACTGTAAGTGTTCTAAAACTTGCTGACAGGTATGACTTCTAGCACGTAGACACAAAACAAGTCTGTTTGATTCATATATGTTCATATTAATGTCCATTTTGTATATATTCATGCATTTTGTATATTTTCAATCAAGTGCATATTCTTAACACCCGTGGTGGAAGGTGTATCAGAGGCTCATTATACCATTTCCACTTTGTGGATATTCATGTCATTTTAGTGGGGTGTGACAATATTTAGTGGATGATTACGTATTTTTTAATGTGGAGACTCCAAATAGGGTCTCCATCTGGGGGGTTGCCTGTGCAAGTAGGGCTTCCAATCAGGCAGGTTTGTACTTACTTTCACTCAACTACCTGTGTTACATTACTTACATTTTTCTTCCAATAGTACTGTATGAAACTGATGTTTGTGCCATATGAGTGTGGCCCAAAAAATGAAGGTGTTGCATGAGGCATCAGGGCTCCCAGCTGAAAAGGCTTCCATGGCTCCCTTAACCACCAGGTCCTCATTGAAACTTAAATTCAAAGCTATAAATGCTGGCCCAGACCCTGATACCTCATGCATGGCCCATGGCTGACTGCTTTTATGCCATTATAAAAGGTTCCACTGTGGGTCAATTGATTAGTCAATTACCTGTGTTACTTTTTTTACATTTTTCTACCAATAGTACTGTATGAAACTGAGGTTTTTGCCATCTGAGTGTGGCTGAAAAAAAAAATTGTGGTGTTGCATGTGGTATCCGTGCTCCCTGCTAAAAAGGCTTACACTGCTCTGTTAACCACCAGGTCCTCATTGAAACATCAATACAAAGCTGTAAATTCTGGCCTATACCCTGATACCTCATGCATGACACATGGTTGTCTGCTACTGTACCTTAAGCAAATTTCTACTGTGTGTCAATTAATGCCACTTTTCAAGGTGTCTGCCCCTAATTTTAACTGATTGTGAAGCTTTCTGTCACCAATGAAGGTGTTGTGCGTACGTTTCGTTTGGCCTCCCATTCAGTTTATTGGGGTGTAGGTACATTTGTTGAACTGTTTGGCAAAAATGGTGGGCAAACATCTAAACATTTGGCAAATCGAACCGAACCTTAAAAGGTTCGCTCATCTTTAGCTGTCGCACACTAAAATGTGCATTTTTTTCAAAAAGAAGATTTTGCATCTCCATATTTGAGAGCTATAATGTTTCCATATTTCTGCTGACAGAGTCTTGTTTTTGGCTTGTTTTTTGCTTGACGAGATGACATTTTTATTAGTACCATTTTCAGTTACTTAAGGTTTTTTGATCGTTTTTGATTTAGATTTTTGGGAGGCAGAATAAGCAAAAACTGTCAATTCAGGAATTGTTTCTTTTGGAGGGTTATGCCGCTCTGCGTGTCTTAAAATTGATATGGCAGATTTAGGCTATGTGCACACGTTGTGGATTTGTTGTGTTTCCACAGCACATTTTCTTCGCGTAACTGCTATAAATCTGACTTATTACAGCAATGTTAATTAATGGCATTCCTGAATTTCTGTGCACATGCTGCAGAAAATTCCATCCTTATTCTCAGCATTTTATTTTCTGCAGCATGTCAATTATTTTTGTGAATCTGCACCGTTTCTGCACCCATTGACTTCCGTTGAGTCAGTCAAATCCACAGCAAAACCGCAGGTGTAAAAAGGTTTGCAGATTTGCTGTGGATGTGCTGACTGCAAAAACACTGCAGAAAAGGAAATAATGTCAGAAGGAGGAAGAGTGTGTGGGCAGAGAATATGTATGTGGGTGGAGAATGTGTGTGAGTAGAGAATATGTCTGTCTGCCGGTGTCTGTGTGTGCGGCTCTCTGTATGTGTGTGTGGCTGTATGTGGGTGTCTGTGCGTGTGTGTGCGGGTGTCTCTGTGTGTGTGGATGTCTGCGTGTGTGTGCAGCTGTGTGCAGATGTGTGCGGCTGGGTGCGGTAATGCTACCGTCGGTACTGTCGGTCACAGCACTGTGGTATCATGCTGGCAGATGTCAGCGTGATTCCACAGCTGACTGTGACCCGCAGGGATGACCTGCGGTAACAAAGCAGGCAAGAGACGATGAGACTATTGCTCCCATCTGTCTAGGTCTGCTGTCACTGAAAATAGTGATAGCAGGTGCCAATGATGGGAGAGTAGTATCATCTGCCGGCGCCTGTGCTCATAGTTAAATTACATGCATATTCACATAAGAAAAAAAGCCCATTATACTCATCTCACAACAAATCCCTGATGCCCTCATCTCCTAGAAAAAAATGTAAAATAATAAGACAACATATACTCCCTGTCCACTGTAGTCCATATAATGCAAGTGTTTTACAGCGATCTCACATGTAGAACAGTGATGTGACTGTTGTACCCGACCTCCGGCCATACACTGACAGGAGATAATATCTCTGGCAGTGTACCACCTGATCAGCTATGGAGCTGTCACTTACGGCACTACCACTGTGTAACAACATAACCATGCAGCAGTGCCATAAGTGAGAGTACTGGAGCTGATGAACTCCGGTGAACTCTCACGGCAGAGCAGTGTTACACTGTGGGAGGGATTACCTCCTGTCAGTGAATTGCCGGAGGCCGGGCAGAGCGGTCACATCTCCTGATGTGACTGTTCTGCACGTGAGATCGTCGGGGGACACTCATTATTAAATGGACTACAGCAGACAGGGAGTATTATATGTTGGTTTATTATTTTATTTTTGTTGAAGGAGAACAAGGGCGTCGGGGATTAGGCATTAAATAAGTATGGTAAATTAAGATTCAATAAAGTCTGTGTGATTATTTCAAATAAAGGACTTTATTCTGTCTTTATTTACCATGTAACTATAGAATTAGTAGTGGATAGGTGTCTTAGAGATGCTGCTCCATTAGTGATGAGCGAGTATACTCGTTGCTTGGGTTTTCCTGAGCATGCTCGAGTGGTCTCCGAGTATTTCGGCATGCTCAGGGATTTAGTTTATGTCGACGCAGCTGCATGATTTGTGGCTGCTAGACAGCTTGAATACATGTGGGGTTGCCTGTTTGTTAGGGAATCCCCACATGTATAGCTGCATCCAGATAAATTGAATCCCCGAGCACACCGAAATACTCAGAGACCACCCGAGCATGCTCGGGAAAACTCAAGCAACGAGTTTACTCGCTCATCAATATTCCCCATTACTAAGCCCTGGGCTTTATGTCACCTGATAGTACAAAGGTGGTGTCAACCTCACAAATATGAAACCCACCAGCCACTGCTACAGGGCAAGTGGGAAGAGCGATGTTAAGTGCCAGAATTGGCGCATCTTAGAGATGTGCCATTTCTGGGGTGGGTGAAAGCTGATGTTCTACCCTTGGGGGCCAATATCCATATCCCCTTCTGAGGCTATTAATATCAGCCCGCAGCTGTCTACCTAGTCTTTGCTGGTTCGATTTTATAGGGGGACCTCATGTCAATTTTTTTCTGGGGTTCCCCTGTAAACTAACCAGTAAAGGCTAAGCAAACAGCTGTGAGCTGATATTAATAGCTTGGAATCCTTTATGGATATTGGCTCCTTCCCAGAATAATAATATCAGCCGTTGGCTTTCCCTCTGCTGGTTTTTAAAATTACGCAAGAGCCCATGGAATTTTGAAAAATAGTTTTTGAAAAACAAACAGATATTGCATTTCCCACAGTCAGTAAATGCTGCGGGTTGAACACTGAGTACATCCACATTGTCCAACCCGCAGAGACCAGATGTTACAGCACAGTGGATGGAATTTCAAGAAGTCCCATGTCCACTATGCGTGAATCGGTGCCCGTGCCTTCCCTGTGGAGACGGACATGCAGCATGTCTTTTCTGACCACAGCATGTCTATTTATCTTGCGGAGACACTCAGTCTCCGCATGATAAATATCACTAGTGTTGAGCGATACCGTCCGATACTTGAAAGTATCGGTATCGGATAGTATCGGCCGATACCCGAAAAGTATCGGATATCGCCGATACCGATACCCGATACCAATACAAGTCAATGGGACACCAAGTATCGGAAGGTATCCTGTATGGTTCCCAGGGTCTGAAGGAGAGGAAGCTCTCCTTCAGGCCCTGGGATCCATATTAATGTGTAAAATAAAGAATAAAAAAAAAAAATATTGATATACTCACCTCTCCGACGCAGCCTTGACCTTACCGATGTAACCGGCAGCTTCCGTTCCTAAGAATGAGCGCTTGAAAGACCTTAGATGACATCGCGGCTTGTGATTGGTCGCGTGGCAGTCACGTGACTGCTCACGCAACCAATCACAAGCCGCGACGTCATCTAAGGTCTTTCAAGCGCTTGAAAGACCTTAGATGACGTCGCGGCTTGTGATTGGTCGCGTGGTGGTCATGTGACCGCTCACGCGACCAATCACAAGCCGCGACGTCATCTAAGGTCTTTCAAGCGCTCATTCTTAGGAACGGAAGCTGCCGGTTACATCGGTAAGGTCCAGGCTGCGTCGGAGAGGTGAGTATATCAATATTTTTTATTTTTATTCTTTATTTTACACATTAATATCGATCTCGATACCGATTCCCGATATCACAAAAGTATCGGATCTCGGTATCGGAATTCCGATACCGCAAATATCGGCCGATACCCGATACTTGCGGCATCGGAATGCTCAACACTAAACGCGTCCAACGTATTGGGCGCAGTGATTCTGCACGGTTCAATGAACATCTGCATTCAAAAGCCCGCTACGCTTTGGACACAGCAGGAGTGCTGCGTCCAAAGTGCTGCCGATTACTGACCACGGGGGATGTAGCCTAATAACAGTTGATGATTTGTTACAGCATATGTAGGTTAATTATGTTAATGCTCCTACATAGGTTTGTGACCATGTGTGTATTTATTTACAGTTGTGCTCAAAAGTTTACATACCCCAGCAGAATACTTGCTTTCTTGGCCTTTTTTTTACAGAGAATATGAATAATAACACCAAAACTTTTTTTCCACTCATGGTTAGTGGTTGGGTGAAGCCATTTACTTCACACTACTGTGTTTTCTTTTTTTAATCATAATGACAACTCAAAACATCCAAATGACCCTGATCAAAAGTTTATACTCCCTTTCCTTAATACTGTGTATTGCCCCCTCTAACATCAATGACAGCTTGAAGTCTTTTGTGGTAGTTGTGGATGAGGCTCCTTATTTTCTCAGATGGTAAAGCTGCCCACTCTTCTTGGCAAAAAACCTTCAGCTCTTGTAAATTCCTGGTCTGTCTAGCATGAACTGCGCACTTGAGATCTCCCCAGAGTGGCTCAATGATATTGAGGTCAGGAGACTGAGATGGCCACACCAGGACCTTCACTTTGTTCTTCTGTAGCCAATGACAGGTTGACTTGACCTTGTGTTTTGGATCATTGCCAAGTTGGAACGTCCTAGTATGTCCCATGCGCAGCTGATGATTGCAAATTTGCCTCCAGTATTTGCTGATAACGTTCAGCATTCATGTTTCCTTCAACTTTGACCAAGTTTTCTGTGCCTTTGTAGCTCACACATTCCCAAAACATCCGTGATCCACCTCTGTGCTTTACAATATGAATACTGTTCCTTTCATCATAGGTCTTTTTGACCTCTCTTCAAATGTAACTTTATGGTTGTAGCCAAAAACTAAAATTTTGGTCTCATCACTCCAAACTTTTTCCAGAAATTTTGAGGCTTGTCTCTGTGCTGTTATGCGTATTGTAAGTGAGATACTTTGTGGCATTTGCGCAGTAATGGCTTTCTTCCTCACGACTCGACCATGCAACCCATTTTACTTCAAGTGCCACTTTATTGTGCATCTTGAAACAGCCACACTGCTAGTTTTCAGAGTCTAGTATTTCATCTGATGTTATTTGTGGGTTTTTCTTTGCATCCCGAAAAATTTCCCTGGCAGTTGTGAATGAAATTTTTGTTGGTCTACCTGACCTTGGTTTTGTTTTACAGAGCCTCTGGTTTTCCATTTGATAATCACACTTTGAATGCTGCCGACTGGCATTATCAATTCCTTGGATATCTTTTTGTATCCCTTTCCAGTTTTATACAGTTCAATTACCTTTTCCCATAGAGCCATTGACAATTCTTTTACTTTCCCCATGACTCACAATCCAGAAATGTCAGTGGCTTGATGAAAGATGCAAGAGTCTGTCTGGATCACAGAAACTCACTCAGCTTTGATGCACACAGATTACAAGCAAACAGGTCTCAGGTGAGGATTAGTAGCCATTCAAACCCATTTGTGTCAATTTCTGTGCATGTTATCAGGCCAAAATCACCAGGATATGTAAACTTTTGATCAGGGTCATTTGGATGTTTTGGGTTGTCATTATGAATTTAAAAATAGAAAACACAGTAGTTTGACAACAAATGGCTTAACCCAACCACTAACCATCAGTGGAGAAAAAGTTTTGGCGTTTTCATTCATATTTTCTGAAAAAAGGCCAAGAAAACAAACATTCTGCCGGGGTATGTAAACTTTTGGGCACAACTATAATTGTGTGTGTGTCTCTTTATTTAATTGTGTGAGTATGGGTATGGGTGTTGGTGTGGGGGTGTCTTTATTTAATATTAATGAGGATATCTGGCTGAAGAGGTTGAACAAGGAAATTACATCACTTTTTTTTCTTTTTTTAATAATATATCTTTATTTAGCTTACAAATCTGCATGAAAATTCGCAAGAAAATCCGCATCAAATCCGCATTAAAAATGCATCAAATCTGCATGGAATTTCCACTGCTTTTTCTGCAATGAGATGCAGAAACTGCACAGAAATTTCCACAAGCAAATCCGTAATGAGCGCACATAGCCTTAGTCTTCAGGATATTATGATTACAATGATATCTGTTGTGAATTCTGCTCTTGGGTTCCCTCCGGTGGTTGTTGGTAGTAATGCAGTTGTCCCTGGGTTGCAATCCTGGGCAGGTGTCCCTGCTGATTGCAGCTCTGACTGGGATATTTAGGTGTGCAGGATTCATTAGCCCTTGCCAGTTGTCCATTGTTCTTGGAGGTTTTGCATCTCTGTCTGGTTCCTCCTGCCCTGCTGCCAAATCAGCAAAGATAAGTGTCTGGTTTTGTTTCTGCAGCACACATGCTGTGTGCTTTACAATTCAGTACTATTCAATGTTTTTTCTTGTCCAGCTTAGACTGTGTTTGGATATTTCAGTCAAGTTGGACTCTCAGGAGATGCAGATATACATTCCATGTCTTTAGTTAGATGGTGGAATTTTTGTATCATCTGCTGTGGATATTTTTAGGGTTTTAATACTGACCGCTTAGTATTCTGTCCTATCCTTTTCTATTTAGCTAGCGTGTAGTGTTGAGCATTCCGATACCGCAAGTATCGGGTATCGGCCGATACTTGCGGTATCGGAATTCCGATACCGGGATTCCGATACTTGCCGCGTATCGGATACCGGAATCGGAAGTTCCCAGATTCAAACTGCACAAATTCAGCCAATGAGAATGATTCCAAGTGTGGGCACATCCTGTTCAGCATGGAGGGCATGAAACTACTGGCAAGGCTGTGATTGGCTGCTGAAATGATGTCATGATGCAGTTTAAAAGTCGCTGGCGCCATTTTGCGCTCACTCTGCTGTGAATTCAGTTAGTGACAGGACGCTGTTTGCTGACTGAGGGCCAGTTTAGAGATAGCGATTTGCTTCTTTGTGCTTTTCCAAGGCTAATTTAGCAACCGCTGTGTTCACCTAGTAATCACCTTGCTTTTGCCTTGTAGCGCTGTTTTCACAGCGATCTGCAAGGTCTGTGTGTGTGTGTGTGTGTGTGAGTGCAGCCCACTCTCTAGTCTGAGTGCAGCCACATAGGCCATCCATAGCTGGTTGTATTCAGTTCAGGGAGGGTGGTTCATTGCCTCATACTGTTCTTTTTTTTTTTTTCCAAGTAGTGTAGTCTGCTGCTAATTATTTCAAAAAAATTCTATTAGTGTCTTTCCACCCGTCTCCCGCTAATTTGTGGAAAAACACTACATAGGATAATGTAGAGGAGGGTTTTTGGGCCTTGCAGCGCCGTTTACGGCTGTCTGCACGGTCTCCGTGTGACTGCAGCTCGCCCTGTAGTCTGTGAGCAGCCATAGCCTGGTTGTCTCCAGCTCAGGGTTCTTCACTGCGTCATACCGCAAAATCAATTTTCATTTTGTTTTAAGTAGTGCAGGCTGCTGCACATTTTTTCAAAAAATTCCTATTAGTGTCTTTCCACCCGTCTCCAGCTAATTTGTGGAAAAACACTACATAGGATAACGTAGAGGAGGGTTTTTGGGCCTTGCAGCGCCGTTTACGGCTGTCTGCACGGTCTCCGTGTGACTGCAGCTCGCCCTGTAGTCTGTGAGCAGCTATAGCCTGGTTGTCTCCAGCTCAGGGTTCTTCACTGCGTCATACCGCAAAATAAATTTTCATTTTGTTTTAAGTAGTGCAGGCTGCTGCACATTTTTTCAAAAAATTCCTATTAGTGTCTTTCCACCCGTCTCCAGCTAACTTGTGGAAAAACACTACATAGGATAACGTAGAGGAGGGTTTTTGGGCCTTGCAGCGCCGTTTACGGCTGTCTGCACGGTCTCCGTGTGACTGCAGCTCTATCTGTTGTCAGTTCAGCCCCCAAAAAATAAATAAATAATAAAGTTCACCAAACACACCAGTGACACCACTTTACATTTGTGTAGGCCACATTAGCTCATATTAAAGTCTAGTCCACACTTTAGAAAATTAGTGTTTCTTATACCTGTTAGGAGTTGTTCAGGAATAAGCACACAAAGCCGTTAGTACTTTTCTGCTTATCTTTATCAGTCAACCAAGATGAAGAAGGCAGTGAGTAAGGCACGTGGGCGTGGGCGTGGGCGCGGAGCAGGGAGGGGACGTGGGGATTCTGTGCCTGCTGCGGGCACCGGTGACTCATCAGCACCCACTTTCACCAGGGAACAGTCATTCATGCGCAGCTTTGTCGCAGAGCGCCGTACACCGCTGCTGCGTGAAGAACAAATTGAAGCTGTTGTCGGATGGATGGCAGCTAATGCATCAACTTCAATTAGTGCCACATCCTCTCAGACACAGAGCACTGGAGAGCAGCCATCTGTCTCTTCACCACCTGCCAAATTGCCCAGGCAGACAGAGAGCCCAGGACAGGAGCCATCTCTACTTCTGTTCTCTGAATCTCTTGGCTTGGAAACAGGAGGCCAGCCAAGCAGCATTGGAGAAATGGAAGAAGAGGCAGGGTGCAGTGATGCCCAACAGCTTTTTCTCTCTGAGTCTGAAGAGGCGGGTGGGCTAGTGGCTCCGGTCACCACATCGCAGGCCGCATCAGCTGATGATGACACTCAGGTGCCACTTACTGGTGCGTGCTCTGCTGCTGAGACTACCCAGGAGGAGCAGTTGGGGGCAGAGGGTAGTGTAGATTATGAGGTCATTGACCCATCTTGGCGTGAGGGACAGGAAGGTGGTGGGAGCAGCTCTGAGAAAGAGATTCCCCGTATGGCCCAAAGAGGGAGAGGGAGGGGGAAGACTGCGGATCCTGCAGCCTCCGCTTTGGCACCCGTTAGGAGCATGTCTCTTCCAAAAGCCAAAAAGGGCGCTCCCAAGACTTGCAGTGCCTGGTCCTTTTTTGACACAGTTGCAGATGACATTTGCTATGTGAAATGCAAGGTGTGTCATCAAAAAGTCAAAAGAGGGAAAAATTTCAGCAACCTCAATACCTCCAACATGTGGAAACATGTGCGCACCAGGCACGCGGCGGAGTTAGAAAAAAACACTGAAGAGCTAGGCCAACCAACAGCGGCAGCTACCACCTCTTCAGCTCGTGTTGCCTCTTCCTCCAGCTCACACGCAGCTGGTTCGGCTTCCTCCCAGGAACGCCGTGGAAGAACCTCTGGCCTTGTTGCCCAGAGACCCGCTGTAATTCCACCCGCAGCACCACTTTCCCAGTCATCCACACACTCCCAGCCCAGTCTACAGCCATCGGTAGTACAGGCATGGGAGAAAAGGCGGCCTTTCTCGTCAAACCACCCACGAGCACAGGCTCTGACTGCAGGCATTGCCAAACTTCTGTCACTGGAAATGCTGTCATTCAGGCTGGTGGAGACTGACAGCTTCCGTGACTTGATGTCATTGGCAGTCCCACAGTACAATGTGCCCAGCCGCTTTTACTTCAGCAGGCAAGCCGTCCCTGCCCTGCACAAGCATGTGGAGGGACACATAAAACATGCGCTACTGAACGCCGTCAGTAGCAAGGTCCACCTCACCACCGATGTGTGGACCAGTCAACATGGACAGGGGCGATACCTTTCCCTCACTGCCCATTGGGTTAATGTCGTTGAGCCGGGTACAGATCGTGCGAGTGGCGCAGGACGTGTCCTGCCCACTCCAAGGATTGCAGGAATCCATTCTGTACGCATTGACTCCTCCTCTTACACCAGTTCCTCAGAATCATCGCTGCAGGAGCCGTCACAGTCCACCTCCACATGGACCCGTGATGAACGTTTACCTGTTACGACCGACATGAGCACAGCCGTGGCCAAACGTCAACAGGCCGTCTTGAAATTAATTTATTTGGGGAATCGAAGCCACACAGCGCAGGAGCTCTGGAATGCCATCAAGCAGGAGAGCGATGTGTGGTTTGTGCCAGCGAATCTCCAGCCAGGCATGGTAGTGTGTGATAATGGCCGAAATCTGGTGGCAGCTCTGGGCCTCGGCAACCTCACTCACATCCCATGTCTGGCACATGTGCTCAATTTGGTAGTGCAGAGTTTTTTGAGGGACTATCCGGATCTTGATGCACTGCTGCACAAGGTCCGCCTAGAGTGTGCTCACTTGCGGCGTTCCAGCACGGCAAAAGCGCGCATTGCGGCTCTGCAGCGCCGACACCGCCTGCCGGAACATCGCATCATATGTGACCTACCTACCAGGTGGAATTCCACGTTACATATGTTGGAGCGGTTGTGTGAGCAGCAGCAAGCTGTAATGGAGTACCAGCTGCATCAGGCGCAAAGAAGTCGCCCTCCGCGCCGTACAGACTTCACAACCACAGAGTGGGCCACTATGAATGACGTCTGCCAGGTTTTGCGTCCCTTTGATTATTCCACACGGCTGGCGAGTGCAGATGATGCACTAGTCAGCATGACTGTCCCCCTTATCTGCCTGCTTGAAAAATCACTGCAAGCGCTAAGGGATGATGTTGTGGAAGAGGTGGAGGATGAGGATTCAGCATTTCCATCATCTTCTGGACAGTCAGCGCCACGTGGTTCCTCACAAACGCGTAGGCAGGGGACAGTTTGTGAGGAGGATGAGGAGGAGTCAATGGAGGAGGAAGACATCCATCCAGAGGAGGGAGTTACACAATTGTACAATACTCAGTGTGTACAGCGAGGGTGGGGTGATGACGAGCGGGCAGAGATCACGCCTCCAGCAGGGGACAGCGTTTCTTGGGCAGTTGGCAGTCTGCAGCACATGGTGGATTACATGCTGCAGTGCCTGAGAAATGACCGCCGCATCGCCCACATTCTCAACATGTTATTGGGTGTTCACCCTCCTCGATCCTCGCTACCGGGACAACGTAGAAAGCCTCATCACACCGTTGAACCGGGAGCGAAAAATGCGGGAGTACCAAGACACACTGGTGAATTCCATCATCTTCTCCATTCCAACTGAGAGAAGTGCTGCTAGTGCATTCCAAAGCAGCTCAGTGCGTCCAGGCAGTGGAGGAGGCTCTGCACAAAAAGGGAGCAGAAGCAGTGCCTCTGCCCAAGGCAAGACCAGTATGGCCCAACTGTGGCACAGTTTTCTGTGCCCGCCACAAAAGTCTACACCATCACAGACGGCTCCAGTCAGCAGGAGGCAACGGTTCCGTCAGATGGTGACAGACTACATGTCTTGCCCTCTTGCTGTACTCCCAGACGGCTCTTCACCTTTCAAGTTTTGGGTCTCAAAGCTGGATACATGGCCAGAGCTAAGCCAGTATGCATTGGAGGTGCTGTCTTGCCCTGCGGCCAGTGTATTATCGGAACGTGTCTTTAATGCTGCAGGTGGTGTACTAACTGACCGTCGCATGCGACTATCCTCCGATAACGTTGACCGGCTTACTTTCCTGAAAATGAACAAGGCCTGGATCTCGCAGGAATTTGCCACTCCTCTTCCTGATTAAATAATTAGGTGACTGTCTACAGTATCCAGGTCTCCTGTTGTGTTCATCTTTCTACCACCTGAACTTTAATTCCTGGGCTCCAACACCGCCAGTTGAGGCTCAGAGGTGCCGTCAGCACAGTCAAAACATACGACCCAGTGTTATTGGGTTTCAGTAACGTCAGCTGATCCCCAGCTGTGTAGCCGGCAATGTGTCCTGCGACCGCCACGCTGACACAACAACTGAAATGTAAGGGAACCTGTCCCCCCCCCCAAGGCGTTTGTTACTGAAAGAGCCACCTTGTGCAGCAGTAATGCTCCTTGCAAACACAGAACTAAACACTTATAAAATGTGTCCCCTGAAACCATGAGACCGTCCCGGAGGTGGGACTTTCCTTCGTAATATGACGCAGCACAGCCGTCATTCCTACCCCCTTGGCGCTGTGCCCCGGCTCCTCAGCGTTGTTTGATTCCGTCCCGGAGCCTACGCTGTTATGTTATCCCTTGGCCAGGCACACTTAGCGCTGCCCATCTTCTGACATCATTTGGTGTCAGGATGGCTGCGCCTGTGCGGCCGTGCTGGCCGAGAGCCCGCCTCGCAGTGTCTTCTGATTTAATCCCACTGGGGGCCTGAGATCCATGGACATGCGCAGTGCATATCTGAACCTCCACCTCTCACTCATCTCCCTACGGCTTCTTCAGACTGTGCGGTGTCAGTTGGTCCCTAATAGCATGCCACGGCCGTGACACCGCACAGTCTTAAGAAGCCGTAGGGAGGGGAGTGAGAGGCGAGGATATGCACTGCGCATGGCCATGGATCCCAGGCCCGCGGTGGGATTACATTAGACGACACTGCGAGGCGGGCTCTCGGCCAGCGCGTCCGCACAGGCGCAGCCATCCTGACACCAAATGATGTCAGAAGATGGGCAGCGCTAAGTGTGCCTGGCCAAGGGATAACATAACAGCGTAGGCTCCGGGACGGAATCAAACAACGCTGAGGAGCCGGGGCACAGCGCCAAGGGGGTAGGAATGACGGCTGTGCTGCGTCATATTACGAAGGAAAGTCCCACCTCCGGGACGGTCTCACGGTTTCAGGGGACACATTTTATAAGTGTTTAGTTCTGTGTTTGCAAGGAGCATAATGAAAAGAGCCACCTTTTCCTTTTGCATCTTTTGTGCTGCACAAGCTGGCTCTTTCAGCTACAAACGCCTTGGGGGGGTTAAAGGTTCCCTTTCGACTTTCTCCAATCAGGCTTCGGCCTACATTGTGTTCCTCTGCTTTTCCTCCTGTCCCTGGGCTCCAACACCGCTAGTTGCCGTCCAGAAGTGCTGTCCGCACAGTCCCTACAGTCCCTCCTCTGTTATTGGGGTTCAGTAACGTCAGCTGTTCCCCAGCTGTGTGTGTGGCAATCCCTCCTATCTCCTCCACCTCCTCCTCCTCCTCCTGTCCCTGGGCTCCAACACCGCTAGTTGTTGCCTGGTAGTGCTGTACGCACAGTCCCAACAGTCCCTCCTCTGTTATTGGGGTTCAGTAACGTCAGCTGTTCCCCTGCTGTGTGTGTGGCAATCCCTCCTATCTCCTCCACCTCCACCTCCCCCTCCTGTCCCTGGGCTCCAACACTGCTAGTTGCCGTCCAGAAGTGCTGTCCGCACAGTCCCAACAGTCCCTCCTCTGTTATTGGGGTTCAGTAACGTCAGCTGTTCCCCTGCTGTGTGTGTGGCAATCCCTCCTATCTCCTCCACCTCCACCTCCCCCTCCTGTCCCTGGGCTCCAACACCGCTAGTTGTTGCCTGGTAGTGCTGTATGCACAGTCCCAACAGTCCCTCCTCTGTTATTGGGGTTCAGTAACGTCAGCTGTTCCCCTGCTGTGTGTGTGGCAATCCCTCCTATCTCCTCC